>NW_020799111.1:3267661-3316500 GCF_003259725.1 Athene cunicularia | reverse complement strand
TGGGGCCCTGCGCGGGAGGGTGCTGGGGCCCTGCGCGGGAGGGTGCTGGGGCCCTGCGCGGCCCACGGGGATCGCCTTGCCCTGTCCTCCCGGTGGCCGCCTCCGGCTCCCGGGACCCTTTAGCGGCGGCGAGTTATGCCCGGGACCCCAGCTCCGCGGCCGCTCTGCGGAGGGTGCGTGGGGCCGGGTCGCGCCGCCTCCCTCCCCGGCGGTAGTCAGCAGCCGGCTTCGTGGGTTCTGGGGTGATCGCAGCACAGCCGCCGCCTTATTATTAGTTCGGTGATGTGATTAGTGTATCAGTCTGGTGTGCGTGTTATAAGCGGTTTTGTGTTCTCTTTGAGGGGTGTCTGTGGTGGGTTTGTTCCTGACCTTCCCAGTAGATACCCTCCGTTTCTCTGTATTAGTGCACCGTTTAGAACGAGTCTGATTGTAGCACTGCTTGGCTCCCTGTTCATCATTACTGTAGGTGCGCAGTTAAACACTGGGAGACGTCACTGAGTTTTACTTTTCTTTCTGTAACTTTGGCATAGATGATGGTGGAGCTACTCCAGTGCAAGACGAAAGAGATTCAGGATCAGATGTTGAAGATGAAGGAAATGAGCAACATTCGGGATCTGAGAATGGGAGTGTAGGGCACCATTCAGAGGTACTGCTGGAACTCTTTATCTAGAGAAAGTTAACTCTTCTGTGAATTGTGGTATTTTGTTGTTTTAAAGAGGTATTTTCTTTTAACTGAGACCAGCATGTTTATTCAGTTGTTCTTAAGGGTCCTGTCTGGCAAAACTTTACTCCCAGAAGGAAATGTGTCAGATAATCTCTTGACCAATATGTAGGCTAGGGTCTTTTTTGTTTTTCTTCTTAATTGTTATAATAGCATTCACTGTTGAGAACTAGAAGAATTTTTATATTATACTCAGTTGCAGGAAGATAAACTTTAGAGGTTTGAAATTTTAAGCACTAGATTATGAAGAATTTGGAATTTTACCTCAAATTCTGCACAGTAATGTAAACCCCAAATTACTGACACATAGACTTTCTTACTAAAGAACAAATGCTCTCCCACCTACCATCTTTCCTCTCGTATCTGGGCATTGACTCTCAAGTCTAGTCTGTGCTATATTTTTCACCTTGTCATTCACAAAGGAGTAGGTCTCTACAAGGAGCAGGTTAAAGTTACTAAACAGGATCTGTTCTTCCACTGAAGTGGTTCTTGTTTTGAGAAACCTCCACCGTGAAAAGGGTGGTAATGCTTTGATCCAAGGTTGTAATTGGGGGACAGTCACTTAACTTGTCAATTGACTATTTTGGTTGAAAAGGGATTCTGATAAAAGTGAAAATTCCCCTTAGACTTCTAGGAAGGTTTCAGAGTTAATCTTAATTTTGAGGAATTTTTTGTGACTTGAAATAGAATTATATCAGGTCTTACTAGGAAGGAATAATTTTGGCTTGTGAACTCATATGTCTACTGTCAGCAGAGTTATGTTATGGAGAACTTTCTCTAATACTCATAAAAACTGTAATCTGAGCCATTCCATTCTGTTCTGTATATTTTGTTGCATTTTATAGTGAGATCAGGATTGATTCTGACTGGATCTTCAGTGGTTATACATTTTTATCAGATGCATTTTAAGTAATTTCATACACTAGCAGGCTGATGTGTCAAAAGATTGAACTCTGCTGTGGTGTAACTTGCAATTTTTTTTCGCCTATACTGTATTGAATTCATACTTCCCTCAGTTAGAAAGTAGTTGAAGTTTTGTATAAAATGAAGGTTCTTCTCGTGTAATTGAATGTAAAGTAGATTTGAATTTTTTTAAAGGTGTTGATAATTACAATGGAATAAATGGATTCGGTGTCAGGCAGCAAATGTGATGATCAGGATTTCAGCATGGGAGAAGTAACTTTCTTTTAAAGGGATTTAGTACGTCTGTTTTAATGAAAAAAAATGGTGATTAGTTGCATGGGGAGTCATGTTGCTGCTACAGTACTATTAAGTGTTTTCTGCCGTGTATGAAAACTTGGTCATTTGTTCTTACTCCTGTGAGATTTTAATTTTACTTACTGTGGCAAAGTAGTTGAAAATCTGACCTAAAGAACAGGTGGTTGGCTATTACTTACATCTTCAGCAAGTCTTTTTCAGGTTATATAACCAGAAAGTACTAGGATGTGCTGTCATTGTTAACTGATCCTCTTTATGTGCCTGTGTTATTTCAAGGGCTTTATTCTGTGATGGCTGTTGATTATTCCCCTTTAGATAAAACACTTCAGAAAGTCCATTAAAAAAAAAAAAAAGGGCAAAAACCAAACCACCTTTCTGTCCAACAGCAAATGTGATCCTTCAAGCCTTAGGGTTTTATTTGATTCAGTTCAAATCATAAACATTTGAGTGTTTTGTTATGAAGTCTTATGTTCTTAACTTTGCCTACATCAAATTCAAAATGCAGTAATGCGGAGCAGCTGTCTCTGAAAGGAGTAGCTTTCAGTAATTTATCATACTATTTACCCTAAGTGTTCTCTCATCCTCTTATTTCCTTCATCTTTAGGAATATGTTGGAGGAATGACACTCAAAGGTAATAAAACCTTTGAGACAGCCTAATCAGTTAAGTCTATTTAATTACTATTTCGTCTCTAATTTAGAACTCAGATGTAAAGAACTGAAGTTTTAAACTTTCAAACTTTTTTTTCAGGTTCTTAACTTTAAAGAAAAGGGGAATCCTGAGGAATTACTTATGTAGGTCTCAGGTATGTGGGTTTTTCTTTTCCACAATTCTTTTCTGGCTTTCCTTCCCCCAATCCCACTTTATCTATAAATGTTCTCCTTGATGTCCTTACCAATTCTGCTTTAGACAAATAGAATTAGATAACACATAGTTTTAGTACAGTAATGAATATGAAATCATGTTTACAGTGTTTGTACAAGTCAGGTTCATATGGAAATCTTTAATGACTTAGGTTCTTACACTTTTGCGAAGTCGCTGCTGTCTTCATTAATTAAGTTATGGTTTGACTGTGACTGTTAACAAACATCTACAATTACCTTACATTTCTGAAAAAAAGAGGAACTTGCTGATATGCCTATGATGGTTATGTATGCCTCAGGTTAACAATTGTCATTCATGAGATTATAGAGGATGGGTCAATTTTGTTGAATTTACTAAATTATCAAAGTAGTACCTCTTAAAAGTGGCTGCATGTTGATCCAATAAACTACTTGCTAACTGAAATTTTTATGTAGATGGATAACACTGTAAATTTGATTTTGATGTATTCTTTAATTTATACTGTACTAAAGCCTCATGTTATAGAATTCTTTCAGTTAAAAAAAAGGACATCTCAATTAAAATGTTTATAGATAAAGAGGAGGAAGAAAAGAAAGCAAAGGAATTAGAGAAAAATGCAGTAGCAATTACCTGAGACCTACTTTTTTTTGAGGATGTCTGATCCTTTTGTTTAAGTATTTGGAAAAGGAAAAATCGAAAACTCGAAAGTTGCATACTTGATTTCTTTGAAAGCATCTTTTTAGAGACGAACTAGTAAAAAAAAAAAAAAAAATGTGGAGTGGGTGGGAGACCATTCTACAGTTTAGTCATTTTACTGCAAAGTTGCATGCACTTTTTATATCAAGTATATTCCAAACCATTGACAGATTTGCTAATTGTATTCAGAAGACCTTTGCACTGATGGCTGTTCTGTGTAGGCTCTGAGTGGGTCAGCTCTGTCTCAGCTCTGCTTTAGAAGATGCTCAGTTACATTACTGTGCTGGGTCTGAGGTAGTGTCTGTCATCTCTGCGAGGCTGCCTGACTTGACTAATGTAACTGTGCTTCTTGGCTTAGTTCTCCTTGAGCTTTCCAGACTCAGGACTAGAGTAGATGGTGCCTGTCTGCCCAGGCCATGTAGGCACACCTCTGTTATCTAAGTGGTTCTTCTGTAGGGGATTGTATCCCAGTGGAGTTCAGCTGCCACTGGGCTTCTGTGGCGCAGAGCCCTGTGCAATCACAGTGTGAGCTAACAGCGTGCATGTCTGCTCTCCTTCTTCAAACATCTTCGTTCTCAAAATGATTGTCAGTTTGCAGTAACAGATTAGATTCAGTATGTTGTAAAGTGCCTTAGTAATAATGCTGTGTAATTGTAATGACTTCTTACCAAGTATTTTGCATTGGAAGTTCCTTGTAATTTAGTAATACTTTCTGAATAGGTGGATATATAACCTACAGTCACACTTCCAACCTTAGAAGCATTTAAGAGTTGTTATGGATTCCAGTTGTTTTTTAGTTTTATTTACTTGTTCACCAAAGCCTTTCTAGACTGATGGTCTTGAAGGTGATGAACCTAATAATTTAAACAGGAGTATTTGTATTGTTGTCTTTGGTTTTGTTTAACAAAATCCCTTATTACTGCTGACATAATTATCAATAACTATTCAGCATTAGTTAATACATTAATTGAAATTAAGACAAGACAGATATACCCACCAAAAATTAAATGATAGGAAAATAAGGATTAAAGAATTTGTTATAATCAATTTCAGGGTAGACCTCCGCATTTCAGTATTTCTCAATGACCTTAACTGTAAGACTGCTGTAAAATCTGTTTCCTGTTGTTTGCAGCTGCAGTTTTCTTTAATCTTAATAGAATTAGAAAATACATCACATACCCATGTTGTTAGTTTATGTGGGAGATACAGGGCAGGAGAGGGCAATCGAATTTTTTTTATAAGAAAGAAAAGAAGCAAATATAATCCCATAACAAGCTGAGAGCAGTTGAGTGTGTGTTTGATCTTCCTCAGCTGTGCATCTTCAATTCTGTAACTTCTTAATCTTCATATTTAATTATTTAAAATTGTAAATTCAGGTTTTAACAGAACCGTGTTTCCTTTCTTTAAGGAGAAATGAGAAATACTGAATAATACTTGAATAAGCTTGATTCAAAAGACTAGCATCACTGTAGAGACGGGGACAAGCAGTAGAGAGAAAAGTACTCAGATTATCACAGCAGCTGTTTCATAACTAGCATTAAGTAACATGGAAATAGTGAAGTTGTATGTTTTAAAATTACATGTCCTCGTATTTTTCCGTTGTGCGGTAACTTTCTGTTAGTGATTCTGCAGTAATTTAGAAGTTACTACTTTATTGAGTGCTAGCCAGGGGAATGAATGTAAGGTCTAAAAAAAAAAAAAAAACAAAACAAAAAAAACCCCCAACCCCTAATGTTACCACTTAGTGTAATTCTGGAGGGAGTAGTTTCTAAAAGCAATTAAAATTATTTTTATTGAAAATTTCTTTTTAATCATATATTTTAAAGATTAATAATATTGTTTGTTGTAGATGTAGGATAGATACACCTGTGTTATTTTGTGTGGCTCTGAATATGAGAGTAGAATGATTACAGAAAATAAAAATAGCTAGAAAGTTTGTCTTCCAAGGAAATGAAATTGCTGAAAAAGATTTGGAAACTCCAGAACATACAGATCTTAAAGTATCTCCTAGAACTGTAAACACTGAGTTTGCAAATATGCTAGTGGAAGGAGTCAATAGCAGAGGCAAAACCATCTCTGAGGAAAGCCTGGCTGAAGAGTGGAGTTGAGTATGTAGAAAAGAAGTTCCTTTTACAATATTGTTCTTTTCAGTTGAAAATGGGATTATTGTGGCAGTGACTGTGAGAAGTGTACTGAGTTAATGAAATGAGTGTTCAAGAGTCTTGTTTTGTTTTCTCCGGTAAAAACAATTGAGAATTTTTTCCCCCAGTAGAAATTAGATGTAGGAAAGATAAGATATTGTCAGTAATGATACTGACAGGTAGCTTGTGAAAAGTTTTCTGCAAATGGAGTGTGTGGCTTGGCAGTTTTTGCCATCTAGAAAAAGACAAAGGATTGTGTTTCGATTCTAGAGTTTTAACTTATGCACAAATATACTGATATTCTTATCTCAGGTGTCTGGATAGGCTTGGGAGCTGTTGGCTTATGGGAGAGAAGCATTGAATCTGTTCTTGTGTTCTTACACATTGAAACACAAAACTTGTTAACCATAATATTCTGAAACTTTATTCATGGTTTTTGGTAGGCTTTTGGTCTTGACATGTTCTTAAATAAGGTTCCTTGGCAAAGAAGGAAAGGGCACAAGCTCTCTTGAGCATCGCTTGAAAAGTGATGCATGTGCAATTTCAGCAAAATGTATTTCATGCAAAAAACATCTGTTTGAGATCTTAAGAAAAAGAAAGTGGCAGGTGCAAGATACTGTTTCTTGCCTTACTAGTAGGAATTTGGGCTAAACCACTTTGAAGGCCTGACTTTTTAAAGTAAAACCACTAAGGATTTACCCTTGAGGAACTAGACCCTTCTCAGATGTGTTTATTTGACTATTTTTTTACATTGTTACCATTTCTAAAATATGATTGAGCTGCATTGTGGACAGACTTGCATTGATCTCATACTATTTTACTTGATCTGAAGTATTTGATAGTCTTTGATGCAAATTGTCTGATAATTATTTCTGTATAGAAAGTAGTCCAGTTTGCAGTACCTTGGGTAATTGAATTGGAAGAAGGTCAAGCAAAAATTTAGAACAGTTTTTGTTTACTACTTAAGGTGTTTTTTTGCTTAGTTGCCTGAGATTTTTTTTTTCTCTTTCAGAATGAACACAGTGATGGAGAAGATGATGGGCAAATGGGAGAGCCTCATATGACAGACTCTGAAAATGAAGATATCCCAAGGCAAAAAGACAGTGACTCAGATAATGAGGAGCCTCCAAATCACAATGTAAGTGATTCAGACAATGAAGCAGCTCATGGAGGGAAAGACAGTGATTCTGATACTGAGGACCACCCAAATCGGCATTTAAGTGACTCTGAAAATGAAGATGCCTTAAATCATCGAGCAAGTGACTCTGAAAATGGAGAACCTCATAGGGATCACAGTAGTGACTTTGAAAATGAGGAATCACACAAGCAGCCGGCCAGTGACTCAGAGAGCGAGGAGCTCCACAAGCAGCCGGCCAGCGACTCGGAGAGCGAGGAGCTCCGCAAACAGCCGGCCAGCGACTCGGAGAGCGAGGATGTTTCCAGGCACAAACAAGAAATAGAGTCTGAGGATAGTGATGGAGAGGACAGGAAAGAGGACATGCAGAATGATTCTCATCATTCAGATAATGAACATGTAAGGGAAGGATTTCAGGGCTCTGACAGTGAAGAGGAAGCACCTAAGAGGCGGAAAATATCGGACAGTGATGAAGAAGACAAAGAGGAGGAGAAGACAGTAAAGAGAAAAACCGCCATCCTTTCTGACAGTGAGGATGACAATGAGAAAACACGTAAGGAACTATAGTGTGAAAATAAAAATACACTGTGACAAGCAGTAGCGCTAGAGTTGAATCATTGTTTTTATGTGAAGAAAGCATCCAAGATAAATATGAAATCATAAAGCAGATTTGTTTTTAGAGCACAACTGCATGTGTAGAGGCTATTGTTTTAACTGTGTTTCTGTGTGAATCTATTTCTTATATTTCTGAGTAGTAAGTGGGTCTAATAGCAGTGAAAGAAGACTGCAGTGATCTTGCTTTATACTGGCATCTGTTGTGCTGATTATTCCTGTTAGCCATTTTCCACTTTGATGTTATTTCTCTAGTGATTTTTTCCTTTGATGTTATTTCTCTAGTCGTTTTTTCCTGTTTTTTTTCATATACTGGGAGTGAGAGTCAGTTTTGAAATTAGAAGTTTTTATGGATAGATGTGGTGTATGGAAACTTCATTTGCTGATTGAATAAACATATTTTAGAATAGATATGGTTTTTAAGAAATGACAATGATTTTGTGTAGGAAGGCTAGTCAGCTTTCCACTTGTCCGGTTGAGAGAATAGTTTTTTTGAGAGTACCAGTTGATATCTCTCTTCTTAGCACATGTAGTAATGCTCCTTTCTGTTGGCAGCTGCAAAAAAAGTACGAATTCTTTCTGATGTTGAAGAATCAGATAGTGATGCTGCTTCAGAGAAATCTGACAAGAGGAAGAAAAACATTGTATCAGATAGTGAGGAAGAAGAAGAAGAAAGAAAAGAGAATGTGGGGAAGAAAAAAGAAGAGAAAGATCTGTTTGGCAGTGACAGTGAATCTGGAAATGAACAAGAGTAAGTGCTTCTGGGAATATGAATCCCTTCAGGGTTGCAGATAGTGAGACTGATCGTGAATGGATGAATCCCAGCCAGAGAATGATTGTCCACCTTCACAGGTGGTGTGAAGAGGAAGGTCAGTAGTAAGTGGCAGAATGAAAAAGGTGGATCTCCACACACTTACTAGAAATTTTGCAGAGAATGCACTTCTCCCTGTTGCAGTCTTAAATAGATAAATGTTACTGTTACCTTCACAGGAGCCTGATTGCAGATATATTTGGAGAATCTGGTGATGAGGAAGAAGAGGAATTTACAGTAAGTTTTATTGTGCATGTCTCTTGTTCAGTTGCTAGGTCTGTTTTTCATGGGAAGGTCCTCCAGAATGTCTCTTTGGATTTAAACTCATGTTCAAGGATATGCTGTGTCAGGAGGGAAGCTTTGTATCTGCTGGACTCTGGGGTAGCCTTTGGGTTAAATAACATTCACAGCTCTTCCGCTGGGAGAATTATTGGTGTAAAAGTTGCAGGTGGAATTAGGAAGCTTTTGTTTCTTGTTCTTCTGGATCCTCTGCAGACTTATCTGAAGCTTTTTGAGTATCAGTGTCAGGGCCTGAGCAGATGCTCAGTCTTAATCCATACACTGATTTGCACTGTCTTTACTCATCAGGGTTTTAACCAGGAAGATTTGGAAGAAGAGAAAGGCGACACAGACATGAAGGAGACAGTAGATGAATCCGACTCTGATGATAACATCAAGAGAGGAAAGCAGTAAGTCAGCGTGTTACGTACTCGTTAATAGCAAATGCAGTATTTTAGTAAAAGGGCTCTTCCAAAGACTGGCTAGACTTTAGAAAGGCATGAGACTGTTTTTAAAAAAGAGTGTTCCCTTAAACTACAACAGAAGGTCCTCTCTCAGCTTTTACAGTCCAGAGCAGATTACTTATGCTTCTGCTTCAGAGAATAGTATTTCATGGTTCACATCAAAACCTGAGGGAAATATGAATATCTAATCAAGCAAGCATCTAACTCTACTTTTAGCAGTTCAGCATTGGAGTCACAGGTGTGCTTCTCTGCTGGTGCAAGGGATAAAGCATGGCAAGAGTTGCTGTCAGTATGTCTCCTGTTGCCTTTGTGTCTGCTCCAGTAGCATCAGAGCAGTGTATTGCAGGTACAGGAAAGCTAAATCTTCATCAACCTCAGTGACAGCATGTTTTGAACCCTGGTATTACATGTGGGCACATAAGCTATTCCAGCAGGGTCTTGCAGACTTCTGAGGGCATTTCAGAGCCATTGGAGCCCTTTGCTAGTTTTCCAGTTTATATACTGAGGATAACTAATTACCTTACAGGGACATTGAGATACAATGCTTGTGGATTTATTGGAGATTTTTTGAAAGGTTGTGCTACAGAAACACAAAATTCCTTCCTACAAAGACAGTAAGATCAACCCTCTTCTGACAATCAGTAAACTCTCTTCTTGCATTTCAGTATGGACTTTATGTCAGATTTTGACATGATGCTGCAACGAAAGAAGAGTATGAGTGGCAAGCGTAGACGAAACCGTGATGGTGGAACTTTTATTAGTGATGCAGATGATGTGGTCAGTGCTATGATTGTGAAGATGAATGAAGCTGCTGAGGTGAGTCTTCTAGGCTCTGAAGACTCCCTTAAAATCCAGTTCCATTCTATGGGAAAATCTTGTGATCAGTAAAATACACAAATCTGGCTGGTACTCAGGAGGAGTAATATGTATGCTCTGGAAAGCTTCCAATATCTAAATAACTGTTAAAATGTTGGTTTGCTGTTCTGAATCAAAACATATATTCTGTTGAAATTTGGAGAAAATAGTTAACTTGCTAAACTTTGATCAGCTGAGATCAAATGTCCTATAAAAAGGGATGTACACATGTTCGATAAGCTACATGAGTAAGTATATCGAACACTGAGAAAGGGACTATGTTTAATTTCATTCTAGAATTACTAGCATATGTAGTACTTCAGAGTTTGTTCCTGAGAAGAACCCTTTTCTAAACTGTTTGAATGACAGTACTGTGGTAAATAATGGTAGAGCAGCAAAGTTATGGGAAGTTCTTGTTACTGTGCAAGGTTTATTGGGGTCTTGCCTTTTGTCAGGTTTCTTCTGTTGTGGTTTTGTTTGTCTAGCAATCAAATTAACAAACAGCACTGCAGAACTTTGACTGCAGGCATTGTGGCCTCGGCTGATAGCCACTTTGAAACCCAGACTTTGTTTTAGCACATGGTGCACATTTGTGTGCTCTTATGTTGCTTGCACTGTGCTCTATCCTAAACCTCTAGGTTATCCAGATACATTCTTAGGTGAAGTGAATATATGCTTTCTCACTTCCCATTGGTTTGGTTAGCTATTTATCTGTTGATCAGGTGAGATTTTACTAACAAAGATTCTAGGTTATCTGCGCATAGCTAGCATGGAGAACTCTGCAGACCTCCAGTTTATTGTAGTCAACCTAAACCATGAAGTATTAAAAAAACGTAATAGGGAGAAATCTCCTAATGTGATGCTTTTAAGGAAAATGTTAGCTAAGATGGGGACCTTTTTTAAGAGAAGTCATCTTGAGGCTGTGGGAAGATGGAGCAGGGTATAAAGGTATAATCCTGCCAAAGTTGCACTTCTCATTCAATAGACTAATCTTTTTCCTGTAAATGTTACAAAGGATGGGAGTTGCAGATTTTTTTTTTTATTAACTTCTGCTGTTTCTTCAACTCCCTACAGGAGGATCGACAGCTGAATACACAAAAGAAACCAGCACTAAAGAAATTAACTTTGCTACCAACTGTAGTTATGCATCTTAAAAAGTGAGTTGTCATTCTTCCAGTTAAATATAATCTTGGGCAATATTGGGTGTTTGGTAGATTTCATGGCATGACATTACAGTTGTACTGAATATGCAGTGAAACACTTTTTCTTCCAAGTAAATGCTGGAGCTACGTGGCCTCAAACCTAAAACACTGTAATTTTAGCTGTTAAGTTAACATAAAACAGACTGAAATGCACTTGTGCTGAAGAAGCATCACATCTTAAGATTTCGATGTATTATATTACGGCTTCTCTTTGCTTTAAACTTTCTAGGCAGGACCTTAAAGAAACTTTCATTGATAGTGGTGTTATGTCTGCCATCAAAGAGTGGCTTTCTCCTCTTCCAGACCGAAGTCTGCCAGCACTAAAGATACGAGAGGAGCTTCTGAAGATCCTGCAAGAGGTTTGAAACTTGACTTTTAACCATATTTGACTCGTGGCTTTGCCATGGTTTTGCAGTCATGTGCTTTGGCTTTACAGTCACGTACTGCAGGTGCTACCAATGGACTGTGCAGTGAAATACACAAGGAAGCAAACTGCAAAATGTATTTCTTTAAAAGTTGCATCATTTTAATGAGTTATGTTGTAGACATGCTGTCTAGCTGAACAAAATTTTGCTAGGGAAATTTGGACACTTAATTGTTGCTATGGGAATTTTGCCCATGCTCACAACAAAGTGAATAGTTTTGTCAGCAGCGGAAGACATTTCTGAGAATCTCAGGTGAACTACAGATGTGAAGTTCTCTACCCTCACAGGAGTTAAGAGTTAAGTGCTGAGCAACATTTTCCTTAAAAGCATAGTTAAGTGCTGTGGCATTTCTAGATTCTTGATAAATCTAAACTGCTTAGTCACTTAACTTCCCTTGTTCTCAGTTGCTCATACATTGTGCTTGGTCACTTTGTCTTTGCTGTGTTCATAAAAGAAGTGTGGTGTAGTCCTGACAGTGAAATAGAAGTCACATTTTTCTTGAAGCACAAATAGATGGCTTTATTTGACTGAAGCTCTAGAACTATTTCTCCTTGCTAAAAATTTGCAAGCGTTCTGCCTGAATTTAGATTATTTGGCCCTGTGTGCCTGTTTCAGGTTTATGTGCAGAGTTCAGTGAAGAGTCATTTGCTGTGTATCCTGGAGTTTTTACTCTCTTGTCCCTTCTCTTTTCTGGCCTATTAAAGTGTGCAGTGCGCTAGAAAGTCCATCATACTCAGCGCAGACTTCTAGTGTTTGTAGCTAAGCTGATTACTTGAATGCTTTTGTCACATAAGCTTTTATCTTTCTAAAGTGAATGTTTTGAAGGCAGTAACTCAATTCTTGGGTAATATAAGCAAAAGAGTATTTGGAGTAGATAGTTCTGGAAACTTTAATTTTGTGTATAAAACACAAGAATGTTAAGCAAATTTCTAGGTTTTGGTGTTTTTTGGTGGGGAAATGAAAAACGCTAATTTTTTTTTTCAGGCTTATTGTGAAGGTGGGTTTTGGTTTTTTGCAAAGTTTGACACCATTAATGTTAAGACATAATTTCTTGCTACTTTCTGACTTACCCTGCAGCTACCCAGTGTGAGCCAAGAGACCCTGAAGCACAGTGGCATTGGACGAGCTGTGATGTACCTGTACAAACACCCCAAAGAGTCAAGACCTAACAAGGATATGGCAGGGAAGCTAATCAGTATGTCAACCTCCCTTTGCCTTGTGTCAGTGAGATTTCACTGATAATTTAATTTCAACATCAGTCTTTCAGTTGCATGTTTTTTGCTGTTGTCTGTAGTAGAATTAATTCTGTGATGTAGGAATCTCGCTAATATGTTTCATCGCTTTGCTTGTAGAGCTCTTAACAAATTCTGTTACATTAACTTCTGCATGCACCTTTTCCTGTTTCTTTCATTCTTGTTCTAAACCAGAGGATGGCATTTATTTTGCCCAGATTCTCCCTTAGCTAGTTGTCCAGACCTCATGTATGCGTTACAGAGGCAGGAAGGTGCTGCCAGAAGTCTCTATTCCATGGACTTTTGAGAGCTCTTGGATGACTTGAAGGTTTACTACTTAAACAAGTGTAGTCCATGTGTAGTGCATTCCATCCTGAGTGACTGCAAACTGATTATAAACTTAGGTTCTTTAGGAAGTATTTTGCAGATTTCTAAAATTGTTTGCTGTGGTGTGCAGCAGTTCCTGGCACTAAGTATTATAAGAGCATAATATAATTCTAATAGAGCAGAGCAAGAGACTTTATGGATGAAAGCGCTTTCCTGCTGTCCACAAAGCTGGATTTCCCTGAAATATTAAGGGCTCAAATATCATCTGTTTGGTTGAAAGGAAGTGTAAATACTTGCTAGAAGCTTTGAAAGCTGTATTTCATCACCAGAGTGGTTTGGAAATAACCTCCAAAGGCCTAGCATTTGTTAAACAATTTATTTAATTTTTTTTCAAATAGATGAATGGTCTCGACCTATCTTTGGCCTTACCTCAAACTACAAAGGCATGACAAGAGAAGAGAGGGAGCAGAGAGATTTGGAACAGATGCCTCAGCGAAGGAGATTGAGCAGGTAAGAATAGCAGGCAGAAACATGAAATCCTTCTTTCTTTCTAAGACTCCATCAAGAAAAACAAAGTGGTGTGTAAATACTAAGGGAAATAAAAGGATAATAACTCACGACCTCTCTCCTTTCTTTTACCAGACTTGACTGTCTTTTAAAATTACTATCTTTCTCTGTGTATAGATGCATATAAAATTTTTTCTTCTTGCAGCTCTGGTGGTCAGACTCCTCGCAGGGACCTGGAGAAAGTGTTAACCGGAGAAGAAAAGTAGGTTGGATTTTTTTTTTAAATTTTGATTAGAAAAAGTATTTCGGTGGTGTTAACTATATGCAATTTGTTTTGAGGTTTTAGAGGCAATGGTTAAGCAGTGTGTTTCAGAGGTGGAACATGCTGTATTGCTTGTACTTCTTTCTGTACAAGATCTGTCTCAATTGGTCTTTTTTTTTTTTTTTTTTCCCAGGGCTCTTAGGCCCGGAGACCCCGGGTTCTGTGCCCGTGCGAGGGTGCCCATGCCCTCCAACAAGGACTATGTGGTCAGGCCAAAGTGGAATGTGGAGATGGAGTCCTCCAGGGTAAGCACGGGCACTCTCCTAGTGACTGCACCTCAGTTCTCTCTGATTAAGCCTGGGAATGTGGCACCTTATTGCCGTGGTTACTGTATAATATGTTAGTTCCTTTAAGTGCCTCTTCTAATTGGAGTAGACAGTAAGCTCTGCTCTCAAGTGGGCTGTTTTAAGCTCATGAAATACTTGGGTATTGTTGCTTCTCTAACCCAAAAGATTTTCATGTTAACTGTTCCAGAGTTTCTCTAGGGTGAGCACCTGATTACAGACCTCTTAACTTTAGAGCATTTTGAACTAAAGCTGCAATTCATTAAGTGTCACTGATATTTTTATACCTCTCCCAGTTCTGGTATCATGATTTTCTGACCATATTCCAGTTTGGGAATACTTAGAGGTTTTGGCAAACATTAACAGCTTCAGTAGAGGCCTTTGCCTTGCTTTATTTGGTTCACCCATCTACCTTGTACAGTTCAATTTAAAAGCAGAGTACATGGTATAACACATGTAAGAAGTAATAATTACTGTGCTTTCTGCTGTTATCTCTCCTTCTGTGCATTAATTGAGATATTGTTTCTAGCCCGGGACTATTAAGAGAGGTATTAGTCGCTTGGAAAAACACAAGAGACGGTTTGCTGAACAGAAACGACTCAGCAAAGTGCATCGAGCCATCAAGTTCAGCATTGAAGGCAACAGGATGCCCCTGTAGCCATGACACTGCCTTCCCCAAGTTTGAGAGGTATCCCTCGAGGGAGGTGTGAACAGTGCATGTGCTTCAGCTGTTGGCAGTTTGCACATACAGGAAGGGAGTGTGTGCACCCTAAATTAAACTTGGAAAACTCTCCTCGTATTCTCTCATGTCTGTACTGTGACCTAAAAGGTAACTTGTACAGGAAAAAATAGGCTGTAGCACATAACATTTGCTGTGATACCTGTCTTGACAGCTTCAGGGTACCCAAATGCCAGGTCTTACATGAAAATACCTGCACTCAAAAAGAGCTTTGCCCCACCCGTGCTTTTGAATGCTGTCCTGACATAGTTAGGTTCTCCAGGTTTACCTGACCTGGCACACGGGAGCTCTTAGCCCTTAGTGCAGGACCTCACATCACTGTGCACCAGCACCTGTGGCTGACATTTCACTGGTACAAAGTAAGGTACTGTCACACCTGTTCTTCCAAGGAAGCGGAGTGATGTGAGACTGTAGGGGTGGTTGACAGGAGGCAGGGAAGGAGACTCCCTGGCTGTGAATGGTGGGTGGAGGGAGATCAGTCAGTGATGTGTGTCAGTGCAGGAACTGTTTTGACAATTTCCAGTCTGCATTTTGGTTCTGTGAGCAGGGCTGCCACAGACTGAATGCTGGCAGGAAGAGGCTAGCACAAATGGTAGAATGATAACTGTTGAGTTTGTTTAAGCTTCATGTTTATTTGTTTAAAAAAAAAAAAACAAAAAAACCCCCACAAAAACCTGTGAAATTCCAGATTAAATTTCAATGAATTGTGAACAGTTTTATGAATCAAGTTTATTTAAAATCAGTGCCTCAGGAGCACCTTAGTGATGGGAACCAGAGGTTCAGTTTCTAATAGATTTTTTTTTGTTAGATATTAAGTAGCATGTTCTGGATATCTCATTTCTCCCAAACTTAAAATGTGTCGAGTTCCCATAATTTATTGTTTCTGTTGACTAGTTAGGGGAAATTGCTTTCTAGGAAATAATGGCTACAGATTGGGAGGTCCTTGTTGTTTGTCTTTTGTCACTTCTTTACAGAATCACTGTATTTAATCTGTGTAAAATAACTGCTGTGCAGTTTTTCATTTGCAGTTAAAATACAGAGGTGAAATACAATAACTCTTCTAATAACTTATATGGTCAGCTGAGGCATTTCTTTTGCTTCCCCCTGCACCCCCTTTTTCCCAATAAGCTCTTGCTCTATAAGCACTAATCTTTACAATAAATTGCAGTTTGGAATTGAAATGTCAATTTAGCCTGCTGCACTTACAGTGTAAGCATCTCTAAAAGTCTTCCCCCCACAGGAAGCCTCTGTATGTGACACCATAGTGCAGTGCAGTGTATTTCTGACACTAAGCTCCAGCCAATACAGACACAAAAAATTATTCCAAACTGTATATTCAGCTGGCATGTGAACATCTAACACGGTTATTAATCCCTGGATGTGGAAGCTTTACTGTGTGATGTCTGTGAGTGCGACTACCACCGTTTCTGTGCTGCATATACTGGGGGAACAATTTTATCCACTCTCTGGGGAGCAAATGCACACACGTGTGCGCATGTGCACAGACACACCCCCCAGTTGGAACCAGTGGCTTCATCACCTCCCTCTTGCAGGTTTAACCTTGCATGCCTCACTTTTCTTGAAACTCTGGGACGTCTGCTTTTTTTTCAGTGGTAATTATTAGTTTTATTTTTTAAGTTCCAGGGGACCTCTAAGAAAGGGGTGAGTCGACTGGACAAACAGATGCGGAAATTCACAGATATCAGGAAAAAAAGCAGATCGGCCCATGCAGTGAAAATCAGCATTGAGGGCAATAAGATGCCATTGTGACCCTTCACAGAATACCCCATGAGCTCTGCTGTAAGACAATACACCCATAGACTCTTTGGAGACCTTTAAATTTTTTAACAACTTGTTTGGGTTTTGTTTTTTTTTTTTTAGTGAATCTTTTAAATTGTTGGTTCAGGTTCTGGTATAAGATGTTGTCCGAGGACTGTGAATACGGGGACTCCTTTCTCCTGATTGTATTTAAACTTGCTCTGTTGTGTCCTTTGTACAGATCACGTATTTGTTGTATTCCAACACTTTAGACAATAAAACAACTTCTGTTTTTTCGGGGGGCTGTCTGTTGATTGCTCAAAAGAATGTGTGTGGACCACCTGGTCTGTGGGAAAGCTGCCAGTTCTTAGTGTTCTGTTTGTTATTGTGTGTTTCCTCTTTATTCAGTGCTTTATTAATCAGTAGTTCTGGCTTTGGAAATCTACATATGTATTGGTTTTGAATAGAAATACTGACCATCTTCTACTGAAAGGATTTAATTTTTCATGAAAGCATGATGTAAAGGTCCAGAGAATTACAGTGGCATCCAGCTGAAACACTTGCTGTCCGACAGCCGTGTGTCACTGCTGCTCATCCTCTGCATAGACAGCAGAGCCTCCGCTGGTGATGCTGCGGTGAACAAAGGGTGGCAGCTGATGGGCTTCTCTGTGCCAGGTGGTAGAATGGGTTATTTTTGAAGTAAGCTGAACTTTAAAATCAAGGTTAGTGAGACGGCTTGAGAAGATGGAGTATCAGCTTGCTGGATACTTCTTTGGGTGCTCAGTGCAGCACCTGGATTGGCTGGGGGGGGGGAGCCTTTGCTGCAGGGCTTAAGAGTTGAAAGCCATGTATATATTTTTCTTCTGATTTGGTATTTGGGTAGCTCAAAGGGGTGTTGCTCCGTTGCCCTAGTGACTTTCTGAAAAGCTTATTCTATAGTGGGCAGGTTCCTGTCTGTTAGGGGGCTAATGCTCCTCTTTCTTTTTCCCTGGTGCCTCAGACAGCAGAGCAACACTGTACCTCTGCTTATTTACCTCTCAAAATGTTTTGCTCTGCTGAGCTTGCCTACAGAAAGAGGACTCCTCTCCTTGCATGGATGACTGGCAGTTGGGATTTCAGGAGGAAAGTTGCCTTTGTTCCAGAAGAGCACAGCCCCTTTGCCATGATGTGTGCGCTGCAGTTCTGTGAAATCTCTGCAGTAGGGATGGTGGTGTTGGCCAACTTGGAGGTGCTCGGTACTGCTGGTGTCTGCTGGCACTGGGGACGGGGAGCATGTGAGTACTTCAGTGGTCACAGTTAAATATGCTCCTGGGAGACTGAAGGGGACTGACAGTAACATAAAGCTGTATGCTGGGACACAAAGCAAAACCTGAAGGAGGATGCCTGCGCTGGATGGAGCCTACTGCCAGTAAGACTACCTCACCTTCTTGTGCCAGGTACTTGTGACACAGTAACCGCCCACAGGTGTGTGTGTTTAGCATGCTGAGAGTTTCAAGGGGTTTTGGTGGTTTTCCATTTTTAATTAAGAATTTATTGAAAGATTTAATTCCTTACTGTCATATTGGAAACTGTGAAAAGTAAGTGAACAGTGTAGAGCTGTTCATATCCAGGTGGCCCTGAAAGTCTCTGGATTAGGATGGGTTTCCCCCTCCTCTCTCCCAATTTTTTTTTTGTTTTTGTAGCTCTGTTACTGCAGCCCAGTACTGTGGCCATGGGGCACTGTGGGCTACTTCTAAATCCTAAGAAATACTTCCTAAAACTACTGACATTGGTGGTCTTGTGCAGTCCTAATACAGTTTCTTGCCATCAAAATTAGTCATAATAGCTGTGTCACATGTTTGCTGAAGCAAACAGAAAGGTTTTATTTCTTGTCAAACAGTAATAACGGACTTTTCTAAGGCTCTGAACAAAGCTGAGAATGAGAACCACTCATCAGTGTGAGTGCTGGGTTTTTTTTTTAAACTTTGTGAATTCTAAGAAAGACCACAAAATCAAAACATCTTTTGATGTGGGTCACAAAGACCACCTGTTAATTGCAACAGAAAGAATCAGAGAAAGGTGATTCTACAACTCAAAGAGGGGATATTAAAATACCTGTGGGCAAGGGTATTTGGCATCAAGCACTTTTTAAGTATGTGAAGCATCTTAGGCTGTGTGGGGAAATTGGCCTCTTGGAGGGAGGGCTCAGTGCACATGATCAAGCTTCCTTTTGTTTTAGGGCAGCAGGGAAGTTGTTTCTTGCTGTGGTTGTACACTTTTTTTTTTCCCCACCACCTGTATTCACACATGGGTTTTCATGAGGAGGTGGGGGTGTCTTCAAAATAAAGAGAAGGGCTTTTTTTTCTTGGAATAAGAAGCGTGAGAAATAGTTCCGTTTGATACTTGTGCTATTCCGTGTTTTGTAGTTGCAGGTGAGTGGAACTCTGCCCAGGCATATGGGGGGGCCTCTTGCCCACATCTCTGCCTTTCCTGGCTGGCTGCTGGAGCTGAGCTGTGCTGTGCTGCCAGCAGGGCTGCCTGCTGAGGCACAGGAGACAGCGTTTCCTCAGAGTCCCCCAGTAAATAATGCATTTCTCGGAGTTCTGCTGTATAATCCCTGTGTTCCTCCAGCTGCAGCCATGTGGATTCCCTCTCAGGCAGTGTATCCAGGGCCGTTCGTAATACACGATTCCATACAGATGGTGGTTTTGTATGAGAAAACATTTGCATTTTAGTGAACAGAATGGTAATTGAGGCAACAGTTGTACTTGGTGACAAAACTTCACCAGTCCATACTGCTGTGTTCAGCACCATGTCTCAACTAGAGGCCAGACACCACTAAGATCATTCACACTGCAGATTAATGCCTGTTCTGATGATATGCATGTAGGCTTGAGAAATGGAAAGCTGATTCTTCCTCCACACCAAAAACCCTTTCTGACAATTTACATTAAGAAAAGTTGGAGTTGTCTCCTTTGTTATTTGCAGAGTAGTTCTTTATTATTCACAATTCTTTTACTTGGTAATACTTGCATGAACAATTTTACTATTTATGGTAAACGGATACTTAGAATTTCTTTGAAGATTGATTTTACATCATTAAGGACAGGAACTGCAGTGTCTTAGACTGAAACACTAATAATAGAATTGTCCCTGCCTTTAAGGAAGTTAAGAGAAGCTAATGGAGAACTCTTCTGAATCTGTTACGTTTTCAACGATTTCTTTAATCCAGGGGATGTAGTTGGCTACTCTCGTATATACGCCGTATTTCCCTTTCTCAGCGCAGCCCTCGCCCCAGCTCACAATCCCCAGGAGAAACCAAGTGTTGTGGTAGGACACTGTGAAGGGGCCCCCGCTGTCCCCTTTGCAGGCGTCGGCAGCCTCGGTGCCGTAGCCCGCACAGAACATGTTGTCGGTGAGGAGCCTGGCTGTGGAGCGCTGGCAGGTCTCCGCGCTCACGATGGGCACCTGGACTTTCATGAGGAAGCGCAGTGTGGAGCCCCGGGGGTGCGTGGCTCCCCAGCCGCTCACCATGCCCGCCCGCCCCTCGGCAGAGAGCAGGGCTGCCAGGCTGGGGCTGGGCAGGCAGACGGGAGCGGCGTACTCGTTAAAAACAACAGCGCTGCTCAGGTACAGCAGGGCGATGTCACTGTTGTAGATATTTGAGTCATAATGGGGATGTGTCCAGGTTCGTTCCACACCGATCTTCTGTTCTTTGAATTCTCTCTGGTATTTGTCAAAGTCTCCTGTAGTCACAACAAGTTAAAACGTTAAGCAAACTGGCAGGCAGGAGGCTGGAGGAACAGGAATGATAGGGAATTAATGCTCTGACCTTCAGCCCAGGGGGGCATGGGCCAAAACATCATACTCTGCAACAGTCCTTCCTTATGCTGCAGCTTTACCTGTTTGCCCTTTAACAGCAAATGAAAGTTGTTGGCTGGCTGAATGGATACTTGCAGAGGTTATGGCTTCTGGGCTAGGGATTTTTACTGTAAGCACTGCCACTGCTTCTTAGCAAGCACTGTATTTTAAATGGGCCTTTATCTTCCCACCCCCTCAAGAACATGACATGAGCATTAAGATGCAGCCCTGGATGAGGCGTCGTTTCCTGTCAGTTATGCAGTGCTGTGTTATGTTTGCTCCTCTTGCATGTCTCTCTTCTAGGGGTTCCAAGCATAAGACTGTTTATTGCGGCATTCCTGCTGCACCGGGTTCCAGCTCCTGCTGTTGTAACGAGTGCTGTAGCATGTTACAAGGGAGAGATTGTAGGCACCACAGCAAGAGACTAATCTTGGGGTCCATTAAAAAACAAAACCGACTTGAGAGCAGACCATCACCTACAGGAATCCTTCTGAGGTGTACCCCAAGCTGTGCTCAGTCTCTGCACACAAGGAGTTTGCCAGAAGGTGTGACAGGAGGAGATAAACCTGGGCCTTGCATTCCCAGGTTTGCCATGAAAACAGAAGGGACCAGTTGGAGCACCCTGGCACTTGCCAAGAAAATGGAGCATTCTGTAACTGAGGGAGGCTGGATGCGTGTGTCTGTTCCTCAGCCATGTACTGCCCTGCATTCACGTCCAGCACAACACGTGTGTCAGGAGCGCTGACCCCTGCTCACCCAGACATACTCACCGACGGTCACGTGGTGTGGCCGGACGAGGTCGAGGCAGTGGGCAGCGGTGACCACCCAGCGACTGCTGATTAAACTCCCTCCACAAAAGCCAACATCATTACTGTTCCGGATCAAAACCTGCATGAAAGAGGAGGACAAAGGTGGCGCCAGGGCTGTGTTCGGTTCCTGTGCCACTGCCCCTCTCTCGGGTGGGTTGCAGGCTCTGTATCCTGAAAATAACACTTCTGGCAATAACTACAGCACACCAAGCCAAGATGACAACGTTAATAGTAATAAAATGACTGCACATCTGTGATAAGGGAGCCGAACTTGGCAAAATCAAGTGGGATTAGGGTTACAGTGACTGGCATTCTCCTAAGGAAACCAAAGCATGATGGTGATTTTTCTCATGTGGCTTGAAATTTTCTGGGGGTGGGGGTGAACAGTAACACAAGGTGTGTTACACGTTGGTACTCAGGGTAAAAAAGAAGAGTGTAGTGTTTGTCTACATGACCAAGGGATAGAGAAGTTTTTCACTTTCCCAGTTGTCAAGTGAAAGTGCAAGAGTGGAGATTCAGAAACTTGTTTATCCTTTTATTGGTAATAAGATTTGGAATGATCTAGAGAGTAAGTGAAGTAAAAGCACACTGCTTGGCGTTAGATGTTTGTCTTTTCAGAATTACAAGCTTCATTAATGCCTTGGCATGTCTTCAATTAAACTTCTCCTCAAACCTGTTATTTTATGTGTTAAAATGAAAGAAAAGCTGAAATTTTGGTACGCTGCAGTTTCAGTGAAGTTAATAATCAAATAGTGGAAAAAGCTGCAACACAGTCTGGCCCCTTACTCTGGTCTAGTTCCTGGAGTAACATCATGTTTTACATAAGACCTTTTGACTTCATTCTATGTACTACTGATGCTTTTAGTGTTCAGTTCAGCAGTGCTAGAACATAGAAAAGTAGCAAAGAAAAATGACATAAAAATTCTGTCTTAAGTTATGAAGAACTAGAATGAAAGGGTTTGCAAAACCCTTAAAAAAAAAAAAACCCATAAAATATGAGATTCAATTATAAATTGCCTAATGGAATGAAAATTTAAAACTCTGGGGATGGTATTTCAAGAAGAAAGTGTAACAGGCAGCATTCGGACTACGTTTCCTTCTTGCAACCCAAAACCAGGTCTTGCTTATCAGAAGGAAAGCAGCTGGTGTTCCTCCTATAAGTGTGTGAGGTGGCAGAAGACCAGACAAGGTACTGATAGTGACATTTCAGCTTGCAAAAGTGTGCAGTGTCTGCAGGGTCCAGGTTCAGCCTGCTTTTCCACCTGTAAAATACCTCCTGATGTGTGGAAGGGGAAAATCTTTTTGTGTGACAGCAATAAAATAGACTGACAATAACAGTACACTGATGAAATGGAGACAATATAAATAAGTGAAAATTAGTAACATATGAGGACATTGACACACACAAGAAAATCCCCAAACCAAGATTTAAAAAACAAGATAGTGGAAATAAAAGAAACACTTCAGGGAGATTCCCCTACTTGCCACATGCCAGTTGCCTTCACATTTAATCCCTCTCAGTTTTATCTTCTCTGCTGTAACAAGTAGGAGATGCTCAGCTTTCTAATGAAGAATCTCACCTGGTCATAGAAAAATTTTTGTGAAAAATACCACCAGCTGTTCTTCCAACAGGAGTCAGAAGCACAACTTTTCACCAAGAACATTTAGGAACAAAGAACCTGAATCACAGAGCAGGGGAAGATCTGATTGATGTAGTTAAGAGAGGAAGCATTGCACTGAGATCACAGAAGTGCACGTAATCTAGGATAGGGGGAAGAATGATAAATAAGGCAACTAAGATACACCACATCAAAAAGACCTGTAGAAGTTTGTGGAATTCCTGTGGCTGGATTGCTCTAAACCTGAAACAACCTTTTATAATGGCTTGATGAACTCTGCTCCAGACAGAACCAGTGATGCTAAAGCAAGCAAACAGGTTTGGTATTTATGGCCAGACTAGAAGAGTATATTACCTGCCAGGGGCAATGTCCACGGTGACAGAGAGTTCCTCCAGTGATCCTGGAGTCACTGTGCTCTAAAGTGGAGCTGACCTTTAGTGGGACCTGCTGAGGCGTGTCTGAAGCATTTCCCCAGGCGCTGCTGCCATTACGCCCATCGTGCAGGGTCTGACTGGCACCTGGTTGGTTCTGCCCAGTGTTCTCCTCGCTTTGGTTCTGCCCAGCAGCATTTTCCACCGTGTCCTCCTCCCTGGCAGCAGGCGCCGTGCTCTCGTGCTGCCACACAGGGCTCTGCCTCGGCTCGCTCCATGGAGCTGGGTGGCTCCCGGGCTGGCCTGGCCCAGTGGTCCCCTGCCCTGCCTTGTGCTGGGGGCCACCACCTGCCTCCTGCCCAGCAGCACCATCCCCCAGCAGCTCCTGGGGCAGAGAGGCCGCCAGTGTCCTGTCCCAGCTGGAGGCACCACCCGCCACATCCACTCGCCCAGCGCCAGCCTCCCTGTGTGGGCTCTGCCCAAAGGCACCCTTTAAGGTCTCATTTCCCCCAGTAGCACTTAGTTCCAGCTCCATTTGCCTCACTGGTCTCTCCGTGCTCTCATTTCGCCTGGCCAAGTCATCCCTGTGCTCATGCTGTCCCCTCGGGAGCGTTTTCTGCTCCAGAGCCTGCCTGGCTTTAGTCAGGCCACATGGAAACGGTGCTGGAAGGAGGAAAGAGAGATAAGGATTTGAGTTCAGGGTGCATGGTGTCATGTCAAATTCCAACACAAAAGCAGAGCTTTTCCTGTCCAAGAATGGGCTTCAACCCCCCTGTAAGAGCCCTGCAACAACTCGATGTCAAACTCCACTTTCACCACCCAGCCCCACCATCATCAGACCAAGGTGTGTGTGGGTAGTTACCAAGTTACATGGTAGTTACATGGCTGTGCCTCTTCCCACCCACAGGCGTCAGCCACGGCGGGCGACTCCAGGAGTAGCCTGCTGGGGGCTCTCTTCAGGGCAGAATCCAAACCCAGCGTTCTCCATGTGTCAGGACACCTTAACACAAGGTTTAAAGCTCCCTGTCCTGTCCCATCGCCTCCCAACACTGCAGTTCCAGCTTCAGAACTCAGTTAAGTTGATCTAAGTCTGTGCTGCTGTTAGAAGGAGCAGCCCCGCCCCAGACTGTACGGCTGCTCCTTCACCCAGCACATGCTCACGGGACACTGGATTGGACACTGACTGAGAACATTTAAAATAAATAAACACAACATTATAAACAAGACAGGTCTTTTCCATGCACTAAGCACAAGCTGCAGTTAGCTACAGCGTGTGTAGCTCTTCTGCAGCTAGTGAAGAGGAAAGGACGGTGCCTGCAAATCCGCTCTTCACCTGATGTAACTCGGAGCAGCCCACGTTTTACCTGCGGGCACACATCTCTTCCCGTCCTGGTGCAGAGTGTAATCCTTTGCGCAGGAACACACCACGTGAAAGGTGCTGCTGCTGTCCCTGCAGTAGTGCCAGCACCCACCGTTCTTATACCAGCATTCAAGCTTCTCTGCGATGGAAACACACAGGCATTCACTTGCTTATTGCTGCATGTGGACCCCTGAGCAGGGCAACAGCCTCTAGCACAATTATTATGTCAAAGAAAGTAGGGAAAAAAATCAGCTAAAATCTCACAGGGAAACAGAAGGAAGTACCTCTCACAGTTCCAGAAACCCAGTCTGATTCGTAGCAAACCAAACACACTGCCTTATTCTCCTGTTTCTACCATTTTCTTACTTGCCAGCCTTGTTGGGAGGCCACAGCTGGGCTCCAGGCCTTTCTGCCTGTAGAGCAGGGGCAAGAAAACACCTGGAAGGGCAAACACTCCTAAATACATCCATTTTTGATCCATCTGCACATCTTTTATATCATGACAGATTTAAAGTACTAGACATGCTGGCGGGGGCCAAGTCTGCGAGAAATCAACTGAGGTTTTTATATGTTGTTATTTTTTAAAAAAAAAAATCATGTTTAATTACTTCACTGTAAAAAGGTCAACAAAAGCACTTGGGAGTGAAAAAAAATACTTATGATTCATAGTTTGCGTGTCAGTTTGGCTTTTGCTGTAATTTCATGCATCAGTCTTTTGCAAACCAGATACAGGATTTCAGAGGACTAAAAATCTGGTAAGAGGCAGCTTTTCTACTTCATTTTTTCATCATTCGTATATTACAACATAAATACAAAATTTCCTTGGTTTACATTGAGCTTTGGCTAATTTGTTTGATGCTTTTACTCACTAAAATTAAAAAGAGAATAGGGTGTCACCATGAATGATCTCCAGTGCAGGCATCTGTGGCAGGAGGTACCAGAGCAGTGATAAAAAGAGGCAAATCCCTGCCTTTTCCTGGGGAAAGAGGGGAGGTGGCCACGTGCCTTCCTCGGGGCTTGCACAGAGGAGTGAAAAAGCCCGGAACTGCTCCATGGGAGGAGGAGGTGCCACCCTCTTCCACACAGCAGGGCTAGAAGTAGCTACAGCTGCTGTCACAATGTCATTCCCTTCCAACGTGTCATATAAGAAAACACTGTTCTAACGAATGTACGAATCTTCCACAAACAGTCTGTCTACCAGCCAGATAAAGTCACCACTGATAACCTCAGTGAGGAGCCTGTGCAAAGGTTCAGCTCAAGTATCCAAGGAGCAAACTCCAGCTTTGATCCTTCCTTCCCAATGGATGTCAGTGTATCTGTTCCTGTCTCACCTTTTTCACAGTTGTCTCCTCCAAATTTTGGGGGGCAGATGCAAAAGTAATTGTAGTGTCTTATTTTGCAGACTCCGCCATTGTTACAGGGATTTGTACTACATGGATTTAAATCTAAGAAGAAGAAACAAGGCATAGTGTCATTCCAGAAATTAAGAGAAGCCTGGCTTTAAACTGCCACATAATTCTTTGTACCCAGAAGGGACACAAGAAATTGATTTTTAAAAAATTCCATTTTTTACCTACTTTTGTAATTGAACCAAAACTCCATCTGCAAGAAGAAATCACAAATGAAGAAAACAGTAAGTGGTCATACTGGTTACTGAAGGTATCATTTAAAAAAACATTTTTTTAGGATTCATGTAAATTAACACTTTGATTAGAACTGTGAAATACATTTTCAAAGCAGATCTCCTGATCACCACCATACAGCTCACTTTCGGTTTGCATCGTGGACCAGCCACAGAGCGCATAAAATGAATTGTACTGGGATGAAGCTTAAACTGAAAGCTGAGATCCGTAAATGCTCCAGCCAGTGAAAGGTCTGTGGCCCCAGGCTGGGAGCAAGAATTGACACCTTGCTCCTCCCCACAGCGTGGCCATGCGAGGCCCTCGGCACCAGCTGCTTCACTGGGAAGAGCCATTTCTGCTGCACTCGCTGCACCACCTGCTAAGGAAGGCATCAGCTAAGCACAGACACAACAGAAATCGGGCAACTCTGTTTATACCTGCAGGTCCCAACAGAAATTGGGGCCTGGGAACAAGGCTCTCCTCGGGATTTGAAGGGGTCTGATCAAGCAAGTAGCCTCTGAGAATGTCAGAAGCATGTTGCTGGATTGAGGCTCTCACAGAAATTGGTTTTGGATGCTTTTAAGGAATCGTGTTTAATGCTTACACAACAAACTGAGCACTCGCTTAGAAAGTGAGATCTCAGGGGTGCCTTGAGTGACCCCTCCCCGCTACTGAGCTGCCAATCCACAGGCACACACCTGCCAGAGCCATGCGGGTGCCTGGCAAACCATTCCTTACTGTTAACCTTCCTCTGTTTTTCCCAACATTTCTCACCGTTTTCTCCTGCGAATGGAAGATCTCCTTAGCCTCCTCAAATGAACACTTTTCCTCATTGCATTCTCTCTCCAAGTTCCCTGGGCGAATCTCTTCTAGAAAATAGTTAGCACGTTTATGGACTTTCAGGACCTCGTGTGCTTTGTCTTTTCTCATAAACACTAGAAAACAAAATTGAACAGTTGATAATGGAAGACAACAAACCGGCACCACTGCAATCACCATCATGCGTGCTTTCAGTTGAGTAAGCAATATAAAGAAGGGGAGCAGGAATCTACATAAATAGCCTAAAGGAAAACAAAATTAGTCTGTGTTCCAACAAAAGGCACTAGTAGTTTAAGCTTTCTTTTAGGGGATCGGAAGACCCACTACTGAGATTAGTGCAGAAACAATTTTTTATTCCACAAGACTTAAGTATTGCAACTTCTTTGGAGGCTGGCTGTATTTTCCTGCCTAACCTTCCTGATTCACAACATTATTAGTTACCTGGCTGTGTGTGCATGTGGAAATTAAGCTGAACGGAGACGTTTGGTTTGTAGTTGGCGTCAGCTTTGTTAGATACTCGCAATGGAGACCCAGTGCTTTCCAGGAAGCTACTGTAGCCACAAAAGGTCAGACACTGCTGCTTCGCTAAGCTATTTGCCATCATCCTGCAATATCTTAAGAGCTAATACTGTCAATAAACTAATGGAGGAGTGGCCAGAAGAGGGACTATGGCAGTAAGGTCCTCCCCACATACCCCTGCTGCTCCATAGCAAGGCTTTGCTATGGCACCTCCAGCTGGAGCACAGCGTTCCCAGGATTTTCCAGCCTGCATGCTCTGAAGGAAAATGAGGCCTCACTCAGCCCTCGTGGATGTACTGGTACCACGAGCCATCACTACGTAGAGAAGATGGAGATTTTTGCCTTTTTGATAAACCTCCAGAAGCATGGCCCTGTATCCAAACCCCATCTGACAGATTGAAGAACTGCTGCTGAGAAGTGTTGTAAGAAGAAAGCTCACTTTGTAATGCTGACAAAGCCTACTAAAATTCCTACAGCAGTTCATTTAACAGCACTCTGTTTTCCTAGTCATGGTTTAGTGTTCTGGACAAGTCAAAACCCTCCGACAAAGAACCTAGTTTTGGAGATAGACCATAAAGACACACATTTCTTTGCAGTTGCTGGATTGCTATCTATAACAATGACTGAAATTCTAGAATAATATTAAATTACTTAATTTCTAGGCAATTAGAAACAGCCCACAAAAACTCTTAGCTGGGAAAAGCTTTAGACAGATCCTACTGCCGGGTAATAGGGAAAGTATCTTTCACTTACATCAGTGAAACTGCCCTTCACCACCCCTTGAGTTCTGGGGTCATCTTTAAAGGATTTACCTCTTGTAAGCAGGCATCCCAGGTAGAGGATGTGCCTGTTGTAAAGCCTTCTGGTTGCAGATACCACTTCTGCTCTTCCTGCTCTGAAAGGACGTTCATGAGATCCTGTACATTCTCACGCTTGTTCTAAAGCTCTCTGAAGCCATTTCTAAACCATGTTCCAAGAACACATGTTGAAAGTGCCTAATTTTCACTTCCCAAATTGGAAAATTTGCCAGATTTTGGGTTCAATGTCACAAGAATACTCTTCAACAGGATAGTGGTCTAAGTAGGAAGTTAAGAAAAGCTGATTCCTCTTGGAAACATATATATGAATATTCTTTTTTTTTTTCTTACACATTTCAGGAAGTCCTTCTTCAACCCACAGGACTTTGTATTCAGAAAAGGAAATAGTTTCAGTTTGAATGGCAATATTGCCACAATAAAACAATTACCTTAAAAATGTAATTCAGAAGTACCTACCTGAATATGAAAATGGGCAGCTGCTGTTGATGGAGCACATCAGTAGGAGAAACATCACAAGTGAGGAACTGCTCTCCATTTGAGTGAGCATTCAGAATACTCTGACTTCCTACTGTTTTCCTTCAGAGGGAAAAGAATTAAATTGGTATATTGTCACATAAAACAACAAGTGTGAATTAGCCCACAAAAAAAGATGAAGAAGTAGCAGGAAGAGGACAAGAGAAGGGACAAAGAAAGCAAATTCTACCCAGTTCATTTTGACCTGATGTCCGCTGTTTCTCCAAGCCACGCCGATGCTGCACACTGTAACAGGAATCCCAACAGTTCACAAGGCAACATGCAGAGATTGACCTAGCCAGGATGTGGTGCAGGGTCTGATCCAAAGCCCACAGGTGTAATAAAAAAAGGCTACGGTGAGCACGGGAGGCGTGGATCTGGCCCAAACCGAGCAGAAGCCAGTTCCAGCGACAGCCTTGTTTAAACCACGGAGGATCCCAGGCTGAGGGCTGGGCTGAACACTTCAGCCAGCAGGTTCTAAGGACGGCAGCTGCTGGGTAATCTTGTCAAGTAAGACCGTATGCACAAAGCCCAACAAGGAAACCATCCACCACATACCTGGCAATAAAGGTTACAAGACAGAAGTTTGTATTTCTTCATATTACCTTCCCAGGCTAAATAATTTACTAGGATTTGACAACACATACCTCTTCGCTTTTTCCAAAATCAGAGGATCCAGAATGCATTCACTTTACACAGAACCATGCAATTATATTCACTTTTTAATTTTTTTTAGGGGAAGACAGGAGAGAGATTTGGATGTACACCAGGAACAGCCATGAGGTCAAAAGGTTAATCATTAACCAGTCACAAATATTGACAGAGGAGAGACAACCTTCTGGATTCTGTGAAACACATCTGAAACCCAAAATCAGAAGAAAATTGTGTGTGTGTTTCCACACACATACACGTGTGGATTAAGAAAAAAAAAAAAAAGTCCTTAAAAATACCTTCCAACAATTAAAGCCACTTCTTTGCGTCAGATTTCTTCAAGAAAATCTGGAATTTTAAAGAGATTTCTGACCCTCCATCTTTTAGTAGGTAAGACCAATTGATCTGGAAAATACACAAGCTCTCAGTAAACATCTGTTGAAATGCGCAGAGCTCTCAGTGTGTAGGAGGATTCATAGCAGTCACCTGCAGGAAGGCAAATATTGCCCTGTAATAGTCACAGCTATTCACTGACATTATGATTTCTGCCTTGAATTAGACCCATGTTTTATTGGCTTTGAACACAATAATGTTTCTCCTTGTAACTCAATGAGTAGCCATGTCAGCCTTCTCAGCAGCACAAATTCTTCGTGCAGGCCCTGGCTGGAAGGCTGCTGTTCAAGCACTGTTCTTTAATGTTTGTTGATCCTTAAATCCAGTCCCAAATAAAAAAGGGGAGAGGAGAAAAAGAGATACAGCGACAAGAGATTGCTGACTCTACTCTCCAGTTTCAGCTCACCTCCAACATAAAACCCTTCACCTGAATGTTACTTCTTTAATGCATGAATCAAATTCAGCACTTGCTTAATAAGCATGTAAACAGCTTATACGTCAAGACTAAGCCCACAAGTTTAAGAAGTATTAAACCTCTTTGCTGTCACCATACTAAATTTCTTACAGATCCTAATATAATCCCAATATAACTGTTGTACCTGAGGGGTTTTTTTGGTTTAACAATCTCATCACAAGAGCAGACTGAAGTTCTTCACTGACCCAATTATGGGTCCAAATCCTGATTGAGGTGATGGAAACATATATCACCACAGCAGAGGTAGTTTCATTTTTTTTCCCCTACAAAATTAATTATATTTAGCAGACCTAAATGCTAATATTAAAAACATGTATAAATTGTGATATTAAACTTAATTTTGACTACTGCTACTTTCTACAAACTTACTAGTGCCATTCATCTTTATTTACTGATATGCACACAGACAGACAGATACAGATGCAGACACACACAAATACTTAACAGCAAGTATTAGTAACGCTAATGCAGCCTGCAGCTGATTGCATTCACTAGAATAGGAATGAACAAGTGTTTGCTTAGCTTGCTAATTAGAAGAGATTTACAGACTTTAGGATAAATAGAGCATGCAAAATGTTGGAATTAAACTCCATTTTTTTTTTTTTTAAATAACACCAGGATTCCCCTTGACTTTTAATGAAGTCTTGGGGGTGTGTGTGTGTGTAAATCAGGCGTTGAGTGTTCAAAGAATAGAAAATACAGATAAGTTCTAGTGACCTGCTGAATCAACTTTATCTGTGAGCACTGGAGCAAGTGTGAATGAGTATAGGCAGTGATGATATTAAAATTTCATTGTGTTGAAAGAAAAATTATACAAATACAGAGCAAACCAGAACAGTTACTGTGGATGTGTTAGAGTAAAGCTGAAATGACAGAACTGTATCGCTATGGTGATTGTTAAAGCACTTTACTCTCCCCCCCTGCTCCCCGCCCCAACGAATTCAGTTATTTCACATTTCAAAGATGGAGTTGCCTGACCATGGACTATCTTATTTTCTATAATGCTGTACAGCATCTCAGTGTAACAGGGTATTATTTCTTGTCTGTAAGGCCTAGGTAGGACCATGCTACAAATAAACAACATAACCTGGAAACTAACCAATATAAACAACGTAAAAAAGGAAAAAAATAAAGTAAAAAAAATAGGTACCAAGGAAAACAGTACACAAGGTTAATATATACTCAATATTTAATACTGAAGATCTGACAGTACGTTACACTGCATACTGTCACTAGCACATAACCACAATATTCCAGACTCAGTACTGGAATCAACCCTTCCGAGAAGCTGACATCTCATCTATGTGGTGCTGGATCCACTCAAGATACTGACTAACCTTGGTGTAGACTCCAAATTTCTCCTTTCTTCCACAGCCTTCACCCCAGCTCACCAGTCCTACCAAAAACCAAGTATCCTTATATTTAGTGATCATAGGGCCTCCACTGTCCCCACTGCAGGAATCTTTTCTGTCTCCTAAGCTGCCAGCACACAGCATGTTGTCAGAGATAGCAGATCTCATTGCCTGAGCGCACTCATTCCGCGGAACCATGGGGATTTGAATATAACTGAGGAGAGTAGAGAAATTCTGTTTAACATCAGTTGTGCTGCCCCAGCCAGTTACCACCATCTGCTTCCCAGTTCTTGTCAGCTCCTGTTCTGCCAGGTCGCGGGTGGGAAGACAGATGGGGAGCGCGTATTTGTTATATATCACGGGCTCAGCCAAGTGCAGCATGGCTATGTCATTGTCAGAGGTTGTCTTGGTGTAATTTTTGTGGCTCACATGTTTATCAACCCAAATGGTTTGCTCGTCTGGCTCAGTACGGAAACGGTGGAATTTACCTGGAAGAACAAACAAGAAGATGACAGATGCTATTGAACCCTCCTTCACCTTGAACACCAAGACATTTGGATTACATTGCACTTTAGGACTGTACTTACATTTTTACTTCTAATACAGATATTTGTTCATTTTACATTCTAGGTTAACAGTGTCATTACTAGATGGACAAATCTGTAAACTTTCCACATTTACCTAAATCATGAATACACACAATACTAAATGAATTGGTATCCTACAGGTATGGTCATCAGCTGAGAAACTGAAATGCCTGTGTATTGCCCTGTTGTGTTGATATTACAGTACTCTTGTGTAGCTTGAGAGGTCGTCTTCAGGAGGAAAACGATCTTCTTGGACTCAGCACTAAAAGCTAGGAGAGCAAGTACACAGCAAAGCCAGACACTTACAACAGTCCTTGAGCTTTATGCTGTATAACCAGTCCCTGACACTGAACTTCAGGATTTATAAGATAAAGGTAAGACTATTCCTTTCTGAAATCTTAGATCTGTATTTTAAGGAATTCCTGACTACTTAAGACTTCTTGGCTGTTATTTTTGCTACGTGATCATGGCCACTTTGTAGGACAAGCAGTTATGGAACAGTAAGCAGGAAACTAAGCTGAAAAGTCAGAAAGGCAAGAACAAGTCACTTGTGATACACTGGAGAAGACAGAAGCAGATCTCTGATAGGATGTGAAGTGATAGCCCCAAGACTAATTATCAGTGACCATCACATTTCTGAACTGTGCTGTTGGTTAATTTAAGCTTCGTATCAAGGCCTACTTCGGTATGTGCTTGATAAAAACGCTTCTTTGGAGAACTGTCCGTTATGTGCATTCGAGCTGCAGGCAGGCACACATCCAAGCACACGAGGTGACAGGACATCCGGGCTGACACCTCACCTCTGCCCATGCTGCATATCTGTGACAGAAGCGTCCTTTCCTTTTTGGTCTGTGTGTGTGTTGGAAGTTGCTCTTTATCACCATCTTTTCAAATGTGTGCTTCACAATACCACCCTTCAAATTTGTTCCCCCCCCTTTTTTTAACTTTTGCCTTCTTTCAGCCTTATTTGAATCCCTCCAGATACAAACTCTAAAGCCAAGTTGCTCTCAGTTTGCATGACCAAGGTCTTCTGAAGTCACTTCCTTCAGTGGAAGCTCCCCTGTGCTTGAACCTGTCAACGAGGTATTGCAGCTGCTTGGGGGTTTTATGCAAAGAGTGAGTGCCCTTCAAACACAGGGACTTTATGATCCACAGTAGTTCCAGAAATAGATTTTCAAAAGACCCCTTATGTCCGGCTTTGGATCTTGGACTTCCAGACCAATTATTGCTGAGTCTCTCCTCTTGCTCCTCTGCCACCAGCCAATGGACACTTCATACATGGCCACAGCAGACAGCAGATGGCTGAAACTGCTCTGATGTGCACCTGTAATTAATATCAGAGCCTGAAGGACTTGCTATTGTCAAGCCAACACTCACAGATCTGTTTTTTCTGCTATCACGACCTCTCTTCTTTGTGGTAACAGTGTCTGTAGCACCTTTGGACCACATTTGCTTGCCACCCACTCTGTGGCTGGGAGCTGACTGGCAGATAAGGGGCAGGGGTGTATTCCTATCTTCACAGATACAAAACTGCTTTAGGCCTCAGAAATAACTCTGGACTCAAACACGGTCAGATCATCCCCTCCAAGGAAGGCAGTTCAGTTGTGTAGCAGCACACTCTGCTAGGCTTCCCATGCTCTGCACACAAGCATGGCCACGAACCGCCTGTATCCCGAGACACCTATGAACAAGCAGGTAACAACTTCTGCATGGTACTACTGTGGTGACAGCTCCTCCTGCCCCAGCTCGGGAGAAGACCCTTCTGTCTTCTGGTTGTGAATACTTCCTTTCTCAGTTGAGTTATCTGGTTCAACAGTTTCAAAGTCCAGAAGTCCTACCCACACCTGGATGTACTGAAGCTAGAGACTGTGTGAAATACATCTAGTTCCTTCTACACAATAAGGAGCATCATAATCTGGTTGCTGGCAGAAAAATAATAACTATGAAGTTCTACATAAACAAGGAAGTGTGAGACCTGTTCTCTGAAGGGAGAGACAGTGTTTTGAATTGAATCATTACATTCACCTATCTGCTCTATTTTCTTGGAGCTCTGAACACACTTCTGGATGCTCTCAAGCTGGAGATGTGGGAGCAAGAGCAACTAAGAGAAAAACTGGGCTGTTCTCAAATCCATCTTCCAAAACTTCAGCTACTCCGAGATCTAACTTTTCACTTCAGACACTAAAAATCCACACGAGTCCTGCTACAAGACTACTCTCTTAGCTCACAGGTGCAAACCCAGATGTGAGCTTCCCCTCCAGTTTTGCTGTTGTGCGTGGCAAACAAAGAGCTGCAGCGGGACGAGTCCGGAGCAGCGCTGGTGTCCCAGCCTCAGAGAGGCAGGTTGCATATCACCTCTGCAGTCACAGTATGAACACCACCATGTAGAAGGACAACCATGTGATGTTAGCTGGATTTTAAAAAGGTTCTCTTCTGCTTGACCTGGAGTATCATTTGAAGAAGAATCTCCTTTCTCTTGCTGAAGTCACCTCAGTCCTGCACACAAACCCCCATACCACAGTAAAGGACCCTTCTTTCCTTTCCATCTCACCACAGCACTATTGCTCAAGGCTGAATGAGAAGCGTTCTCATCTCAGGCATCACAACTCTCAGTCCATGACCACACACTTGCTTCCTCCTCTGTTAATAAGGAAGGTCTTTTGGGCAGCTAGGAGAGTGAGAGAAATTTGAGCCTCTATTGCTGATCACCCTTACACTATAAATTACTCTGCATACTCACCCCAAATCTATGTGCAAGTTGTCATTTCAGCCAAAAAAAAATATCTTCTCAAATCAGGGTTCTCAAGTGCTGACACTTTTCTTCACCCACAGAAAAGCACTTTTTATTTGGACAGCACGGGACTCTCTTGACAGATCCCACCCCTTCTTTCTTTGCTGCAGAGACCTCTGGGCACGGCTATCCCAGCTGAAAGCTCGTCAGACTGCACAGGTCTCTACCAAGCCCTGCAGTACAAGGCCAGAGTGTAATTTAAGTGCAGCCTCAATACTTCCCCTAGTTACCATTAAATTTAGTAATTTAAGTGCAGCCTCAATACTTCCCCTAGTTACCATTTCCCCTGCTCACCTATCTTCAAGTTACACTCAAAGCTACATCTAGCACTGAAGAGCATTCAGACACCACATCTGACAGTTGCTTGTCCCCTAAAACATTCCAAGATCCTTCACCGAGCAAACTGCACAGGTTTCTTCTTCTTGGACCCCACTAAAACAAAATAGACATGTTGGCAATCACTTAAAAGGGAAGATTACTTGCTAGCTAGTGGAAGTGCTTGGAGATAAGTAGTTTGTATACAATTTCCAAACTACCACAGGCACTTCTACTCTGATGTCCCTCTGTGGAAAAGGTGGATATTCTGGCACTAAGAGGACCCAAGGCTTTTAAATTCTTCCTTTATGTTGAACAACGGAGGATGTATATAAACACATCCTTCTGTATGTGCCTTATTGTCTCTGTTCTCAAACATATGTGCATCCACAGTGTATATGGAACACACATACAGACAATATATTTCCAAGGCTATGTCTACAGACAATATATTTGCAAGTTTCCACAAATAGTCGGAACAACCTATCTTTTCACTAACAGAGAAAGAAAGTTGAGCTCTTATGCTTCTGTCACCAATGGTGGATAGAAAACATAATCACACACACACACACAAAAATCTACTTAAGTGTGAAAAGAACACTAATTATTGTTGCCTGTTAATGCAGGAGCAGTACTGTACTTGACAGATTTTCTCATGCTTAAGAGCAGCAGTGCCAGTAAAGGCAGTGGTGCCATTCTGCAGCACCACCCCTCCTTCTCTACTGAAAGTCTCTTAAATAGTGGTGTTCAAATGTATGAAAAGGCAGAAAGAGGGACTGTGACATTCTCCTCCTGGGATCAGGACTTTTTGGGGGGTATTGGGATGACCCTGAATATTTGCATCACCAGAAAAACACCAGCAGAAGGGACCAAGTCTTTCTACTTTATAGACAATCACCTGTGCTCAGAAGACATCAGCTCACCTCCACAGTAAGGTTGATAGTGGCTCAAGTTAAATTAAGACTTTTACCAAACTTTTTTATTTTGTGCTAAGGTGCATATTAAACATTTCCTAGACAACCTACTCCTACAGCCAAGGACTTTTGTCTTCATAACATGCTAGTCTTTCTCCTAAGATGATAAACCTTGGGAATGAAAGTTATATTTAGAAAAACAGGGACAGGGTTTTTTTTTCCATACCGAGTCTTACTTTGATCCCCTCTTGTGCCTCAGTGCAGTGTGCTGCCGTTAGGACCCAAGATGGATGGATGAGAACACCCCCACACAGAAATCTCCCTTTGATATTTTGCAGCATAATCTGAAACAAAAAAAGAGAGGTCTGACACTGCATGGATGGAACATGGTTCACAAAGTATTGTACACATTCTTCTTTGTGGTTGCAAAATGCCCAGATGCATCAAGCACCAAAGCATGTCACATTCATTGAAGCCAAAGCTCTACAGTGGGACAAAATCAGCATGAATAAAGACTCTGTGGAACATCTACAAAAAAGTTTTGAATATTCTTCCTGAATGAGGGCTGGCTTCATCCACATCAGCGTGGGATGATGTTGGTCACTGCGAAGAAGCACTTTGGTAGTTCAAAACTTTGAAATACCCTCCTTCAAATGAGGGGGTTCTTGTGTCCATAGCACACCAGAGACAGTGTGTCATCTCAGGCTGCAATTCTCATGCTTTGGTGTAAAAGGGCCTTTAATGACAAAGAGAACCAGGCCCTGATTATATGCATTCACTAGTTCCATGATAAGCTCTGTGAGGTCTCTCCTTTCCCTGTGATGTCCCAACCTGCTCTGTAAAGCTACAGCATATTTTGCTGATTAAATCTGCTCACTTGAATTTATGACATATGAGGCTTGTAAGAGCAGATCCATGCAGAAAGGGGAGAAGATTACCTCACACTCCCACCATAAGGCTGTCAGAGTAGCTGGAGCACACAGCATGAGCTGCAGTGACTAAGTGGCCTTCCCCAGAATGGAGCAAGAGAGTCACCACTGTCCTCTCTCTTGACATTGTTGGCAAGGTAAGGTAAAAAACTTGGTAGCAGTGACAAGGTGAAGAGTCCTATTTTTTCCTGTTACTCCAACTTTTAGGTTGCTTTGAAAAAGCTAAGCTAAGGTAATCTTAGCTTCACGTGACACTACCCCTAGTAATGTAGGAGCCTTTCTGGAGCAGCTGGGCAGGCAGAGCTGTTTGGGAAAAGCCTGAACTATTTGTGGTGAAAAAATCTTTTCTTCTTACCTGCCAAGGGCTGTCTCCCCTTCTTCCTACTTTTCCTTCGATGAGCCGAATATTGAATCCTGCTTTGGGTTCAATGTAGTCCATTTTCACTCTTCCGCAAGGGAACTCCACTACAGAGATGCAGAGCAGTTAACTAGCAAAGACCAGAGCACCCAGTACACAATGTTTTTCTAAAGCATCCCCTCCATCTCTCTAATCCAGGCAATACTATTCAGTGGCTTCATGGAAATCCCTCAGTGCTTTGCAGAGGAAGTGGTTTCCTGTCTCCGTGAGGCAAACACAGGTTAAAGGCCATAAAGCGGGTATGGATTTGGGAAATGCAGGTACAGTTACTGTGCATGAAATGGACGTTTTGAGAACCAGTACAAAGCACACTGCAGACAATTCTCCCATAAAACCCTCCTACTTCACGTTTGAATAATCCTCTTTCAAATCAGAACTACTAACATCCTCCTCTTACCTACAGGCTTGCACATGGTATGGTCACTCATCAGCTGATACCCAGAGGCACAGCTGCAAGAGCGGTACTGCTTGGCAGGGTCATCCCTACAGAAATGTTCACATCCACCATTATTGACAGAACAGTTGGTGTATTTCACCTCTGCGGAAAAAATGAACAGCAAGAGAGACATGAGAAGTTGGAAAGCCAAAGAGCCACAGGAAGATGAAGTGGCAAAATTACATTGTGATTCAAGTGAGCAACAGCTGACAAAGGATTTGGGATGACAGTTTTGGACTTTAATGGCACTCAGGCCCTGAGACAGCAAACAGTCCTTGGTTTAGAGTAAGGCAGTGGGGATCTGGAGAAAATAGAGATTACTGTTAGGGCAGGTAGACTGGAGAACAGAAAATTCACTCACAGTGCAAGTCAGACAATTCATCCCTAAATATGCTATCCAGCTTTTGTCCCAGGAAGAAACTGTCACAGTAATGACAATCAAATATTTGCAGTGGATTGTCTTTTCCCCTGTACTGCAAAAAAATCCACCATCATCCCTGTGCAGACAGTTCTAAAGTAACTGAAAACTCCACTTTACAGAATTATTTCCAGTATTTTTGTAAGATTTAGACATCTCAGATCTTCAAAACTCTCCCATGGCAACACAAATAATGCAGATAATCCTTTTACCACATCATGAAGCAAAAGAGAAATCACATTAGTAAAGAAAGTAATATACTGTGGAATGACAAAAGTATCGATCCCTATTACACAGAGATCCCTGTCACAAAGAATGTTACTTGATAGTGGAGCATTACCATAATTGCACAACGCCCCCTCCCAGCCTTTGTTACAGATGCAGGAAAATTCTCCAATATTGTCCTTGCAGATCCCATTGGAACAAGGCTGTGTGTCACACTGATCTCCATCTAAAACAGAGACAGAAAAACTCAGTCCCTGAATCATACAGAGCTCACAGATTGAACATTAAGACGAACAAACCCTCCCCAGATTCCCAAGCATCATTCATGGTTTTTGCCACTGATCCATGACACCTCCATGGTGCTGGCCCACAGACAGGGGTATTTGTTTGGGTTCTGAATGATAGCTGTAGAGTGAGTGGAGAGGGCAGAAGGGGAAGAAAGAGAAAAACCTGATGCAGACAGGACAGAGGTGGAAGTGAAGAGCAGGCATGGGGCTCCTCTTCGGACCATGTCAGGCAGGGTTAGATCATCAGAAAGCACTTTTGACCAGTGCCTTAGCTGTGGGGACATAACTGATGATTGGCACAGATGCACTTCAAGTTTTTTAGGAAGGTTGTTCGTATGATAGAACAGGAAAACATTCTTTGCACAACCCATTTAAGAGAGAATGAGTATGTGATACATGGCAACATGAAGGCTAAATGCGAGTTACGCTTGAGAGAACAAAGAGGAGCGATTAGGAAAGTCTTTTACTTACCTACATACTTGGTCCAAAAATCTAGCTGTGGAAAAACAAAACTTAAATTAAGACTAGAAGTGCCTTTTAACAAGTGAGGGATATAAAGTGTACGATGGTCTTGGACAACAGAGCACAGAACTCCAGTCAACAGCATCAGTCTCATTTTTCTTGACAGTATAATGACTGGTACTACAAACCAACAAAACTGGCCAACCTGGATGTTCATGTATTGCCCATACTCAGCACAGATCCCCTGCTCTGCTTGAACATCCCCCAGCACCACAACCCCCCAACATCCCTACAGCTTCTCTGTTTTCTTGTCACTTACTGCCAGGTAGGTGACCTGTGTTACTGAGTGCAGTTAATCTGTGCCCAGTTAGACAAGACGTGGGCATTGTGAAGGCAGACCCCACTCCACTCTGGGGTCTGAGGGACAGCAAGGACTGGTTCATCCTATCTGGCAAGCCTACTCTGCTTAACAGGGCAAGCAAAAGTCCAAACCAACACAATGACTGGGTGTAGGAAGGGGCAGTAATCAGTGATGTTGACAATAAAAGTACTGTCCAATTGAAAATACGAGGTTTGGAGAAGGACAGAGAACCTACCGATGAGAGAAATGTTTGTCAGGCACAGGTGGGAGACCTGGGAATACAGCAAAAGGCAGCCAGGGCTGGCAAATGGACAACAGAGGGCAAAGGACTGGAAGAACTGCAAAAAACCCCATGGCAGCAGGAATAGCCAATAGGGTCAAGCAAGGATTGGGATTACTCGACCGGGATCGAAACCCCACAGTTAGGCTTCCTGGGGCATGCATGAGCAGCCAAGTTTTGTGGCCTATACAGGTGGTAACGACAATCACTGTACAAAATTACATCCAAAACCATGCCTACACTTCAGGAGTCAGGAGTGCTGCATGTTCAGTGCTGACAGCAAGATCTCCTATGCCTGGGACTGCAATACTTTCAGAAAATGGTTGAGTCCCACATTCATCCTTAAAAAAACAACTTACTGTTCTTTCCCTGGTTTCAAATATCTCACTGGCCTCCTCAAAGTCACACTTCTCTTCATTGCACTCACGCTCCAGAGAGCCCGGTTTGAGCTCCTCCAGAAAAGAGTTTGCTCGCTTCTGAATTTTCAGGACTTGGTTTGCATCTTTATCACTGTAAAATACTGGAAGCAAAAATGTGAAACCACAGGGAAGGAAAAGACCTGGCTGAAAACTGGTGGTGGTCCTTCCCGAAGGACACTTACCAGAGCAATAGCCCCTGTCTAGCACAGCAAGAGAGCCTGCCCCAGGATGGGCTGTCAGTGCCGTGCTGCAGAAGCAAGGTCCAGCCTCTGCTCTGGGGTACTCGGACAGCTCGCAGGGCTCATGAGGGCTGCAGCCAAGGCAGCCGTCGTGGCCCAGCACTGTGTCTGTCAGCCTCTGCTAGATGAATTAAACCCCCCCGATGGGAACGATTCCAGCCACTCCCTGTGACTGACAGAGGAGCAGGAAATGCATCTGTAGTGATTGCAAAAGGGTGAAGAGCATTTCTAAAATGAAAACTTACTTGAGGTACTACAGACTCGTGAAGAGCAGGCAGCCAGCAGCACCCCTATGGTGACGAGCTTCCACATAGTGCAGCAGGAGTCACCTAAAGAAGAGAAGGCAGGTGTGAAGGGGAGCGCACTGCTGAGCTGTGGCATGACCCCCGTGCTGCAGTTAGTTTCTATTCAGACAGATCAGCTAGCTCCTTTAATTTGTTTTCCTCAGAGCAGCTCCCTCACTGAATGCTGTGTTGTGTCCTGACTTTCTCTGATTCCAGCCCCAAAGCAGCCATTCATTAGAGGCCCTCCAGACAGGTTTGCTAGTTCCTTTTAACCCATCATCAGCTCTCCCAGAACACTTCTTGTCTGCCCTGCCATCCTCCCCTTGTCACCGGACATTTTTGACAAGCTTTATGCTTCATTAAAGCAAGCTGTACTTTGAAATCCTGAATAATACAATACTTTAGAAGCACTTACTGCTTTATTCAGTGTGAATCAGCGTGATCTATTCTTCCACCATGAGCTCTGCTGGAACTTAGTTAATCCATAACTTCAGATATTTACTCTTTGGAGTGACATGAAGTGCTTTCTTTTTTAGTCATTAAGCAAACAGTGCTCAGGGGAAGCTTGACAATTTACCCGCATGCAGGAGAAAAGTGAAACAGTTGGGGCATCCACTCTGCCTTTTTTTTTTTTTTTTTTCTCTTTTGATTCTCTGGCAAGTAGAAATGGTTATACTTAGTTTGTAAGTGTAACCACCCAGTGCTGAGATCTCTTGAGAGATCCTCCCACCTTCTCACAGCATGCAATCACCCAAAAGGGACACACATTACTATTTTTAAGAGCCCTCCCACTTTACTTTCTCATCGAAGGTTCCACCACAAAACAGCCAAGGCAACTAAGCCCCCTTACAGCCACCAGCAGGCTGTGCCTGCCCCATCAGCTGCCTGCTGCCAGGGCAAGAAGCTTGTACCAGCATGCTGCATCTTTTGGTGTACTGGATTAGCTCTCATCAACGCAAAATCTTCTATTGAATTTTAAACATTTTAGAGAAAAAATACAATCCTTTTCAGAAGTTTTTCTGCATCAGAGATGGTACGAACCAACACGTCCCCCTTCTCGGAAAGCAGTTTGTGCAGCAACACCTCTGAGAGCTGTACAGCGTGTGATACCTTCATGCGAATTACCTCTGCAACTGTGTGTCCTTGGGGTCCTTCATCGGGGAAAGTGCCACTGGGTGCCAGGAAAAGGTGGGCCGCCCCCCAGGATCTCGGCTCATGTCCAGTAACACTTTTTAGGGGAGTTCTGACTTCTTACAAAACTTTTTTTTCTTTTTCCCTTACAAACTTGACCATGGACTTTCCTGAAAACAAGCTCTCTTTAAACAAAGGTTTCAAAGTTCATCAGTCTGGGACTTGGGCTAAAAAAAAAAAAAAAAGATTGCGGCATCCAAAATCACAGTTGAGGAAGATGTGTGCACTGCAAAACACTGCTGATATATTCTTTATCCTCAATTCAGCCATTCAGCAAGAAAATTTCAGCTGACGATAATGGTAACAGATTTTTGCTGAAAATAAAGTTTACGAAACACACCTGAAGACAGGAAACATAAAATAGGAAATCTAAAAAGAAACAAGTGTAGTACCATGTATACCATGTATTACTCACAACATTTGTAGCTGCCCCGGCTATCTAGAAATAGCACTTCACTACCATATAGATTACATGGTTTTGAATATACTTTTGTCTCTAAGATTTGGTATCAATTGGAAATTTAGGACACGCACATCAACTGCCAACCTCAAACATCTAAACCAGTATGTCAGCCTCCTAAAAAACTAAACCTATACCTATATGCACAAAGAATGAACTTAGTTCTACATCAACCCTTGTGTTTTGGGGGCTTTATATTCTTGCTTTCCCATTTCTCTTGCTACTGCAGTGCAGAAATACACACTTTCAAAGCCAGTGCTTAGGCTCTCAGGTAACGATAATCCCCAGGTGCAGGGGACTGAAGAAAATATGTTCTAGGATACTTCAAGATCTGCCCAGCTTTGCATGCCAGGGAACCATTTCAATCTAAACAATTACAGTGTTGGGCTCACTACTTTCTAGTTCACCTTCATTAATAGTGATTTTTCTGAGGAGGTCTAGAAGAGGGTAAAGAGGAGAAAACAGAAAAACTTCACGAAAGATTGGCAAAACAGAGGCTCCACGTCATTTGAATTAACACTTTGGAGAGTTCTGATTCACAGTATGTTATGAACAGGTATTAATAATCAAATGAAATCACCTCCCTGAAGTAAGAAAGTATCATGGATGATCTTTCAAATTTCACAGCTTAAAGATATCCTGAACACACCAGACTGTGCACTTTGTTCTTTTTTCCCCTGTGTATAAAAACATCAAATGCTTTGGTTTTGCCTCTTCTACAGGAAAGCTTCTGGAAAACTCTCAAATGTGTTCTCTGCCTTTAGCTTCTTAGCCAGGAATGATGAATCACTCCTCTTGAATTTTTCTAAATTGAAATTATAATTTAAACTGTAATTTTCCATAAATTTAGGCAGATGTAACTTTTGATAGACAGGGGAACTGAGGCAGCAGAGCTACAAGGCCTCAAACCCCACAGCTTTTCAGCAATCAATCTCATGTTGCATCCATCAGTTCTTCCTACCTCACCATAACAGCTTTTAATTTGAAACAAATCTGAATAATTCACTGAGCAATAAAAGAACTAAGCCTACTTCCTATATGCACAATGGAGCCTCTTCCTGCTAGAGCACTACCAAGGTCCCCCTCTCATCCTGGGTACTAATTTCTTGCAAGACTTGTAGAAATGTAATGTTCTGTGAGCCCCGTGAACCACCTGAGACAGTAAGTTCCAAACAGGCATTAAAAGGGTTAAGACAGGCTGATACACGTGGCACCAGACAAACCATACTCTTGCTTCCCTAGGGCACCAAGCTGAAGTATTAGTCTCCTTGGGCTACGCTTCTTAAAAAAAAAGGTCCTTGGAGGCCAGTTTTGCACTGCTCACCCATGAGAACAGAAACATCTCTCTGTGGGCAGCCTGTGGCAGCTCAGAGCGTGTCCTCAGCAGGCTGCCGGGGACTGCTGCTGTGAATGCTCCAACTCCTGTTTCCAATACAGCCCGTCTGCCAACCTGCTCATAAAAGACAAGAACCCAGAAATTGTCCCCTTCCTTGTTGCCCTTATGAAAAGCTATATGCTTTTCTGACTTGTATTTTACCCCGAAGTCAACAAAAGTGGTGTGTCTTTTAGGTCATATGCAAACTCCTCTACCTCTTCCTTTGCTGTGAAAACAAAAACTTGTACCTTCCAGGTCACTTGGTAAGCCAGCAAAATGCTGGAACTTCAGAAAGAAGTTGCTAGAGAACTGCTGTGTATCTTTTAGCTGACATTAACACAAAATGTCACTTTCCGTGGTCTTGGAATCTCTTCATTCTGCCCAGGTGAGAATCAAACATCTCAAGGTGCTCAAGAGCCAGCTGGTGGGTGCACAGTTATTCATCCCAACCAGGCACAGCAGCCAAACAAAGGATTTACCTTATGGCTCTGAAGCTGCTTTACAGGTAAGGAATGACAGGGCTTCTTCTAAACCTGTTCATTTCCAGTGCTGCCCATTCAGTGGGAGATTTCCTCAACTTCTCCTTAGCTCTCCTGACGCTTTACACTGTATTAAAAAAACCAAACACATTAAAAAACCCAAGCCAACACCACATAGGATAATGGCAATAGCAGCAAAATACATTTTTTTAAAAAAAACCCATTGGTATTTTGCAAGGTCTTTACAGCACACGTCTCCAAATCCACTCCGTCCTCCTAAGAATTCATTAGATAATTATCAATCAAACCAAGAGGAAGGCAGCCCTGAGCAGGTCTGATATCCCAGTAGTGATAAACTGAGCTGGGTGGAGAGTTTCTTGCTATTGGCCTCTGCCACATGAATAAAAAAAAGACCAAAACAAATTACCTGCATCAGAGGAGTAAGCATATCTTCTGTCTCTCTACTGCTGCTTTCTCTGCATTTCAGTAGCGCTACTTAATGCAGAGCCCAGCACTCAGGTTCGGGGTGTGTGTATGAGCAAAAGCACTAATTTTTCTTCTCTCCTTATTACTAGGACTAGGTAACCAACAATTTAATGATCAATTTCACCATTTCTCTTGCAACAGTATATAACATTACTAGGATTTCTTATGTTCCCATCACATAAACTGTTCTTTCCATACGAAGCAATTCAAGTTTAACGATCAAGTACAAAGGCCTTTTTCACATTGAAGATATTCACAAACATTCTAAGTTACTTTCCATTTACTTTGCAACAGTTACTATGGAACTCTACAACCATCCTCACAGTTTAAATTGATGTGCTGAAAGTTTCTTGTCAGCATCTTACAAATGCATCAATCTGTACAGATAGAAGAGAAAGCTCATCACAGTCTGATCCATGATCTGCTTGCCCAAACATCTCCAAATCTTTTAGCTTCAAGTTTGCATTACATGAGAAAATTGATTTCTCCCACATTTTTGTAAATGCACTTTCACTTATTCCAGTTACAATATATACTGCCTGCAATAAATGGCACAGAGGACCAAGTGGAGTAGAGAAAGAACTTCCTCTGTCTCTCATCACGGCACTACACCACCGTGACCAGGAAGATGTGGTCACACCACAGCACCCAGTGAGAGGTAACTAACAAACAACCTGCTGAGTTTCTGTGAGCATCTTCCCATCTAGCTGTGGGTTTGCAGACAGTGGAGCTATGGATCAGGACAAGCAGCAGTAGAACCAGCAGGTTTAAAACATCTTTTGTTCACTGCAGAGATACAGCTAATAAAAATAAACTATATGATGTCTTCTACTCTATGTCAATTAAACCAATGCAAAGAAATGCTACAAAACTGATCTACAACAATCACATTTACCATTTCACTCCTCTGTAAGGAACAGCTCTGAACTTCCAATGCAACTCATTTTATCACAGCACAGATTTTTATTAGCTGGTTCCCACCAGACGGGCACTGCAGCCCTCTCACACAAGGAAATCAGTAACAGAGAATCTTTACTGGAAGCTCAGAAACATGTTTACTTTATATACAAGAAAAACTTATTTACAACAATCAACAGTAAACTATGTACAAAAAAAATACAAGAGACATTTCCATGGTAATCACTGTATAAATTAACACAATAAATAGGAGGGAAGCAGGTCCCATTCTTAAGGCACAAAACCTTCTTCCCAAGACTGTACAGGGATTCACTTGCTTCCCTATGCTTTTAACAGGATCACAGGAATGGCGGGGAGACCCCTGAGGAACAACGGTCAGTGGATGATGATACAGACATGCAGTCACTGCTGACAGTTGTAGAAAAACATCGCTTTTCATCCTTTCTTTTTTTTTTTTCTTTTTACAGTACACACATCTTAAGATACAAAATATTTTGTGTAAACAGTCTGTTTTCAAATCACATAGAGAGTATGCACATTTTTAAATAATACTAAAACAATGAACAAAGCTTTCCACACGATTTGGGTGCAGAAACGTTCCCAGGACTGACACTGAAGGCCTCGGCAGAGCTGGAGGCTCCCAGGTGCCCGGCTCATCCAGGCGCCAAGCGGTGCTGCAGAGCCGGCTCCTGCCGCAGTGGGGTACGCACGCTCTCAGCGCCAAGATCCCCCAAGCAACCCCAGAAAGGCTGCGTTAGCACTAACAGCCCTCCCGAAGGTAGCCCACAGCAGGATGTGGCTGACAGCCGCTTCACCGGCCAAACCTCCCTCGAGTCTCCATTGCATACAATCCCACTGAACCGAAACATCATAACACAGGGTATGTTATTCCCCAGAATCTGCCATTAAATATCCAGGGCAGTGCTAGAACGTGAGGCAACGTACTGAAACCTCTGCCGAGCAGAAACTGGATGCCCAGTTCACTGCAGACACTGCCCCAGCATCACTGCCAAGGGTGAGGGATGATAAACAGTGCTGCACGGCTTTCACATGAGTAATGGTTTTTGAGAGACTAAACATAGGTGTGATATGTGCAGTTCTAGCTTCTCTCAAGCTGGTGTTTTACCTGAGACTGCAGGAGAGTCTCTTTTTTGGCAAAGCAGCAGATTTTTTTACTAATTGTCTTTCCTGAGTTTCTCTCCCACAAAAAAAATTATCAGATGCCAGAAGAGGAACTCAATAACGTAGCCAAAAGTTCAACCTGGCTCCCTACTTTGCAGATAGCTCTCACTGATGTCTGACCCAAGTTGTCCTCATCTATTCACAAAATCTCTCCAACAGAAATCCGCATTATTCCCACTGAGATGCATAGAGTTATGATCCTTTTGTTAGATATAAACCTTAATATGTATTCAAAGGTACTCAGGTTAAATGTGGATCCCATTTGCTAGCTCTTAAAAGAAGGTAGAACTCCCTCCCTGCCTCTGGTAAGCAAGACAGGAATATACTGGCTACGAACCCTTTGAAAAAATGTGCACATACACAAAAAGCATCTGAACCCATCAACATGACAGATCATAAAGAAATGCAGATAAGTCTGTGCAGGCATCACCGCTCATAGCAGATGGCTAATGGCCGTCAGGCCTCTACAGATATGGCACGAATTAAGGAACATGTCTGAATCAATAAACTCTTTGGATTCCCCTGCTACTCTGCACAGGAGGAGTAGAGAGAAGCTGTTTCTACTGGGGCATGTTAATCCCCTAGGAATTATGCAAGCAAGGCAAATGCATATTGTTTATGCATCTTTAACCATGAGGTTGCCTGGAGAAACTGTGCAGCAAGAACAGCTCCTTCACCACGTACAGGAACAAACCCAGATCTCGCAGTGATCACCTGCCTTGCGCTCCCTGCTGTGCTCTCCTGGGCAGGCACACTCCCAGGGACAGGCAGCAGGCTGCACCGTACTGTCACCTGCAAGGATGGCTGCATCCTGGAGCTCTCCTTAGTGGAGGTTTCTCCTCATTCATGCAGATGCTGCTCTGTGCCTCAACAAACAAGTGGGAAAATACAGTATGTCTGCAATTCTTACTTATCTGATACCTCAGGAATTCAATAACGTAGCCAAAAGTTCAACCTGGCTCCCTACTTTGCAGATAGCTCTCACTGATGTCTGACCCAAGTTGTCCTCATCTATTCACAAAATCTCTCCAACAGAAATCCGCATTATTCCCACTGAGATGCATAGAGTTATGATCCTTTTGTTAGATATAAACCTTAATATGTATTCAAAGGCACTCAGGTTAAATGTGGATCCCATTTGCTAGCTCTTAAAAGAAGGTAGAACTCCCTCCCTGCCTCTGGTAAGCAAGACAGGAATATACTGGCTACGAACCCTTTGAAAAAATGTGCACATACACAAAAAGCATCTGAACCCATCAACATGACAGATCATAAAGAAATGCAGATAAGTCTGTGCAGGCATCACCGCTCATAGCAGATGGCTAATGGCCGTCAGGCCTCTACAGATATGGCACGAATTAAGGAACATGTCTGAATCAATAAACTCTTTGGATTCCCCTGCTACTCTGCACAGGAGGAGTAGAGAGAAGCTGTTTCTACTGGGGCATGTTAATCCCCTAGGAATTATGCAAGCAAGGCAAATGCATATTGTTTATGCATCTTTAACCATGAGGTTGCCTGGAGAAACTGTGCAGCAAGAACAGCTCCTTCACCACGTACAGGAACAAACCCAGATCTCGCAGTGATCACCTGCCTTGCGCTCCCTGCTGTGCTCTCCTGGGCAGGCACACTCCCAGGGACAGGCAGCAGGC
>NW_020799111.1:3209347-3267611 GCF_003259725.1 Athene cunicularia | reverse complement strand
GGGCTGTACTGATAAAGAAAAAATATGGCTATGGAAGCAACTGCCAATGCATAGATAGGAGAAACAAATTCAGGGCACAGCTGAACATATTTCTTGCTCAGTCCCCACAGTACTTACACCAGAAATTTTGCTAGCTGAATCAAGCACGATTACTCTTCTGTTAACTTCTCATGAGCAAACCCTGTCACTTGCTGGGCTGAGAGGGAATGTGTGTGAATGACAACTAGTTAAAAACAGATAGGGAGAGTCAGAATAATTCATGGGGAAATCTTAAAGAATGCAATGGAGTTTGCCCAGGATGAAATCAGTCCAGAACCTTTTTAAGCTGACAAGTCTTTACATGAAATAACTTGACTAACTGTTGTTTAGAGAGCTGATGATAAAATCCTTACAAATAACAAAGAACAACGATGTCCTCAGGAAATTACATTTTATGCCACTGTGCATGTGGCCATTTTTCTGTCTGCAGCTGTAGCCAGACAGATGCCACTCTGTAACAATAAAAAAAACCCCAAACATATAAACCATCAAAGTAATTAAAAATTCCTGCTGTTTCTCCAACTTTACAGCACTGAATGTTCCCCAATTCCCCTCGCAGTGATAAACATGGCAATGTAACTATGCATGCTGGTCTTCGGGCTTTAACAGTCACTCAATTGTGGTCAGGCAATACAGTGGAAATTTGAAGGCCATCTAGGAACTCTGATTCAGAGGCACTAATTTTTCCATGCTCCACTGCTGGTGGTACCAAAGGCAATTTACCACCACACTCCAGTTTTCATTACAATGCTCATCTGGCTCAGTAACAGTTTCGGTGCTCTTACAGGAGCCCTGATGTTTGACAGCACACAGTAACTCTCTCAGGGGTACAGTCCAGGAGGACTGACCATCCCTAATCTTTTGATATCCACCTTGGAGTGAAGGAGCAAGGCAGCAAGAGAGAGAATCAAGGTGGAAAAGCCACTAGAACCAAGACAGGTGAAAAGATGCAAGTACTACAGATAAATCTCATCTTTTGTGACAGAAATAGTTTTCTGCACTGCAAGTTGAAGTAAAGAAACAGCTCTGTTGTCTATGGCCACAAGGGTGGCGCTAAATGGGCTGGAAGCTGCTCCTGGCCGTTGCTAGTCATGCTGGTCCCCACACAAAGAGGGAGCAAATTGTTCCATATCTCACTCCATTACGTTAGATTTCTTGCACAGCCCACACAGCTAGTTAGTGCTCCTCTCTCCTTCATCTGGTCTCCTGAAGACAAATTCAGAAGGGGGAATGTCAGAGCTGGTCTCCTGTAATCTTTTGGCTCTCGAGAATTTTGTCTTTTCTTACTGCCAGGAATTTCTGAACAACTGTGATGCCTGAAAACCTAAATGTTGTACCATTGCCACTGGCTGGAAGAGGAGAGGCAGGCCCAGCGGAAGACCACGCAAGCTGGTGTGAACCGCTCCTTGAACCACATGCATTGTTTGTTGCAAGGCATAGGTGAGTGAGAATCACTGGGTATTCATCAGCAAGAGGTCTGTACTGGCTTTGAATTTCTGATGCAAATCGCATGCAACTACAGGCGCATTAAAAAGGGATTAGTAAGACACAAGGTCAAGCTTTGTCCCACTTAAATGGTCTAAGATACAGGTGTGACACACAGATGAACAGCAAAGTTTTGGGTCTGAAAAGACTGTCAGATGCTCCTGATCTAAGACTGGCCAATATATCTTTTGCCCTGAATAATTCTACTGTGATGAAGTTATCAAGTAAAGGTAGCTGTGTTGCAATTCTCAGGAGTCCTGCACTGTCACTGGAACCAGAACTTCCCACGTTGGAGGACATGGTTCTTCAAACAGCAAGTGAGTTCTCTTCCGGGAGGCTCTGCCTGGTGGCAGATAAAGTGCCTCTCGACTAGATGCAGCCGTACCCCACAAGAAAAAAGGTAGCACCATGCTTGGTTGATATGAGCTCTGAACAGCTACAACTTGGCTGTTCAGTAGAGATAGTTATGAGCACATCTGCTCTGTGAGGTGACTGCTGTGCAGTTAGGGGGAATGGTAGACACAGGCTGTGAAAACTGAGGCTAAACCTCGCTGGCAGGAGTACTCCGGCTCAGCTCCTTGATCCCGTGCAGTATCCTCTTCATGTGACCCACTTTGGTCACACCCAGGTCCTGGAAGAAAAGATCAAACCTTACCTTAGGAGAAAGACAGGTGGGAAATTTGGCCAAGCAACAGTTACAAACTAGTCAGCCAGTTACCAAGAGAGGAGGAAACCAACCAGAAAAATTACAAACCTGACAGTTATATACGGAACCTCGTACCATGTGTCAAAAAGCTATCAGAGCGTGACAGGGTAATGAACAGGCACAGGGCAATGGAGAGAAACAACTACAGACCATTAGCCAGAAATGCAAATTGCTTTAACTGTTAAAGGCCAAAGCAAGAGCATGAGAAAGAGCATACAGATCTCAAGGACCTAAACTAGCAGCCAAAACATGCAGGAAGAACCAACCCATCACATCAAATAAATATATGAACACTCGGGTATCATGCAACAAAACACTGGCTGCAGCTGGGTGGCATGCAGAGGAATCAGCTACACCAATTACAGCAAACCACATTACAGGAGGGTGGTGAAAAATCACAAATGAAGATCCAAGGGGCATTCAACAAATGCCATGCACTGCTTTACACTACTATCTTCTGCTATATGCAAGTCACCAGAATGATGACACAAGTCTCTTGCACGTACAAAGAACCACCACTTTCAATTTTTCTCTATAGAGAAAACAACTCCTGGTGAGGAGATGCAAAATTGCACAGTGTGTTTACTAAGCACTGTTTTAAAAGATTTTCTCTATCTAGCAGCCTCATCAAAGACCACAATGATTTTTTTTTCTCTTGTAACAAAGAAGTGTGATGATTTGTTTGTCCAGTGATTACAATGTAAGAACCAAATTTTCCCTATCACAGCATGTTCTGCAAAGATGGTACAGGAGCTGAGAAGTTGAAAACTGCTATTCCATCACTAAAGTCAGAGACTCTAAAGAACACAATCTGCAGTCTGGACTGTTACTACATCTCTAGGAAGCTACAGCAGAATTGGACAGCTAATCTCTCAACTAGCTGTTCTACTTCCCTGCTATTAAATGAAATGGTGAGAAAATAAAACAAGGCTGCAATGAACCCATTCATCTCACCAAGGCACATGTAATGAACAGTGGGCAGACCACTTCCAAGCACATTCAGCACAGAAGATCATGCAGATGCAGCTGGCTATTTCTCATGAGCCGATCATGAAAGTACCTTGAGGTCCCTCCGTTCGAGGTGCAGGAGCTCAGAGCCCCGGACGTCATGCCGGATGAAGATATCCTTATACTCACAAAGACTGAGATGCTCAAGCCAGGCCGCAACCTCCTCCGTTCCCCAGAGGTGAACTGTTAGAGATGGAAAAGCAGGAGTGCATTGAGTACCCAGAATCCCAGAAGACAGTGAGATGAGGACACCATCAGCACTCAGTGCCAGAGAAGGAGGGCAAGCAGTACCACAGCCTCAAACCAAGGGGAAGGCAAGGACTGCTAGCATGATCTACAATCTCAAATGAAGGAGCCAGGGCTGAGAAAGGTAAGAGTTGTTCTCTTAAGCAGAGGCTAGCTGCAGTAAAGCCAGGAGGAAGTCTATGTTTGTTTTGATGGGATTAAATATGCTTTTTAAAGTTTACCCCCATGTTTAAGAAGAGTAAATTCAGTGATGATAATCTGCTTACAAAACAACAAGGTTATAAAAATATATTATGGAGAAGCAAGCACAGATTAGTTTGCTACTATGCACAAGCACTTGTGCTCAGTAAACAAAACAGCAACCTCTCTTCCCCAAGTCTGAGGGATACAGGAAGATTTTAGACTTCCACCTTTTTTTATAGCCTCTAAATAAGAGAAAAATGAAGTTCCCAAGTTCTGGGAGGCAATGAATAAGCACCAGCCTGTCAGACAGAAGGAGACTGTACCCACAGTTCCATGGTAAAGGACAGAACCCAGGAGCCCACAGAACAGGGAGTACTTCTGAATTTTAGAAGAAGAAAGTCTTCATAAGGAGAATATAAACCAAAAATCAACTAACCCAATTGGAGAGAAAGTGTCTTGAATAGCAATTTGTTGATTCATGGCCAGTTTTTATCTACTGACCAGTACGATTAAAGGTCAGGGTGCACCTGTGGTGATGCTGATCCCCAGCCAATTAGACATGAAACTTGATTAAAGCCTGAGGGTGAATCAATGAGAAAAAACATCATTAGCAGTGAAAAGACTGGAGTTAGGCAGACTTGGGCCCCACAGTCATTTTGATACCTAAAATTCAAAAAAAATCCTCAAATTCATTTCACTAGGCACCCCCTAAAATATCCCTGAAAATGTCTGGATGTAGACAGAATGCTTCAGAGGGTACCTCCTGTTTCAGCTCAGGAATATTTACATAGTAGTGGGGGGGGATCATGACTTAGACAGAAGGGAGCAATAAGCTACTTTGCTATGTGAAAAAGTCAGACTAGAACTCCAAGAAAAGGCAGATGAATGTGAATCAGAAGAGAGAACATGAGAGGAAACAGACAGACAAACAGGTAGTGGTGTGACCACACTGGTGTGACAAAGAGACACAATGAATAAGCAGTCTTGGTACCCGGCAATCCCATACTACTATGAGTCTCCTTATTTTTGTTGTTCTTCTCCTTTTTAAACTTGGTCACCAGCCGGAATTTGCCACTGCGGCTGCGTTTAGAATAATCCAGCATTTGGTTCTGTAAGAACAAAAGGGGAAAATCAGGCAAACGGTCATAAATTGATTGGAATGGACCAGGAGCAACAAGTACTGTCAAGCTCAGCACCGTGATCTTGTAAAAGAAGAAAAAAAAATTCTAAACTCATTCTGATCAAGACAGGAAAGGAAACAGAGAAAGTTGATCCCAAGGGACCTTAGCAGGAAATTACTCTCTTTAGCCCTAGGGAGTCAAAGTTTCCTTCTTAATGATTTTTTCTCACATCGGTCATGTATTCACAGCAAGTCAAGCACTCACAGCCAACTAGTGAAAAAGAGAACAGCTAAGGAAATACAGCCTTGGTCCTCCTCACCTCCTCGTCACAGGGCTCCATAAGCTGCCACAGCCAAGGGATGTCTGCCAGCTTCCTCAGCTGGAGGTCCATGTCTGCCAGAGCTGCTTGGAGCTGCTCCTTCTGTGGAGGATCTAATTGCTGGATCAGAAATGGAAGCAAAGCAGAGTTAAAAGCCATATGGTGGAACACACAGTCAGGCCCTTGCCTTGAAATTCCTAGCTAACAAAGCAGTTCCTCTTTTTAAAAGGAAGTGCACAACAGGCACTCTGTCCAGAAGTTCCCAAGTTAACGATTTCCATCTTCCCTGAGCTCCAAACTCCATGCAAGCTAGCTTGACTGCTCATCATGCCTACGTAGCAACACATCCTAGTTCCTGGATGATAACGTTTAAACTGATTTGTTACAAAGACAAAGAAGACCAAGACCAGCAAAATGTTGCTTGCCAAGGCAACAGTAAGGAGAGGAGAGAGAAAGTGAGAGGCTGCTTTACTCCTGCTTTGTGCTTCTTACCAGCGCCATCTTGCCCGCCAGCAGCAGCTCTGTCTCATTATGCAGGGCTTTGACATTATTCACCATCTCTACAACAAGGCTGCAGTTCAGTCCCTGCAGGGAAGCAATTCATGCGCAAATTAAGCCTGGAAATGCAGAGGTCTGAGCACTCAAAAGGAAGAAGTCTTAGACAAGCAAGGCCTACTTTTGGTCAATCAGAAAGGAAAACCAAGAGCTATGGTACAAGGACAAAATGGGAGATGCCAAGTGAGTGAAGTACCTCTGTAGACTTGGATTTAGCGTAGACTTTGTCCATAGACTTGGAGCTGGCATTGACAGCATGGGCAAGCTCCTGTTCCATGTCCTGATAGGATTGGGCTATTTCCCGAATGCTAAAGAGAGAATTACAGATTGCATCAGCATATGCTCAAAGCAGGAGATCTTTTCTGACTGGGTATCTCCTTTTAATACCCATCTGAGTGACAAGAGCAGGGACAAAGCATGGGAGGGGCACAGCCTCTAGCAAAGCAGGGAAATTCTCCTTGCTGTAGTGAGCATGCATAGGCAAAGCAAGGCAGATTTCACATGCACAACTCCAGGTGCATATTCAATTCTGCATACAAGCTGGGATCAGTTTGAAATACGACCTAGGCATTTTAGTATGGCCCTAGTGATGTGAAAGGCAGGTGCACATATGGCAGTTTAATTAACACTTCTCTGATGTGTTTCTGGGAATTTTCTCTCAGAGGCCCAGACCAAGGAGCTGAATGCCCAACTAAAGGATGAGCAGATGAGCATACAGTGACTTCTTCCAGAAATCTCTGCTGGGCATCAGGGTTACAAGAACCCAGCTTGTCATCTGAGCTCCTAGAGAGGCCTTTGTTTAATTTCTGATAAAAACCATTGATATTCAAAGATAATGGGTTCTTTCAGGATTAAAGGATCCATGTCTGCTCACAAAAGTAACATTTTTTTGTCCAGAATGACTTAAGAAAGTTTATTTGACTTTGGTCCTTGTGCATCTGCGACAGTGCATAATGAACGATGCTACTCCCAGTGACATGGACCAGCGCTGCAGAAGATAAGAGTGAATAGAAACATCTCCAGAAACAGGGATTAGGACAAGAACTTCAGGGACCAAAGGAGGGCTCTATTCACCAAAAGCAAACCGAGTCCCCCACCTGTGGATCAGAGCACCTGCAGCTTGACCAAACTGGTTGATCTGAGTGGATTCTTCTTCAGACATGATCTCTGGTTGCAGAGAGAAAGAAGAGGGTCGGGACAACTCACACTTCTGTTTGTCCTCCCAAGACTTCAGGGTGCTCTCAAATGCCTAAAAACACAGCAAGCAAACTATAAGATGCCTTAAGAAAACAATGGCTGTGCTTATGCCTGTAAAACATATAGATCTGGTACAGACACTTTTCATTGCAGGGCGCAGTTGTTCAGCTGCTTAGAACTTCACTAACTAGCTGAAGTTTTCCATGTCACATGCTTGTATTGGCTTAATTTTTGCTTAAGCCTAGTTTCAGTCAAAACTGCTAGGCCAATTTTGAGAAATCCAGCAAAATCTACCAATCCCCTACTGGCAGCAGCCTTTTCTTTGAGTTGCTATATTACTTCCACACTTCAGTATTACTGTGACATCTCAGAGGTGCAAATTAAAAATGTTCAAGGCTTCTTATCTGGAAGTAAACTGGATTCCCCAGTGACTGTCAGGACAAGCAGCTGAACTCAGAGCTAGGACCTGTTCCACCTGCACCCTTACTGATATTCCTGTGGGCATCAGCTAATGGTACAGAAAGAAGCAAAAGAGATTCAATGCAGAAGGATCAAAACTGAATACAGTGAGAATGAAAACTGACACACAAGGCCTCCAGGCAAGGAGAGACAGATCAATAAGTACAAGAAATGGCAAGAGAATGGTTAGACAAGAGAAGGGACCATGGGAGGGGAAAACTGAAATATGAAGAATAATTGAGAGAAGATGATAGAGGATAACAAGCAGGAGTGTGAAGCTTTTATAGAAAAAAAAATCAGCACTGGGGAGACAGAAAAGGAAAGGAGATTGACTGTTATGGGTGGATGGGAAAGGGGAAGAAAATGGCAGTCAAATGAGATGAGTACAGATTAGGTAAGGAGCACAGCACTAAGGGCAGAGAGAGGAGACTAAGGGCAGAGAGAGGAGACGGATGGAGTAGAAAAGCCAGTGTCTACTAGAACACAACTGCCTTTGGGGATGACCCAGAGTTCTGGAGACACGCCATTCTCCTATGTCTGCAAATACCTGTGAAGCCCTGTAGTAAAGCATTCTTTTCCCCTACTGCTCCTCATACAGGACAAAACCAGGCTCTGTCAGCTCAGCACGAGCTACCTGTTGATCTCAACCTTGATTATGACTCTTCAGTGGTCCAGATGAGGCCACGTGAGGGAATTTGAGTTTTGCCATCTTCAGTTTAGGAAACTAAATATCCCAAATCACATTTGAAAAATGCTATCAAAGGTACAGGGTCACCCATGTGAAGAGAAAACCACAGTTCATCTACTGCATAGGACATATGTGCTCTGTGAAGGAAGGGGTGTGCAACAATGATCAAAAGGACAGCAGGAAAAATAAGGATAAGCACACAGTCAAGACAAAAGCTGAATGCCGCTCTACAAAACTGGAACCTCTTCCTTATTGGTGATGTTATGCCTGCAAACATAGTTTTGCAGGCATTGAGGAGTGAGATAGCACAATCATAGCCATAGCTTCAGATGGCCCAACACACAGCACGCTCACAAGGGACCTGTGTGTCCTCTCTACCTCTTGTGCTTCACTCCACCTTCCTCACCACATCCACATGTATACTCCCTGGGCTGTCTCCTTCAGACGCCTCCCTCCCAAGTCTCAGTGTGACACCGCAAAAGCTCTAACCCTCCAAGAACAACTGCGTGCACTATTCCCGTCTCCTCCTCTCCATTCACATCGAGTGGTGACAGGACACAGGGTAATGGTTTTAAACTAAAAGAGGGTGGATTCAGACTAGATATAAGGAATACATTTTTTACAATGAGGGTGGTGAAACAGTGGAATAGGTTGTCCAGAGAGGTTGTAGATGCCCCATTCCTGAAAACATTCAAGGCCAGGTTAGACGGGGCTTTGAGCAAACTGATCTAGTGGAAGGTGTCCCTGACCATGGCAGGGGGTTTGGACTAGACGTCCTTTAAAGGACCCCTGCAACCCAACTCATTCTACGATCAACACCCACTGTTCTCTCCCAGATCAAGGAGTCTCAGGTATTGCCTGTCCTACCATGGCAGGGGCTTTGTACACACACCTTTGCTTTCTTTTCATACCACCATACTTGTAACTTCCTGCCAGGCAATGTGCCTATATCAGGCTGCTTTCTCTTTTTCATCTTTGTTGTTCTTTCTTTTCTTGTTACTCAGCAGGTGAGTCCTTTGCAGAGGACTTCGATTTGCTCTGGAAGCCGAGTAAATGGGCGTTATGCAGCAAACTGTAAGAGCTGCTATCAACTGAACTGTTTATGCAGGGACAGCTACAGAGTTGGGAGGAACCATAAAGCCTGTTCGTGCCACAGCAAGGCCTTTATCCTTTCCTTTGGCTTACCACCATTCAGTAACACAGTAAAACCGCAAGGATGCTTCCTTATATGCTGGTACTCATCAAATATATTTGAAAATTATGAGATGAGACAGACACACACTGCTGAACAAGGTGTGAAACACTGCTTGGTCAACGAGGAATAAGCCACATACTGAACAATAACAAGAAATTGAAACATTGAACGGCTGAATCTAGACAATCTGCAGCACTCAGTCAGGCAGCATCCTGTGGGAAAAACAGCATGCAAGCTTGTTAAGAAATGCTGTCACATGGCACCCAGAAAAGGAAGCAAAATAAGCTTGCATAAACAACAATTTATGTAATTTCCCAAGTGGTGAATGCAGGTTTAATCATGTTCTTTCCAAAAAGTTTTATGGTATGTAGCAAAATATGCTTCTTACATTCACAAAGATAAGCTTTCACATGTGTCCACTGCCATGCTCTCCAAGAGTACGTGACATCACAACATGTGTGTACCACACAGTGTATGCAAGGCTGCTCTTACCCGGTCTCGGGTGAGAGTCTGGGCTCTGTTCTTATGAACAATCCAAATGTAACCTGGAGGCTGGATCCAGGCTTCTCCATCCACTTGCACAGGAACTCCCTCTTCTCCAAGGATTGCTATCTTCACTGTCCGACACTGTAAGAAGTAATTGCAACACAGCAGCTCTAAAATGTTGGTTTTCCAAAAGCATGAGATGTTCTCTTTCTTTCTAAAGCACTTCCCCAGGTACTGTAGCTTTGGTGCTATCAGAGGCACCCGTGCCTGGGTGGCTGGACATGCCTCACCCTTGTGTGGCAGGAATCACCTGCTGTGTCTCTGGACTACCAATCTCTATTTGAATTGCTGGTCTAACTCCTACCACAATGACACTAGTAAACAATTCCATGCCCAAACTGTCCCTTGGACATGCTCATTTCCAGCCCTGGGGGATGCTCTTTCCATGTACAAGAGTGCACAAAGGAGGGATTCACCAACTGGAATTGGCATAAACATCACAACCTGGAGATGGGGGAGGCAAGAAGAGCTCGCAAAAGCAACTGATACCTGTGCAATCCGGTGATGCTGCAGGTTTATCACTCGTGACACTGCCATCTGCATGCTACCAAACACTGCTACCACCTCCAAAATCTTGTCATCAAAGGAGGGGGCTGTAAATGTCTAGCCAGATACAAGGGAGAGAGAATTCAGTTGACACACAACTCTGCTGGAGACCTGTTTCCTTTATTCTCTATTGGTGAAGATTTAGGGGTCAGCTTTCAATTGTGCTTTTTAATCTGTATAAAATTAACAATGAGGCTAGAAGGTGAAGATTTGCCATGAGCTAGGAGGGAGAAAAAGGAGCCTTGTTATTCCCACTGTGCTTCCAATGGTAGCTAACACAAAGGCTCTAGGCTACAAGCAATAATTATTCTCAGAAGAGTAGGCATTTTTCATCTCAAATAATACAGTATTTCTGACTGGATTTAACTCCCTTTGTCTTCAAGCGCTTCATTTCTCAGGCAGTCTGAGGGGAGAAGATCAATCTAAAGCACTTCCTGGAAGTCTGAATGCTCAGGACAGCATCTGTATTTTTTCTAAATGACTACAGACAGCTTGGGTGCAAAGCTGCTTAAGACTGGACTTCAGTATCCTACCCACTTCATAGAGAAAGTACATGCAGACAGGGCCCTGGCCCTCTTCTTCCAAGCCAGGGACTATGACTTCAAAAGCAACAGTAAGTAGAAACATTCCCTGGACTGCCTTAGAGAATACTCACATCATCTTCCTTGGTTCCCCCCCAGAAGTTGGTGCCTCCTGCATAGCTGGGAATGTTGAGTACAGCAATTCCCTGGAGACTGGGCAAAGGGATTGGCCTCCCATCACACTGCACAGAAAGGAAGGCAACATTACTCACAGCACAGCAGGAGAGCTGCCCTTCTGCCAGAACATATGCTCTAAGAACAGAAAATAGCCTGCATAACTTAATAATAAATGAATTCAGGTTTCTTCCAGTTTATTCTTGGCCTAGCAGAGTAAAATGTATTCACTCATGTCTCATGAACCATGACTCTTCTGGCAGACATGGATTTTTGAGAGATACTGTTGCTTCTCTTCCCCGAACAGGAATAGGGCACACCTGAAAGGCTTGGCTAAGCCTCTTGGTTTATTTCTCCAGAAATGGGACTAAAACTTCTAAAACACCTAATGCAGTCTGCTGTGATGAGGGTCTCCTCCCTCAATCTACCTGTTTATGCTGTACATGGCCTATACAAGAATATTGCTTTTCCAGATGCACATTACAGCATAGTTACATTAAGAGCTTTCCACTGCATTTACTCTCTAAAATGATGTGTTCACATGAGATACCACATATAACATAACAATCTTAGCTCTGTTGAATACTGAGTTGGGGACAGCTAATACTTTCCAGCAGGATGACACTTCCCTTAGTGGCTGAGAATACAAGCCACTTTTAGCTAGCTCAGGGTGAGATATGGCAAGTACACTGTGTCAGGCAGGCAAGGGAAACACCCTAATGCCACCAAGTAGAATCACCACGCCAAAGTCAGTGTCTGAAGGAGACGCAATTAGGCATCTCAGTTTTAGGACCAGAAGAGCATGATAATTCCTCACCTCCAGCAAGACTTTCTGCTCCAGGTTTTTATATGTTCTGTGTAGCAGCTCCTTGGTCCCCAATACTCCGTACCACATCATGTTTTTAGTACGACTTCTGAAGAGGCAAATCAAAAGAGAAAAATTTAGTAAAGGCATTTATCTTTTCACTTAAAAGAGAAAAAAAAACATATTGAAATGATACCTCCTATGTCCTAAAACATGAAGGTGCTTTGCTTCCAAAAGGGTCAAGCACTCAAAATGATCATCGCTTGTGCTAGGAAGCTACTCCCCTTTAAATAAATGTCAGGTAGGAATTGAGGATGACAGAGTAATACATACTACCAGAAACACACACAGATTCGGCTGGCACAGAACTTGTCAATCTCACACACCAGGACATCAACAGTGTTTTGCTGTATTAGCTCAGATATAGCAAATGTACCAATCCCAGGCTACACAAAGCATCCTGTAGTTGCCCAGGTACTCAAAAGGCCAAAACTTCTGGTTTGTATTAGGTTAGGATCAAAGTCAAAATCAGCCTCCATGGCATTTAGAGCCGAGATACACTTCTCCCATAGCTAAACAGCAAGCCCACAAGGAATCTGTGAGCGAGATCATGAAGTAAATAGAACCAAGGCACTAAATCCACACTGACATAGCTACTCGAAGATTTTATACAGCCACAACAGTGTAACGAATCAGTAATAAACTTATCTCCTCCATCATGATTCAAGCCTTGAAGGAGGATTATGCACACAAGATTGACAACAAACCTATTCAGCACACTTGTACACAATCAGCTTCAAAACTGCACAGAAACATAAAATGGTTTCAGTCACTTCTGGCAGTATCCACAGTTCAGCCAAAGCCAAACCCACCTGCATTTCTCTGGGTGTTCATCGCGTTTGTTGTTGAAGTCCAAAGAAATCTTTGCATCTAGTCCAATTCCAAAGTAATTATTCATGACGCACTTCTCTGTGTAACATTCACTGCCAGACAAAAGAATAAAACCACCATTTCTAAGTCTATGTACCATTTGGTATACATCTCACATGCCCCTCTGGGCACCTTGTAATTCTCTTGCATAAAAAGGTGAAGAACAAGAAGGCTGTATGGCAGCATGCTTTGGTAAGCATGGCTGGGAACTTCCTGAAACCCACCAGGAATACCATAAAAGTAGCTATGGATGAGTAGAGGTCCCTGGCCTGCAGCATGTCTGTAAAACTTCACAGCTGCCAGACTTGCAGAATTCTCTTGCCACAGAAACATACTCAGAAGCCTACACTTCATTTACAAAGAGCCATGATGCTGGTCACTGGTGTGTAAAAGTTCTCATGTATATAAAAGGTGTTAACTACAGAGAGTGTGACAAATGAGCTCAAAAGTTCCAGCTACTCATCTCAGGGGGACTGAAACCCATGAAAAAAACCCCCAAACTTAAAAGTCTGTATCATTGTATTTTTACCATTAAACAGTTCAGCAGGAACAGCCTGAGAAATTTTTCAAAACATTGTTTCCCAACTGCCTCCCCTGTTGTGGCTTGCCCTGACCCTTTTCTGGCTTCCTTGCTGTAAAGGTAGTGATTCCCCCACAGATGACAGTCTCCTAACTGGAAGCCAGAGTCCTCTCTGAGTCTAGAAGGCGGCTGGTCTAGATTTCATTCTCACCTAAAACCTAAAAATCTTCTACCATGAGTCAGATGTGTCACTGCATGTGTATAAATACATATGCTGATCCTCACTGGCACCCAGCTTATGAATTAATTTATGTAACTCTGGGCTGCTGCAGTCCATTATTTAACTCTATTATCTGCTTCTCTGCTGAGGCCCATCTGGAAGCACCCACTTCCTCCCTTCAACCTCCTGGGCATACTCACAGATTTTCAGGCTCAGAGTTAAAGGGATCAGCATGGATAAGCAATCGGCTGATGACAGAGTTCCCAGGCAAAGAACCAGACATACCAGCACGGATATCTGTAGGAAAATTGACCACGGGCAAGAGCATGATTAATAATAAGCAGGAAACAGGTAACTTCAATCTCAGAATATATTAACTCTTGTCATTCACTGTGGAAAGCTAATAGCAATAGTGCTTTCTTCCATTCCAGAGGGCTTAGCTCTCTCGATAAGGAGAAGGGTTTCTGGAGCTGCCTGCAGGATTTTTGATTGACAGGGTATCACCTAAGGCCAGCAGCACAGTTGTACAGATACAAAGAAATGAGAAATGGGAGTGTATTCACTGCAGTAGCTTTTTTGTTCCAGGGTGAGACATGCAATGTCCTCACTTCAGTGAATAGATAAGAGAGGAGTAGGCCTGGAGCTATTCTTCAAGTTTCTCAAGAATTACTGCCTCCTGCTTCTTAAATGATTAGCTGGCAACCCACAAACAGTAGCTTTGTCAGAGAGAAAGGAAATTACATACTTCCAGAAAAACAATTTGAACAAGTAATTTGAGGGGAAAGGTGGAAGTACAGGACTATGGTGATGGGGGGAAGCTGCTATACAAGATGTGGGAGGTGGGAATTCTGCTGGGTCTGTGCACCTCCAGTGACTTCAGCCTTCACACAAAGCCTGGACTGCTCCCAGTCTGCAGCTGCCACTCTTCAGAAACCTCTCAGCAGCATCATATCAGCCTTCTCAAGGATACTTTGAGCTCAGTATCTCCTTGTAATGGCACCTAAACTCTCTCACCGCACAGCGTTTACAAAAATCTGTGTCTAGGTCTCAGCTACAAACTGGAAACTATTACAGTTCCCTCCAAGCCTCCACTTTTCAGCCCTAGTAGCAAGTTAAGCATGAAGGAGTTTCTCTCCAAGTGGAGCCTGCACAAAAGGACATCAAGTGGGACAATTTCACGTTTTCACGTGGAGACTGCAGCCTGCACTGCTGTCATCCATACTCCACTTGGCTGCCTCAATGGGAAGTGGTGGGTGTTACACTTACTTGGGTAGAGGATTTTTGTGTTCAGCATTGGCAAGTTGTCCCGGTTTCCTGTCTGCGGAGGAAGAGATGCAGAGCTGCCCAGTGACAAACTTCCTTTGTTTATTAGTCTTTCGCAAGGAGATTTGGACGCTGTAAAAGACAACACAAACATGGCTATTGACAAACATAACACTGTGATTCAGACCAGCACATAGCAGCACAGCCCAAACAGCAGGACTGGGTTAGGAATCACTCAACAGCAAAACACTCTAGACACCGCAAACCAGAGATGACAGAACCAGTTATTAAGAGGCAGAGTTGTGGCATATGTGCAGCCAGAAAACCTCACAGACTGGAGGTACCAAAATGCCACATGAAATTATCAGAAATGGAGATTAGAAAAAGCTGGTGCCAGCAGGAAAACAGACAGGATATTTGGCTTCCAATCAATACTCAGATAAGTTTCAAATATTTTTGCAGTGATCATGGATCTCTAACAAATTACTCATATAACACAGTTATTAAAGCAAACTGGCTTCTGTTCTCTGTCATCTGCAAAGGATGGCAGGGGCTTACAGGGAGATGTCATCAGGTAGATGACATGAAAAATGCTCAATCATCCTTGTTTAAACACTGAAAGTCAAGATTACTGGCTAAGGTGTAAGAAGATTTCTAAATCCTAAGCTCCATATGCTAAGATCATGAACCAGCCACCTGAGATGTAGCAAAAAGTGAGGTACATGATGCACAGGCTAGAGCACAGAAACATGCAAGGCCTGGCATCTGAAAAGCAATCATTCAAAAATTAAGAGAAAAACAGAACTTGGAAGGTAACACATGTAACACCTCCCTCACTTTTTACAACTAACAGAATTGTAATTTGCAGGCAAGATCTGCACGGTGGCAGCCCTGGAACCGTACCCTTCCGCTGACTCCTCCCTTTGGACACTCCATAGCTGCTGCTGTGTGATGACTGCAGTGAGATTTTATCCTCGTTCCTCAGCTCTTTGCCCTCTTCAGAGGCTGAGAGACTAAGGAGGAAACCCTCTTGCTCCTGGGTCTGGGCGTTCTGCTCATCTACAGCTGTAAGGAGAGAGAAAGCAGTTGAGTGCCTCACAGCTCTTCTAGCAGGGAACACCTCTCACTGATGTAAGTAACAATAGATGGGACTCCAAAGGCCATTTACTTGCATTTAGATGCTGCACGAAATTCCAACCAGATGGACATTAAATGATAAATTTAATGAATTTTCTGTTAGCTTAATCTGTACTGGGGCAACACAATAATCATAGACATATAATCAGGAGGAAGAAAATAGCAGTTGGTAAAAACCAAGACAAAGAAAAGAATCAAATTACATACTTTGGAAGTAGAAAATGAGTTTAGAGAAGTTGAACAAATATATTTGAAACATAACTGGAGTTTGTTCAAGACCTGGTAAGAATTAAATGCCACCATGTTGCCTAAAGTAGTCAAAACTTCCTTTGCATGTAATGAACAGGCCTTCCTCCCCAGCAACCCCTCATAGGGCACAGCTCTGAACAGCCCTGAGCTGACCTACCAGATCACTGCCTCTCTTCCCCTCCCTTGTGCTGACTCTGGAGTTCATCCAGATAATCCAGCCCACTAGCCCAGCAGATATATAAACTCTTCTTGCTGGATTAAGCGAATTGGCTGGGGTCCAAAAACACTCTAGCAAACATTAAATAGGCATAAGGTAAGCAGCAGCAAAGTGGGGCAGCAGTGAGGTCAAGACCTCCCCTTCACCAGAAGCAGGCTGTTTGTTACTTTCATTGTCTCTTGTAACTTCGCCTTCAGGATAGGTTGTAGATGATATGGCAGTACTGGAAATCCAAGCACCATCGCAATGATCTGTGTCTTACTACGTAGTTGTTCATATTTAGGTGTGCTTGGATGTCACATCTGCAAGTTCAATGCTTTTATCTCCAGTAATAAGCTGTTAAGTACTAACTTTGGTCTAAGTTAAACCACTGAGTTTATGACTAACATCTGGGGGAACTGATGCCTTTCTAAATGAAACTTTGAGCTATGGGTATGAGTGGCTGGAGAGAGACAGGAGTCAAGATGCATAGAAGAGGGTCACCTCCCTAGGAAGTTAACATCAGAACAGGATTGACTGGCATCATGGTGCAGTATTGTAACATTTTTCCAGTGACAAAGCTAGTTTAAGAAGCTCCTGTCCTTTCTTGCCATTGCTCCACTACACTGTTTTGCTGGGCTCTACTATAAAGAAATTTCTGAAACAATCCAAGTTAAAATACTTAAAATACTTTCTTCCCATGTATTTTCAGATCCGCTTTACAGCAAGGCCACACAAACAGTTGCACTGACACTATTTTCATAGGGGTGGGGACTGACAGGAAATGCAAACGAACAGAGTGTGGGAGGGTAGTAACTTCCTAAACGAGCCCTGTGGGAGAGAACACACCTTGAACTTCAGGCTCATTTACCAAGTAATGTTTCAAACAGGTGGGCCTGGCAGAGATGATACTGAAAATAAATAGCCAGGCTTACTGAAGAGCTTCTCTAGCTCAGGAAAGCTGTTTTTAATAAAGAACTCTACTCGCCTCTGGAATAAAGGAAATTTATACTTTTCAAGAGCCTGTAACAAGTCACAAGCAGGATTCCTAACAGGTTACCTTTTTCGGCATGTTCTATTATTTGACGAATGGCTTTTTTCAAGCTATTGGCTCTCAACATGAGCTGTTCTCGGGGACGAAATATCTGGGGCCGTGCAGTACATGATGAGCCCACCGACCGGTCACTAGAAGAATCACAAGCACTGCCTGACCCATCACCATCTTCGGTTTCCTCTGCAATGGTGGGAGGAGGGTTTGGCAGAGATGAAGATGCTTGAGATTCATCATTCAGTGTCTTCAGCAATGAGTCCAGCTTCTCCTTCAGGACAGAGCACTACAAGTCGAAGAAGAACATCTGAGTAGAACTAGCAGTAAGACTGGGTAGCTCATTCTTTTAGTGCTTGCTGAACTGCTGCTGTGCTAGTTCTTTGAAAACAGAGCAGTTTTCCACTTCAGAAGTAGAAACTCAAAGAATTTTTCCAATTTTACCTTCCTGGCCATGACCTCCGATTCCTCTGAGCTCTCCGTTGCCTTCTCATAGGCTTTCCCTACTCGAGCCACAAAATCCTTCACTGTCTCACAGAGCACCCTAGACAAAGAAAGTAGTGAAAAAGTAATGCAAGGGTTGTCTCAGGATTTTCACAGTGCAACTTTCACCTACAGCAGTTGTCCTTTAAGTACTCACTTGGCTGAGGAGATGACTACTGAGTGTTGGTCAGAAGTCAAAATTTTGGACAAATGAGCAGCCACAGAGTCTTCATAGAAGAGAATCTTCTGCACCTGGTGACAGTCAGAAACAAGCCACTGGGGTGCTGCTTCCCAGCATTACAACCTTTGCTGTGTATCCCTGGCTCCCCAGAGGGTGCCTTTCATTCTACAGGCTCTTTTTTTTCCCAAGAAAAGTTCTGTGGTCCATGGCTCAGTTACTCACTGAAGACCTGAATCTGATGAAGAAACTAATTCTGAACCTAGAAATCAGCAGTACAGTTCTTAGAGTCTCTGATCAACTGTGGAACTAAAAACTGTTCTTTTATAACTTCTAAGCAGCTTTCCACAACTTCAACAACTTGATGTCATAACAGCAAATTAAAGTCAATCATTTCCTCTCTGTCCTGTTCCAAAGCCTCCTCTTCTCATCCCTCATTAGGGTTGTTGACTTTGGTAGCCCAACCTCCATCCTTCTCAATAATACTTAAGTGATTTAAGCCCCCAGTTCTTTGTAGCTCCTGCTACACCCAAGTCATGGCTCAGGCCTGCACCATTTGAGTTCAACCACTGCCTCCTATCTTTGTCCATTCTGAGGCTGCTGCTCCCAGTCCCCTGCCCTCTGCATCTCGAGAGGTACCTCAGAATCCTCACTGAAATCTTCAGTGACTGTGGAAGTGGAGGCCTGACGAGGGAGTTTGGTTTCATACACCATGATGCTCCACCTGTTGAAAAGGAGGCATCATACTTGTCACTACAAGGCAGATGATTTCCTCCTTTATCCAAAGGACTTAACAGGTTAGAACCTCAAAGCAGAACAAACTGCATTTTGGTAGGGGCACGACTGATGTAAGGAAGCCACAGAGTTGCAACAGAACTGCAGAGGGGCTGAACTGGGGGAAGAGGGAAGGATGACACTCTGAACAAGTGTCCTACAGCACAAGGAACTTCTCTGTACTTCTTCCCTCTCTCACAGAAATTCTATGGGCATTACTTGGTTCAATGTAACAGATGCCAAAGTGCAACTCAAGAAGCATTTTCAAATGTACAAAGATATATAGGCAATATAAATACTAGGAGTAAAGATGTTCATTTCTGCATTCAGCTTTCACTTCTAAGCCAAACAGGATTAATTGGTTCAAATTTACCAAGAAAAATAGTAGCTTAAAAAGATAAATCATGACTGTGAGGCTGACAAAATGAATTGACAAGAACTCTGTCTGGATCAGGAGAGGACACTGGACATTAGACAATTTCACTTGTTACTATTCTGCAGCAGTGACAGAGAAAGCAAGAATGCCATTTGTTGCTGAAGGGTGACAGAGGATTATCAAAGAAAAAACATTAACTAGCATTAGTAAGAAGTCCAGCAGCTGGGCAGAATCAAGAACACACCCTCCTAGAAGGGTATTTTCACACAACTCTGGAGCAGGGCAGGATGTTAGTGATTGTTACTCACCTGTCCAGCATTTTGGTACTGGCCCTCTCCAGCTTCTCCAGGATCTGTGGGAGCTGGGTATCATCATCACAAGCAGACCCCCAGCCTAACACACGGGCCAGGTCATTCCCTGTTCCCAAGGGCAGCACTCCCAGCTGGCACTGCATTAGAGAAAAGAAAACCAAACCTGATATTCAAAGGGGAAAACACAAGCCACAAAGAGCTCCAAGCAACATGACTGATTCCTTAACACAGACCAGTCATTGAGAAACAGCTAGTCCCAGGGTAAGGAGAAAGTAATTGGATGGGGAAAACAGCCAGAAGAGCGTGCAAGTAAGGAAAAATTTCCTCTACTTAAGTTGTTAACTGAGAGAGGAGCCTATTACAGCTACCATCTCGAGAAGCACCTTGCTACAAGTGACCCCTTCTAGAGAAGAGTATTTCTTTACCCATCAGGTGGTGCTATTGCTGCTTCTGTTCAATTAGCAGAGACATCTCCAAGAAAAAATGGAAACTAATGAAACATTGTATACCTCTACTCCAATGAAGTTTCTGTCTATCCCAAGACTCAGAAACTACACCACGATAATTAAAGGGAATAGATGAGGAGCATAACCCTTGTGGAACACCCAGTTTTCTAGCTGCAGCCCTTTCTGAGTGTAATTCTCTGCTGGCAATGGAGCAGGAGTAAGTCAGAGCTACTCCAAAAGCTGGATCTTGTAAGAGGGAGTTGTGGAGGAGCACTGGAGATAGGAAAAATGAATTAGTCCAGTACTGCTTCTTGCAGACAGCTACTGCAAGAACACTGCTCTGGTAAGCTTTCAGCAGCTTCAGTCCTGGGACAAACTACATCTGTATGATAGAGAAAGTGCTCTTTGACCCATGCTGTTATGACTTCATTCTTTCATCCAGCCAAGCTCTTTGGGTAGGTACCTGCTTGTGAAGATTGAGGCTATCAATTTCGGAGAGAACCCAGCCAACACTTCCGTCCCCACCACAAACTAGAATCCGGAAAGTGTCAAATTTCTGGAATAAGCGTAAACTATGGAGAAGGAAAAGAAAAAAGCAAGAGGGAAGAACAATCAGCTGTTACAGAAAGAAATGATAAACAGTTCCAACCTAGGTAATAAACATGGCAGACTTGCTTAAAGTAGGCTCTGATTTCACAGTGAATACAGGCCACTGTCAGATTACAGATGAATTAAAATGATTATAAATAATTATAAATACAGCTAAGCAATTTACAATGGCTATTCACTATAGAAATATGTCCCAGACATACTCCTCTACTAAAGCAGGGCAATTTTGCCTGTACAGAGGAGGAAACAAGCATGTGATAGCTCATTATCCATTTAGATAATTCCTTTCTACAGATTCGCTGTGTTCAACCTAACACTAGTTATTTGTCACTGCTTGGAGTGCTCTGATGTCACTGCCTTTGCAAGGCCACACCAATTAAAACAAAGCTTGAAGAGTGGGAACTTTATGCATTCATTCAGAAAGCAGATAACTGTAAGAGGATATAAAGCCTCACAAGCTTTAGTCCTTCTTCTGGGATAGCAACATAAATCAATGCTCTGGCGCCTTCTCTGTCCTGCAGGCAGGCAAACAATTCATTAGCAAGACAAGTGTGAATTTCTCTATTCACACTTCCCAGAATATTAAAAACCACCTTACCTTAAACTGTTTGAAACCATGCGCCTTACTGAACATCTTCCAGAACTACTGCCTGCTTTTATTTTGGCTTTGTACACATTTTTTTTTATTTTATTATTACCTAGGCAGGATTTGCTACAGTACATGAAAATCGTATTTCTTCAAGCATGGTTGACACATAAAAAATGGTTATCAGAAATGACAGCATCTTGCAGTACAGTTTGACTGACACCAGCTGAGAGTATTTAAATTATTAAGGAGCAGCCGTTACCCGGTACCATCATTTTCTTTTTAAGAAAGCGTACAAGAGCAGCTGTTTTAAAAGCATGCACCACAGGTTGAGAAAATAATTGATTCCCTTGCTTCCCTTCTCTCTTGCTTAAAAGCAAAATTCCTCTCTGCAGTCAGTCCAACTGGGGAGAGGAAGACGAAAAATATTTAATTTTAGAAGTTTTCTGTAAATTATTTATCACTCAAACGCGTCCCCTGGACAGCATGATGTAGTTTTAAAGGCCTGTGTTTTGCAATGCACTGTGGCAAGAAACCACAATTGTTCTCAGGAGAGCAGAACTAATGGTCACTCATCCCGGAGTGGACACTCCCAGATAAAGCACCCTGCATCCACAGGTCTTAGTCATCAACTCTGAGTCACATTTAGAAAAATAAAAAGGAAATTCACTTTGTATTGGCTCTTATTACAAGAAGTGCCCATTCCTGACAAAAGTTATAATGCAACAGAGAAACATTTGGAAGGGGGCAAACTAGAGATCAAGCGCTTTTTTTTTTTTTAAGCAGAGTTGCAGAAATACACAAAAGGAATTTTGTGCACACTTTTTTTTATACATAGATATTCTAGTGTAATCTGGTAAACAAGCCTGAAATGTCATCTATTAGATCATGGGGTAGAACCAACTTTACTAAAAACACTCATAAGAGATGTTTTCCCAATATCACCACAAAATCTCTAAGGGATGGAAGTTTCACATACTTCGCAGGTAAGCTATTTCTGGATAAATCTCATTTTGATAATATTCACTTGCTACTTGTGACATTTTCTGTTCACCCGATAACTGACATTAACTCCCATTAACAGTACACCAAGATGCCTGTTACAAGTCTGTTTGCTGACAAGTTTTCTTCTGGATTCAAACTTTCCATGCTTGGTCTTCTTCCAGGGGAGTGTTTTTGGAAATCCCCCAAACCCCTTCAAGCTGTCCTGCTGTTACTGATGAATGGAAATAATAACCTTGTTCAACAATATTTTTGGCTTTAGCTAATCAATAACACTAAACACAGAGAGGGGAAAACCCCTTCAAACTTCATATGTGTTCGGTTTTCTCTGAGGAATAGGTTCCTTGTTATATTTGAGGATGAGCTTATAATCAAATCAATCACTCATACTTTTCTGGTATTTACAAGGAATGTGTGCTTCCACAGAACATCTGCTTACCCAAGGTGAGGTCCTCCATTCATGAGGTCAAAGACCTGGGCTGGATTCAGTAGCTGTTTGAATCTTCGTAGAAATTTTACACCTTGGTTGTCTCCACTTTTTGAGTTGACAAAGACCAACAAAGGGCTTGTGCAAGAAGGGGGACAAGTAGCTTTCCAAAAACCTGTTGGCAAAAAGGGAAGGGAGAGGGAGGAAAAGCCAAGAAATGTGAAGCTGCCCATGGAGATGGGGTGAGAAAAAACCAACACCCCACAACCCAGGAGAGCTATGAAGAGCTAATACTTTCCTTGTGCTTATGGCACTCACTGGGTAAACGCCAAATGTGCACAGCCCTGAATCCAGCACGAACCACACCTCATGCTGCCAAATGTCACACTTATCTCCTAGCAGTATGCCAAAATCTTCAGCTTGCCCAACTTTCCCAAACTGCTTCTGCAATATAGTTGTTCTCAATAAATTTTAACAGCTGCAACTCAGCAAATACTGACGTTACAGGGTAATAAACTGAATGCAAAAGCAAAGCAAACAGTTCACTGCCATACTTCAGCAGTGTCTTCCAGTTTGGAATTTCAGCAACACCAAAAGTAGAATTTTCAGCTGACAGAGCCTGGCATTAATAATGTTAGCTGAAGGGACTGTGACAGAGAGGAAGAAAAAGGCGGCACTACTTGCTAGCAATACTTACCATCTGAATCAATGCTGTTAAGAGCAGTAGGAGGAATGACAGATACTTTGCACAGCCCGAGAGGACACTTGTTTGGCAACAACTCTTTACATGCTGTGTGTACCTGAAAACACACACACAAAAAAAAAAAAAAAAAAAAAAAAAAATCAGACCTTTTTGGACACTATGGTATAACTCATAAAGCCACCCAGGCTGTAAAGGAAGACTAAGAAAGGAAGAGGGGGCGAGTTGAAGGATATGTCAATCAGCAAAGTTATTTTAAGAATGATCTAATCAAAGTCTTCTACTAATTCTCCTCTTTCCATTAGTATGTACTTTTCCTGCCATTTGAATTTATGAGATTAGCATTACAAGTGCTGAAAGGACCAGATAACAGATTCTGTAGCTTTAAGAGCCATCAGGCATTCTGCTTTCAAAATCCTAGCCTCAGTTGAGAGATCAAAAGTAGCAACAAAAGAAAAAGCTGGGAATTAAAGAAAACAAGAAAGCAAAAAACAAAGCAGGAAGACATGAGGGACATAAGAGGTAAGAGAAGAAGGGACTAATAAAGCCACCCAAAAAAGGGAATACAAAATAGAATAGGGCACTTCAGTCGTTTCTGGTACATGAAGACTGCAAGATAGAGGGTTTGCTTGGGGTTTGAGCCTCCAACCCCCTCACTGTAAACATGTATTTTGTGATACTTCCATTACTAATATTATAGACAACTGGAAACATAACAAGATTTGTATCACTGCAGTGGTTAGTCAAGAGAAATCTATTGCAAAGGGAAGGGAAACTGCTATTATTAAAATAGCTTTGTATTCTTTATCATTCTTTTTTGTTGTTGCTTTTCAACTTGTGGAAATGACAAATAACAGCACCTTAAAATCCAACATCTCCCATGCCTGAGGCATTGATTCATATCTAGTGTAATTAGATTCTTCTATGAAAGCTCACTATCAAAAGAAAATGAGCTTGCAGAAAAGGCAGATACTTAATTCAGGTCTTACTTTTATGCATCACAGTGATACTTTTCACCACAAATTTACATTTCTATCTCTTGCAGGCTGTTTATCATGTGCAGAAAGAACAATAAAGTCCTTCATGGCAAATACTGATAGCACAGTTAAAGATTTCTTTTTAAGTAAACATCATTAAAACGTATCACAAAGCTGATCACAGACTATCCTTTTACTGAAATGATCACGTTTATTCAACTCACCATGGCTTTGCACCAAAGGCAGCGCCAGTCTTGCAAACGCAGAACACTGCCACAGGTTTTATCACACACAGTGCATTTGGCACTCACGGGCAGGTTTCCTTCCAACCACTGATGTGGCATTGAGATCTGCAAATGGTATGGAGGGAGAGAAGCAATATGGACTTTCCAGAGTGCAACTCAAGGGCACAGGATGCGCTCTGGTATGGAGACATACAGAGAGGCAAGTCTTTTCATGCACTGTTTAAGGACAGCAAAGAAAATTTCTAGAAAACCTGAGGACCTCTTTTGGCATTTCACATCACACTCAAGCATAAAGAGATCAGGTGATTCATCCCAGGCTACCCAGGAAACACTGACTTGCATGAGACATCCTGTATGCTAGGGTACTGTTCCAACCATTCACCCTTCTTTTGCCAAAATGCAGATCAGGTTCCCCATGCCTCCAATTATTTAACCTCAACTGCCCCGGTCCATAACAGGATTCTCCTCCAAGCAGGGTAGCGAGGACTCCTTAACTGGACTTTTCACGCCGAATCTCATGCTCTGACAGTAATGGCCTTTCCCAAATCGCTAACACATAAAAGCAGAATCTGCTATTTGTACAGTGAAGAAAGCTGTAGAGCAAATGACAGTGCTTCCACATCAAGATAAGGCTAGAATAGTTAAGACTAACACTTACCCCATCTTCATCCTCAATGATATCCTTCCCGATAGAGGCCAGAGTTGTCCACTTGCAATTATTGGTTGCCCGCACAGCACACCGCTTGTGGGCTTTAAACTTGCACACTAGAGAGGAAGAGAAGAATATATTAATCCTGCCGCAGAACATGTAATGTGGCAGACTATGCAAAAAAAGCTTTCCCAAGTGACCATATTTGGCTCCAAAAGAAAGCATGGCACACACTACCCTTGTTAGCACTGCCAAAACTATCAGCTCTAAGTGCACTGAGTAAGATGAGCTAGCTATTAATTCTTGTCTTGTCAGTTTTGCCAGTTGCTTGTACAAAGCTTAGTTATCACCTTGTTAAATTTGACATGATTTACGTAGTCATACACTCCTGCATCCTATTACACAGTGTGGGTGTAACCTCATTCACACTAGAAGTATGAGCTGTGCACAGCCAGGCATGTCCGCTATGCCAAAGCTGAAAGAGAATAACCTCCTGGCATTCACTCAGCAAGGATCTTCTTACAAATTAGATTATTCTTATGAACAGAAGTATTCTTATGCATATTTTATCTGACACCTCAGAAGTACATACCTGTTCACTTCAGTGGCATGATTTTAATAAGGGATGGCAGTATTTGGGTATATGGGAAAAAAATAATCAGCTACATTACTATCCGGTCCAACAGTAAAACCAGCATGAGAACAGCATTACATCTGTTATCATTTTACAGAATGCCAAGATCCTAATCTTGACTTCTGCAGGAAAATTCTCTGTGAAGCCAAAGGGATTCAACAGCAAAGGGTTTCGGCATCATGTCCAGCGAAGACCTCTAGTCTCATTCAGAGCCTGTAGCGCTCTCAAGCTTATCATGCAACATTTTTCTACATCTTTTTTCAGACTGTTAACAACATGCCTCTAAAGTTATCTCTGGAATATGGCATTGAGTATAAAGACAGCACTCCCAAAACAGGAGACGAGAGCAGGCTTACCTTCACATGAGAGCCCATGTGATGTGACTCCAGATAATGCCTCCCGACACACGTTGCAGTAGGTTGGCCGAGCATGTGAGCAGGCGTACCAGTTATGCATCCCTGAGAAATGGTCCATGCTGTACTGGGTAGACTAATAGAAGAAATGTGTTACAGCAAAGTCTACAGTAGAGCCACAAGACTTTTTTCCTTAAAAGACCTGCACATAGCAGTCGGGAAAGGCAGAAACAGAACACTTTTACTAGGGAAGAGGAGGCCACATGCAGCTTATATATGCTAGCTGTAACTCAAGAAGGTTTTTGAGCCAGAAGAGACTACCTGAAGAGGGTGGCACACCTTCATTCCTGCTCCTGTCCTACCTCTCATCCTTGTCTCACTACAAGCATGTGCAGGGAAATGAACTGGAGAATTTATCTGCCGGAGAGTTGATCCTTCCCTTCCCTTTCCCCTGGATTAAGTTTTCAAGCAAGATCAGTTCCCCAAGCTGCTTTATTGCATAGCAGAGGAATGCTTGTGCCAGCATAACAGAGGAGACAACAGGGAGACAAAACATCAGACTGAGGAAAACACAAGACAGCTTCTTTTGGTGGCAGTGCTGGTCCCAGAAAGCAAAGAAAGCGAACAGATGCATTGAAGAAGGCAAAACACCAAACAGGCAAGATGTGAATTAGGACAGGGAGGATAACTGAAGAGAGAAATTACAATGGGAGTAGAACTGTGTCTCCTAACCTATCCATACTCTGGAAAGTGTTCTCAAAGTTGCCAAGGGAGAGCATACAAAGCCACAAGCATTCTTTGTAGAATCACTTCAGTGTATTTGGGCCTTACAGAAGGCCTGACACTATACCCCTTGTAGTCAAGAAAAATGAATTCTATTAACTTCACTGGAAGCTGACTCCAATCTCAAAACAAGCTGTTATTTAGGAGATGAGGTACAGAGCGCAAAGGAACACATTATTCTATTACCTCAAAATGTTCACGGTTTTGTACAGTCTTCAGTGCTGCGATCCAATCTTCCATCTCTTTTCTGTTATCAGCACAAAGGATGAGCTTCCGACATGGAGTGATAATCTGAAGATGTGTGAGAGAATTAATAGTGTGTATTTTGGGCATGTCAGTGAGAGACAGCAAGAGAACACGTTATCACTAGCGTAGTCTACTGAAGTTATTTTCAGAGGCAGTGAGCTGCACAACATAAGTTATTTGCACTTTTCAAACATGTTTCTCTTCTACTGTAACATACCTTCACAAAGGTGCAGAACCACAGATATTAGCTGTCACTTCCGGTACTGAACTGAGTAAAGAAATCTCTCATACCCAAATAACAGCACAACACAAATCAAGCACAGAGCAATAGGAATTGATACATTACATGTGCAGACCTTGCGTAAGTATTTTTTAAGCACTTAATGACTTTTTAAATTGGCAACAACATTAAAACATTTTATTAACAGTGTAATGTACCAGTTTCTTGCAATTAATGAATTAGATAATGTACTCTGTGACATCATGCTAAAAATCTCTTTAGAGTCATGACAAGTGGGGAGGGAGGAGGGGAGAAATCAAACAAAATAAGCAATTTAGGAGAGAAATCAAATAAGGAATCTAGAAGAGAAATCACTGCATTCTGAACCCTCATGTCTCCTGAGAGCTTGTTCTATGTTTATTACATAAAAGATATTCCACCAACGTTCCACTAGCAGCTTGAGGTTGTGGTGAGTTTGCCTTCCTCTAAAAATACTGTACTCTGTGTTTCTACGCTGGGCTAATTCCCATGCATTAGGTGTCCTGCGTTAAATGAACAGTTCAGTGTTAACAAACCAGTAGAAGACACGCAGGGTGGCCGAAGCTCCCTTGTTGTAGCCTACTACCAACGCTCTCTCCTCTTGTCAGATGGCGGCAGCAGAGAGAAATGAAAGCTCCTAGATCTTCAAGAGGACCAGATCTGCTGTCCATAGGGCTGCCCTTTCAGCTGGGGTCCAGACTGGACTATAAATCAACTTTTATTCCTCCTAAGACAAAAGTTTTTCCTCCCCACACTGCAGTCATTTTACTAACACTTTCTCTTTGTGCACACCTCTGTACTGATTTCCATCAAACTGACTTCTTAAATTAGATGAGCACTGAAGTGTTTGCAATATCTGGATTTAAGAAAAGCTGTGTTAAGGTTGAAAAACATTTAAAAAAAAAAAAATCAAAAGGCTCCCCTTCAGGTCAACTCGAAAAAATTCCAGCAGTACAGACTCTCCTGTGCCCCTCTACATTTTGTACATGAAAAAGATTGTCTACATCATCTGCTTTTTCAGCAAATTGTACCCTAACATCTGAAATAATGGATTAAAACAAACTAGGATTGTGTCAGGTTGTTGAGGCTCATGTGGCTCTTGCAAGCATGCAACCCAATTTTTGTTAATGAACACTAAAACACCCCCACACATTACCCCAATACATGACCCCTGTTAATTACCATTTTCCAGTCTATTTCTCACTTCTCTCATTATCATTCATAAACCAGATTAAAAATAAAAACCTCTGAAGCTGAACATCAGACTTTTAGTTGATATTGAAGTGCCTCAGAGCATCCACTAAGAAATGTTGTATGTACTGTCAATAAAAAAGATACACATGTAAAATTCTGCTTTATTTCAAGCTCTTCAATTTCCAAAATATATTTCTTTTCATAGGAAAGACTGTAGCATTCACCTGCAATAACACCAACTTTACCCAGAGGCATTACCAATACCTAGATAAGGGTGCTAGAGACACAATAAGTAGGCAATGAATGGAGCTAAATACCTTTTTAAAGCAAGGACTGGCCACTCATATTAGAAACACAGTTTTGGCTTGGAGCATTCTATCTTGGACAAAATGACCTGATCTGAATCAATTGTAAGAAAACAGAGATAAATATTTTACAATTCTCTAAAAACTAAACTTTGAAGAACTCCTTCCCTCTTCCCTGACTTTTCCTTTAAACAATTCCACCTCTGATAAAATTTATTCCCAAAGAAGGTAATCACAGGCATCTTTCCTTTGGAAAGTGGAAAAGTGGGTGGTTAATTGGATTTCCATCAAAAACTCTGCTATGTAAGAATGGCTACCCTAGAGAAATCTTTTACAGAGCATGAAACACTACTGCAAAAATCAGTGTGAAGTTAGAGAAGAACAAGCAGCACCTCTGAAGTCTTGCTAAGAGGAAGCAGCTTTTTACCTGAACATAAAACCAAGTTGAAATAATTTGTTCAGACAGCACTTTTTTCTGGTGGAAAAGCCAAGAACATCTACAATTTCATATGTACAACAGTACTCTAGGTAAAGTCAAACATCCTAGGATGAAGCATGCAAGGACCTTTCACTGCTTTAAAACCAGCCAGTTTTTTAAGGAACCATCATTTTTTTTCAAAAAGCCACTGGCACACTTGGGCAGTGGGGAAAAATAATTTAAAAGAGTTCATAAAATTAATTTTTTATCATCGTGGTCCAATTTCAAAAAAAAAAAAAAAAAAAAAAAAAGGCAAATGCAAAGTACATAATATCATTTTTAAACCACCTTTGGAGACATGAAATCTAAAATATTGGAATAAAATACAGAAATGCAGATACGCTTTTGGTAAGAATTTCTGAGGCTACTGATTTCCTAGATCACTGGAGAGACTGTCCAATATAAAAAAAATCACTAATTCCTTCTTAAATCACCTACGGCATCATCTTAAAAATCCTCACATTCAGTGTTGGACAATCCTCTGTTCAAAGAACAAAGTTAAAGTTTAGAGATCAAGAAGATTTTCATACCTGAATCATCCAAAGAGTCACAGAATTAAAATAAAGCATGTATTGTATAACTACAAAACTGCAAATAAAATGTACCTTTGTATAAATAGTATTCTCCACTATTAAGTTCTAAAGCAACGTTTGCATTGAGATTCACTGTATCATCAGGGATGGGAAATAATAAAATCTCAAACCTAAGGAGGATGAAGTGGGACAATTCAGGTGTCCCTGTGACAGACAGATAAGGTTTTAACATAACTGCTATAACAATTCTTTGAAGAAATTAAGAAACCATACAAATCTGTTTTTCTGATTAACATGCAGCAATGTTACAGTTAAACACTTTAATGAGGATAATTAGGAATCCAGAAACATGTTAATAGGGACACTTCCTTCTCATAGTGGTTCAACAGTTTGTGCTTTCCTACAGCCTCACGCTCACAAGAGCCCCAGCTGGGGCGCTCCCTGCACTGCAGGCAGCTGCTGGGCTCTTACCTGCGCAGGCTGATGTGCAACAGGCATGCCACTACACTGGGCCTGAATAAGGGCAGAACTGAGATTAACAGAAACCTGCTCTCGCTCACAGGGCAAGAAAACCACACATCCTACCACTTTTATCTCCTTCTACTTGAGCCAGTAATTTCAGGTCCGGACAGATACCTGCTGAAGGATACTAACAGAGGGAAAAAGGCTATTACACAAACTGCACTGTCTAGACAAGGCTGATGGTCTGTCTAATGTCTCACACCAAAAAAAGAAAAATTCTTGTCATCTTCAAAAGAAGCCATGGCCATCTTCCCCCTGAAAAGCTGTCCTTTCCCAGCTAGGGAGTGAAGAGTGTTTGCTCTCAGCTACAGCCGCGATGAGCCGATGCTCTGGAACACAAGGCTTGGTTATCCTTGTTGGCAAACATGGCTAGAAATGAGCACAGTCCAGCTATTTTTTATGTTCCGGTTACAGCTTTTGACTAACATCCTGGAACAGTATATTCCACAGGATAACAACGCACTAGGTGAAGTAGCATTTCCTTTTATTTGTTCTAAATTTACAAAGCAGTAATGTCATCCACTGACCTCTTGTTCTCATATAAACGAGAGCACAAAAACAACGATCTGATTGCTTTTGAGTTAGGATGGGAGCTGCCTTGCAAGGAGTTATAAAAAACACAATAAAAAGTTTTAAAGATTTATTTATAGTCTCATACATTTTTGGCCTGTTTGGGGATTGGCAGAACTCTCAGTGTTCCTGTCCTGAAACAGCTCAGAATTTTATCTAGATATGAGCAATTACATTAAAAGTGCTTGCTCTTCCTAAAAAGGGAATATAAAAAACTAACACACTTTTTTGATCCTAAATGCTATTGAACTTTTGGGCATGGTTCTTCAGATTTCACTCCTTAGTAGGAACTAGATGTTCAGAGATCCATATGCCCAGAGCTCACCACATGGTAACTTTATTGAGATCTAATGCTGACAAGCAAAAGAGCTCAACAACAGTCATGGGGAAAAAAAAAAAAAAAAGCTGCCAATCCCTCTAATTAATCCTGAAGAGCTGTTAAGGATGGATGGGAATGGCAGGAAGGCTTAAAAACATTTCAGATCAGGACACAGCTTAATTTACAAACTCCTCACTGTGTATGAAACCCCAGAAATATCTTTTGCAGGAATCATGGTGACAATCAACTACCCACCAGTTCACTCCTTTGCAGACAGTTGTGTGCCCTCTATGCAGATAAACCACCTCAAGCCCATTAGCGAAACTCTCCGTTTTCAAGCTTGCTTGCTCTAAAGCTAAAATAAAAAAAATCTAAATCTGAAAAAAGCCATTCCTCCATTGGTTGTCTTGTGCTGAGGACAAAGTGGGACAACTGATGGTCCCGTGACACTTCTCCAAAATTTAGCTTTATCTCCTGTGTCTCTTCCTCATACAGCACATGCCCTCTTACCAGCTGTTAACCCCCACTCCCCCTGTCCAAAACTAACACCAGCTAACTGACATTTCAGATCAGGCCAGCTGGCAAACAACAGAGCCAACCAAAGAAAATTTCTCATTCCACATTCTAAAAATGGACTGGATGTCCCTGGATGTCCTTCCCCAATGAACAGCTGTGAATAATTGGATTAGAAAGGCAGTCCAAAAAAGACTCCTTATATTAGACCAAATTTTAAATAGAAATCTGTTATACTGCACTCTTTGGTGTTTTGCTGTACTTGAGCAACCTTCCTCCACCCAACAGCCAGAGCATAAACTTCATTCTCCGGTCTTGCTGCCATCAAAGACAACTTTATCATCTCTGCTCACTTCCTCTTTCAGCATTTTCTGGCTGCCCAGAAACTTCTCGGCAAAAAAGTGGCAGTCTGGCCAAACATACATTGTGACTGTTTGTTATCAGAGTAGATCTGGTGAGCTCAGTGACCACAAAAGATGGCAAAACAAGTTAAGATCACATTGGCCCAATCACAGAGCTGGCTGAAGAAATGTTGTGGAGGGAGACGGGGCAGGGGAGACATACAACCTTGCTAAATATAGTTTTTCTGATGTGATACATTTCTCAGAGTGGCCAAAAGCGGGTGTATGGGAACACCTGCTCATTCTGACTGCTTCCTTTTACTCACATCCTGTTCAAATATAGTCTTATATTCAAAGGTGTTGAGCCATAAATCCCCCAAAGAGATCCTGGATTATTCCAAACAGTTGATGACTTGATTACAGGGACAACAGGAATTTCTGGAGCTCAAAAGACCTATGAACTGCAACTAGAAAAAAATAAAATAGCTGTGAGAACAGTGCTGGTGCAGGCAAAAACTTCAGCTTGATCACATATGGCAAAGACACAGAACACATTCACCACCTGTAGCTAATTGCTACGTCTGCTTTTGTACAGTGGAGTAAACTCTTGTATCCCATGAACCAAAAAACTCAGGAAGGAAAACTGGGTGAGATTGTAATGAGGACCCAGCCATTTGATCCACTTCAGCTCCTGTTTCACCAACAGTGGTAGTGAAATGAACGCTGGTATACGTTGGCACCTTGCCTGTGTTCATCAGCAAGATTCACAAACCAATAAAGTCACTGTATGTTTCAAACATGATTGCTGAACACTCAGACAGCAAAATGGACTAAGTGTAGATGAAGCAAGTGCTACTCCCTCAGCAAATACACAAGGTAAAAAACCAAAGAACGTGTAAAAGAAAGAAGAAAGGAAAATGGAAGTATGAGTTTCAGACTCAAACCAGTCTTTTACGCTTAAAAACTGAAAAGCTTGTCTCACTGATCGCAGCTTCTGAAAAAATCTGGAGCTGAACATCAGGCTAGCAATGCCTTAGACAGCAAGCTGGCATGATTTTAGTAGGTCTCTATAATATGGAAGAGAGAAGTAATACGAGTATCAGTGCTTAGACTCATGGAGGACCGAGACTTGCCTTGACAGACAACATCCCTTTTCTGAACTGCAATTCAGCTTTCACCCAGGTTTAACAACAAATTCACGCCCATTAACTCACTGCAGAGGTCAGTTAGAGCTCTCTAGAATTGCACAAATTATCTTTCCTCAAAACTTGGATGCTACCCTGAAGGGGAAAGAAAAAAGAAGCTTTTCATATGACAGTGTAGAAATACACCAGTTTTATATTAATTTTTATAATGCAAGATCTTTACGTCCTGCTAAAATGACCATCTTTCACCTATGGAAACTCTCACTTCCACCAAACAAAACAAGTTGTTAAGTTCTTATAGTTGAGCCAAATTCTGCCTTTTAAATTTATTTCTTTATTTTTAATAGCAGGAACAAAATTTTCTTCAAAGCCCTAAGTGTTCAAATCTCTGTTTGCACTATACTGGGTATTTTATCTCCAACTTCCACAGAGTAGTTCTACCTTAATTTTCATTCTGTAAAATCCAGGACAGCTCATTTCCATAGGAAAATAGGTACAGCATGTGGTGTGGTCTCTTTAGGACCATTTTTACATTATTAGGTTCATTCATCTTACAATATGTACCTCATCTGCCAGGGGGTTGCGCATTACAAGCGCATGTCCTCTAAGCACGTCACTAGCACTTACCGCTGCTATGCTGTGTCCACAGATCAAGTCCAAGTCATGCTGACCCTCCATCTGCGCTTTCTCCCAGTCCCTATCTTCCTGGATACTGCAGCAGGAAAGCAGACCAGACTGAGCATTCCCTGGGAAAATTATCATCTCTCATACCAGGGTCACATTTCTACATGCTTCTGGAAACTCTGTTGCTAAACAAAGCACATTCGTGTTCTTGGCAACTGGTAAGAGTCACATGGACAAGGAGAGGATTTTAGGACTTCTGCCACCACTTAACAGATGTCAAAATCTAGAGTATGCAAAAAGGTCTTTGCCACTGTTAGCAGGTAGGAAATGCAGACAGCCCTGGTAATTTGCACATATTAATCACTAGAGATCTACATGGACAAAGCAGCACCAAATGGGAAACAGGGCCACCGTGCCAAGTTCCAGAGCATCTTAGCACAGCTCCGTTATCCACTCGCCCTCCTGCAGCAGATGTACATATACATTGCTTCTTCATTTGTTTTCCAAAGGATGCAGTCCGCCAGGACAAGAGTTCCCAAACAGAACTACCCTGTTCAGAAAGAGCAGCACATTTGGGAAGGTAAAGGATATTTCCGAGAAATCTTCCTACTCACTCACACAGAAGCAAAACTATAAAGAACAGAGGGGCAGGTCAATGTGCCCCAGTGGTAGAGCTGCTGTCTCAGTGGGCTCATACACATCAAGGCTAGCAGCTAATAAATCACAGGACTGAGCAATAAAAGACCTTGTCCACGGTAGGAAAATGACCTGTTACTGACAGCTTATTGTTAGTAACAGCTCCTCACAGCCCCCTAACCTCAGCTGTGTTGAAAAGAGGCTGGTAGCTAGCACAAAAGGAAATGAACAGCTTTCAACAGCCTGATGAACTCAGTAACTTTCTACACTGGGTCAGCAGGCAAAGACAAGTCCTGTTTCACACACCACCACAGCGAAACCATCACAAGCACCACAGGCAGGGAGATCTCATTTCTGCAAATAATATTAGCAAGCGTCTTCCTGCCAGAGGCTTACTAAATGACCACAGTAAAGATGTGCATAAAAAGAAGTCTTCTCCTTTTAGAGCAACTTCCATGTAAAACTAAACCCATCTTGTTCTCAAATGATCTCATGTTTACCAGAGGTTGTTCTGCCTTTGTGCCCTCACCTGGAAGAAGACTGGAATCCACGGTCTTGCTCAGGAAGGTAGATAAAACACCAACACAGCAGGAAGGTTTCAAAGAGCAAAGAGATTATCAAACAAAAGCTCCTAGTGTTCAGGCACAAGGGCAATAACAGACACTAATTTCAAAGCAGTAAACTTCCCTCTAGGGAAACAAAAGCTCTTCACAGTCGCCTTCACTTCCCAGCTCTCTATCTATCCTGTCTCACAGTAAAATACATAAAGCTCAGTCTGACCTTTCTCTTACAGTAGCTTCATCTTTCTCAAAAACTCCTAGCATATTTTGGGGTCATTCTGTAACGTACAGTAGCAATGGCCAGATCTCTCCACCCACAGCAACTTTTGCCACACTCCCTAACTCTTCTCCCATGTTTAGCCTCTCTTCGATAGTTTTTCTGCTGATTTCTCCTTCTTTTTGTGAGCAGACTAATGACCAGCTCCTGCAGGAGGTTGGATTAAGAGTCCTAAAAATCCTTGACAAGAAAGGATTTTAAATTACTATTTTCACTGACTAACAGTGACTCAGAATGGCTTGTTTACCAATGGGCCTTTTCTCAAGCAGAAAAAACTTCACTGAGGTCTGGATTACAAACTACTAAAATAGCAAAGTATTTTGAAACTGCAGCGGTTCTGACAGGAAATGGGGACCTAACTGCACTTAATGAAAGGAGGGGGGGGAAAACAGCAGAACAATTCTGGACATGGCAATTCATAACTCTACTCATATTTTCACTTGCTTATAAAGGAAATTCTGACAGCTGCCAATATAAACAGAGTAAAAGCACTAGCAGAGAGTGTACCATTCCTCAATGTGTACACACATGGGTGTGGAACAGACAACCCCCAGCAAAGCCTGACTTTCCAGTGTACACTCTAATTTTGTCTAATTTAGAGATGAGAGTTTAAAAAGGAGGAGGGAAGAAGCATAAGTTTCACAGGCTCCTTTCTTCTGATCTTTCCCTTCTCCAAACCTTAACAAGGCAAGCCACCACTGTGTACAAAGAAGCAAGGTGAGGAACCAGGACACTTGGTGACTCCTCTGTGTAACTATGTCCCCAAATGAGTAAGTTTTTTTGCCCACTTCTGAGAACTGATGCCTTCCCTCTGAGTCCCTCACCCCAATGCTGAGGAAGCAGGGGAGGAAGATCCCTTCCCTTGCTAGGAAGCCCAGTGACACCCTGCAGCATACGCTCAAGCCCATCTTTTCCAAAAGGCAGTTTGGGAAATACGTGCAAGTGTCAAACCATGCAGATCTCCCTGATCCTTATCAGCCCAAGCTCGAAGTCCAAGTCTGACTTTCTGCAAACAGCTTGTAACAAAAGTTCTTATATTCTTTCTCCTCATAAAAATAAGTCACATGCTCTTTCTCAAAGCTTGTATTTCAAATCAGCACAAATAAGCTCTGATCTGAGTTCCTCTTCTATCAACAGTGCCTTGCAACACAGCTCCTGCGCTTGATGCGAGCAGCAGACTTTTTGCCTGACATGTAGCTTCAGCAGCTCTATTCACTCATTCAAAACCAAACTCTTCAGTGAAGACTTCACTGCCTTCTCTGCTAAAAAGGTTAATTTTTCACTTAAAATCACTAATACAAATAATCTACTTGACACAAAATCACAGAAGAGGCAAAGGCACTTTCACTTCATTGTGAAATGCATTTGCAGACATCAACAACATACTCTCCCTCAGTACTTTTACCTTTTGTTGAAGTTCAAGCACTTTGCCCTGTGTTTTTAGGAAAGATTAATTACCTCCGAATGAAGATTCATGCTATTTCTCCACAGCATCAAGAAGCCCCGGGACAATACAGCAAAAAATATACAGCCTGAAGATAAGTCACACAAACTTCACAAGACAGAAGATGGCATCTTTGCTGATGAATAAAGTCAGTACTAAGTAACTAGGTTGTAATAACAAAAAATTGTAGCACACCTCAGGCTTCTGCACAGCAGGAGAATGACATCCATACTCCTCAGAGATGACAGAACGCTGTCATTCAGGAACACCTGCAATTCCCTGTTCCTCAACCTACCTCAACCACTGTCGCCTCCAGTCATGCGAGTGCTCTGAAAGAGAGGTATTACTCTAATCTCAGTACTTCCTCTCTCCTGTGACACTGGTCACAGTGAATCATCACTTAATAAACAGTATTTCTTAATTGACGGGTGCAGCATTTCCAACAGCACCGCAGGCACACTTCCCTTTACCCCAATTCTGGAGAACTTATCTACACAAATCCACACCTGGACAATGAGAGTTCGTAGCAAACTTATTCCAAAGAGTCTGCACTCCTGATGATCTGTTATGCTGGCACAGGTGCCATGCTCAGTCCAAAAAACGTGGACTCCTGCTCTTACCTTTCACGTTCAATCTTCCTCTAAACTAGTGTCCAGAGCAGCCTACTCCCTCAGAAAAAAACTAAAGAGATTGCTTGATGTGCGATTAATGGGATTAGTCTCCTCTGCGGTCAGTCTTTCTGAGCTATGTTCCACTTGCCACAAGCTGATTAGCTGTCCGCTTAAGGAGGAGCTGGGATAAGTTTCCTTCTGACGGCAGTGAAGTGGAGAGGCAGGCGCTGACTGTAATAATATGTTGTTTCCTGTCTGCGGCTGAGCTGAGAGGTACTTCCCAACAGAAAAGGGTTTACAGGAGCTCAGGAGTTCAAGCTCCACCTCTTCCAGTGAAGAGCCTTTAACTACGGAGGAGGGGTCAACAGCATGGCTCCTGCGCTCAACAAGTGTGCTCTGACAGAGCTTCACTTGCAGTAAAGTGGGAAGAAGAAATCAAACTACATGCATCTCTCTCCACAGTGAGGAGCTTTCTCCTATGGGATCTCAAAGCTCTATATAAGATGGGATGGAAATGTTGTAATACATGTTATGTGAATGAGGGTGAAAGTCCACATCACCATTTGCTAGCAATAAATGAAAAACATTTACAGAAGCATCGTGTGAGAATCATACCGAAACACAAAATATGTACATGGAAGGATCTGATGTTCTTCCTAGGCCCTCTCCTATTGATGACAGGTGTTTTTTATTAGTACTAAAGAACACATATTTTAGGTTTTTTTCATCTTTAGCTTTATACAAATCCTGTACAAGGCAGGAAGGGGTCAATGGACTGAAAAGAACTCACTTCATCAGCTGTGCCAATTGTATTGAAGGTAGCAAGCATAATTCAGTTGGTGCTGTCTAGAAAAAAGCAGCTCTTCAGTCAACACACCAGCTTGAGGAGTAAGAATTTGTTCACCACACAAACATACGAAAATGGACCTAGAGGAGATGACCCAAAGTCCTTTCAAAGACTCTTGAGGAGATAGCTGTGGTGGCAAAGCGTCAGCCTGAGCAACAGACAACAGAGTGACTGGTGCCTCCCGAAACCTTACGGGCTTCACAGAGGAGTATGGGTGTGCTGGATGGTTCAGGTCCACAAAACAGGTAAAGCAGTCATTTTGAGAGAAGTATCTCCAAAACCCAGGCTTCCTGGCATGATCTAGAGAAAAAAACTATTCCGGGTTTGAAGTACAGAACTCATCCTTATTGTGTATTTTGGTTTAATGTTCCTAAAACAACTGCAGGCTAATGCATTAATGCAAAATTGCACTGTCCAAGAAAAAATTGATCATGGAACAGGTGAAGTCTCACCAAGAAGACCCAATGTGCCCAGTGTGATCCCAAATCATCTACTTTTCAGAGATGACAAGAGTTTTTAAGGGTATGGTTGGGAAAGCTCTGCTCAGAAGTCAAGGTCAGGCTTTGACCTCACCCTTCCAATGCTGCTAATCTCTGTTTCATAAGGAATACAAAGGTAGGCACACACTGATGACAAGAATCCAGGCTAAAACTTGACCACTCTCTTTGAAATAAATGGCTCTGAAGTACCAGGACAACATGGTTATCACTTTGTACCACAGCAGATCCTCTCTAAGGCCTTGTGAAAGGCAGCAGCCCTAGGAAAATCCACTGGTGAGAGATCTATACCCCAGGTACAAAGGGATCACACATGGAAAGAGAGTCACATCCCAGACATCCCAAAAGAATTTATCTTGGAGAAAAGGATAGAAATAGCAGAGATGTGACAGAATCAGCAAATATTACACCTACAGACCTCCTGAGAGAAGAAAGGGCTGGCATGGGGCTGCTATATGATTTGTTCCCAGAGGCCTCGGGCTAAATAACTCTGCAACCACAGTGCCTGATCTGAAAGAACAAGAGCTAAACAAAATGCTTTTTCTTAGACCTCTCAGGGGATGGAGCTGTGCAACATCTTAAGCAAAAAGATGCCCCTAGTCACATGCTCCCAGGCCATTCTATAGTCACATATATATTAACTCTGGATAGCAGTCCTGAAAACTGTCCCCACTGCAAATAGGATACACTTACTGAAGAAATCTATGCAAGATCAGCTAAGTAAACAACAGTGGAACTTGTATTACACACTCTTCTTTTTAGAGGAAGAGGTCTGCATCTTAATACTCACTTTTCTCGTGCTCCTGCCAGCTGAGAGCAAACAAATTAGCTGTCAGGCTTATGTCCTATGTAAAAAGTTTACTGGCAGCTGTATTTTTTAACCTTATTCCTCTATTTATGCAACATAACCTCTGTTGGCTCCATGCTCTGGTTTTCTTCTCTCACGGTGCTGCCTCCCCATGCTCCTCACTGTCCTTTCACCGCTTTCTCATCTGACTGCTCACCCCCTATTACCCCTTTGCTTTGGGTCTGCATTGCTCCCCCCTAAGTGGTTTATCTAGAGTTTTTGCTTCCTGCCTCCTTTATTAGTACCTTAGGAGTGTTATTCATGCAACCAGACCTGCAGAATCTATACATTAAGCATCAGTAATGCCTGGACAGAGGATGAGTTTCCTCAGAAAGAAACCACTCTTTTGTAAATCCAAAACTACCAGACTTCACTGAAGAAAATACAGAAACAAAAAGAAAAGCAGAACATCTAACACTCCAGAATAACTGTCTCTGCTGTAAAACAGCAAATGTTGGATGTTTTTGGTTTAAGATAAAAACTCAACAGTGAGTCTCCCACTGATTTGAAACAGGAAAAAAACAATGCATCAACTCTGAATTTTAGAAAGGAACTGAGGTGGGGAGATGCATGGGGGAAACAGAGAGCTCTCAAAGTAAACCAAGAGAAAACTGCAAGACTGCAAGGAATCCAAAGCGCTGACAGCAGTGATGTGGCAGACCAAAAAGCAGCAAGACTAGGCAACCTTCTGATTTTCTAAGTATTTTTATAGCTCATGGTAAACCACAGTCAAACCCCTCTGTTAGTCATGATAGAAAGAACAGATAGACATTAAGAGAATGTTCTTCTTGAAGTTTACCTGAGCCCCATGATATACTCATCAGCTGGAGAGAGCGCAAACTGTATCTGCTACTGGAGTGCTGAAGTAATCCTATACTTTTTACCCCCTAGGGAAGGCAGGGACTGGCAGAGCCTGATACCATAATCATGGAAGTAACCCTTCACTGTTGGACTCAGATGAGGCAATCTGAGAAAGCAAACACACTATTTTCTCCTGTCCCTACACACAGTGTCCCTGACAGAGATTAGATCTCTCCCAACTATAATAAGCAAAACAGGAACAGTACATTTGCTTACCTGAAAAATCACTCTATTTACATGTGGGAAAACTGAAGCAAGATGTATCCCCCAGAAGATGCTTTATTAACAGGTAAATAACTTCACATTCTTGAAAATGTACCCTCTACCGAAATCACTGCAGAATCCTTCTCCCTGTGCACACACATTGATATCTAATATTGATATTTACTATCAGACCCAGATGTGCCTCCTTACTTGCCCAGTTATGAATGCAGAAAGTGTTTCAAACTTTGTGAAAGTGCTGGGGTTTCATCTGGACATAGAGTGGGTGCCATACCTGCTTGGCACAGATATCGCAAAGCAAAAAGCTACAGCTACGTAACAGAAACATCCTTTGTTAGAGATCTTTAAAGCAGTGGGTCACTACTGCTGCAGTGCAAAGCACACTGCTCAGTCTTGGTCACCACCTGTAGGTCACTGGAATCCTACTGGATCAGCTTTCTCCCTGCACCTGGGCTGCTCCCCCCCTTCACCCTGCCTCCTTTCTCCACACTCTCCTCTCTTCTGCCTTTTGAGCCCTCTGGAGGCTGCATGGAGGTTACTGCTGTTAGGCAACTCCTAAGCTCACACTGCTGCTCGACACTCGCCCTGCATGGCTGCTGTTAATGGCTTTTTTCTGTATACCAGGCATTTCCCCCAAAATGGATGTCGCGGAACACCTGCACCTCAGAAATGTAGTAATTTTTTCTCCAGTTACTAAGCCTGTAGAAAATGAAGCAGTGACACCACTGCGTTTCCAGAATGCAAATATTTAGCACATATTCAACATGTAACAAGTATCCTAAACCAATTCCACAGTTATTCCTGTGTGACATCTTTTTGTTCCTTCTTTTGCTTTGCCGCTATATATAGCGTGCATATATAAACACACATACAGCCACATACAAATAAAGTCAGAGAAAGAAGTTTACATATTTTAAGGCCTGAAGGGAAAACTAAATTCCTTTAGCAAGATCTCCAGCATAAACATCAACATCACCCCTAACTCCCTTAGCAGAACAAATTTTTCTGTCCCACTGTGTAAATGGATTCTATCAAACTCCTCTAAGCTTACATGTAAGAAAATCCTTGAATGCAAAGTTTTAGCACTATACATAATAACCCAAGGTATTTCCCGTGTGCATGGAGATGAGTTATGATGTTGTAAGGAAAAATAAGTTTACTTTTTAAAATGTTTTTGTTTCAGTGAAAGAGGCTGTGAAGATTGTTCAGATGTTTTTAAACTCTGCAAAACAGAAGGGATGTGGGGGAAAGATGCAAGAAGAATGGAAAATAATGCAAAAAATCCTACCGTGAAGCTGTTGTTGACATTCTTAGTGCTGGATTCTGCCACACTGGCATCTGTCAGATCCACTTCATCAAAAATAATGGACTGGAAAGAAAAAATTCAAAACCCCAATGAATTACTGAATCCAAGGTACAAGCAGCAAGCCCAAAGGGACATGCCTGTATGTCTGCCTAGCACACTCCATCACAGCCTTTTATGATCGGAAAGAAAGACCAGCACCACCAACAAGAAGGGTTCAGAAGTCTAGTTCCATATGCTGGGGCTCGCACTTGCCTATCTTCAGTCAGTGAACACAAGGACTTTATTTTTATTAAGGGATTATTTAAAAAAAAATAGTTGTAGGTTTTGTCCTTGTGAAAGGAGACAGATTTATATCTAGTTGGCTATCAACATACTAAACCAAATGCATGGCAGCTCTGGTTTGATAAATTCTAGACTTGCTTATCTCCTCCATTTTCTCTTTTCATTCGTATTTTCTCCCTTTTTTTCAGCTTCTATTGATTCAGACCCTATTCCCTACTAAAATGCTCCAAAGGGGAAAAAAAAAAATCACAGGTCCACATCATGCATTACTTAAAAGCAAGAATTTCCAAGTGTGAGGCAACACACTGGGTGGGATCTTCTAGTAGCTACAAAACCTGAAGACAAGTGCTTACAGAGCACAGGTTCTTTTCTCTACTGAGGGCTGCTTTCTCACAGACACCCATCTGCCTCCAAAGCTCCACCACTGACTTTCTTCCCTTGGACTCCTCTGTATTGTCAAGACCTTACCTTAGCAGTTTTTGCATAGTAGAGCGTTCGTCCTCGCAGCTTAAAATATCGTCTCTTCCAGCGCTGGAAGGAGCTGGTCTGTTTCATCAGCATCCCCTCTTTTATGATAGTCTACAAAAATAAGGAGGGGAGAGGGATGAAGCATACATTCTACTTACAGGCATTTTCTATGCTCTCCCAAAATGTACCCGTACCAAAAAGACTGGGTTTGAGATCAATAATCTTAGTGCCCTCTGCTGGAAGTGCTCAACAAATTCATTCAACAGAAGCACGCAAACTTAACAAGATTAAACCATCACAAGGGGGTGCGGTTTTATCCTTGTCTGTGGTGCTATCACAATAAAAAAACAAAAAAACAAAAAAAATTCTGACTGAATGAGCATTTTGAAGTCTAACAATGACTAGGGGAGCGTAACAGTTAAACTCACTGAGGTCAGATTTCAGCCATGGGTAATTGTGCCCTTCATTTCATTGGCATTTGATTACAAGTGCATACACACTATCTGTCCCTGTCTCCAGTTCTGCCCTGTGACATTATCAGCATCTACCTGGCAAGCTGTAGGCCCACACGGTGAAGAATGAAACTAGAGTGAAGAAGGAGCTACATCCAACTTCAGCATTTGGTATTCTTCAGATAGTCTTGGCCCTGCCTCAGTACTTTGGCTGGCTGCCATTTCCCAGGGCTAGAGTGCCAAAACTGTCTACGCACACTGCCTTTTTTTTTTTTTTTTTTTTTTATTTTTTTTTTTTTTTTCTTTAACTGCTTTATAACTAGATTGACATACCAGCAGACACAGTCCCATATGCTCACTCACATACTACACATACATAGAGATATGTATTTAATCCACATGCACTTCATTCTACTTCGTCAAATACATTTGATTCCTTTGAGGACAGATTTTGAATACCAACAGCTACACGAAAATAATCTCAAAACCTGATGCTTAGGAAGACAAAGGCAGAAAAGTCAGAGCTGAAGGTTCATCCCCAAATTACTGATTGAAGATATTGCCCAGGAACTGCAAATGGTGTTATGTCATGCTTCAGTACCATGAGAAATCTATTTCTCTCCCCAAGAAAACAGCCCCCAGGAACCCACTTCTTGCTGAGAGCGTCCAATGTGATAAACACAGAGTTAAAACACAGGAAACAAATGGTCCGGCAATCTTGTAAGACAGGTTATTCTGTATCTTGATGCCAGGAAAATTACACAGCTTTAACATACCAGAGGTCTCAGTGTAACTCGGGTTTGTAACAGTCAGGTCACCAATGAGTATCAATTAATTCACAGTGTTACATGTGCACTGCCAGGCTACTAGAGCGCAAAATAAATACTCTTACTGATCCAGCGGGTTCAGTTCGTTTTAGAAATCCTTTCCAGGGCACTAAACTTGCTTTTAAAATGCTATATATATTTTTAATGTGGGTCTTTCCTTTTTGAAACAGCTGCAGATTTTAATACTTTCCACACGCACTGGCCCTTGCCAAGCTCAAAGTTTCCTCAAAAAGCACTTGGAAAAAAATGCTGACTATAAGAAGAAACATCCGTCTGACAATAAATGCTTCTCTCTTGCTAGACTGAGCCATCCTCAAACTGGCCTGAGAGATCATAGGGTCTGGACCACCATGGTGATGCCTCTACTCACAAATCAGAGGGGACAGAGTGGGCTCCCGCAGAGCCCCAGAGCTGAAAGAGAGCTGCCAGCCACAGGAGTCACTACATACCTTCCTCCATTGTATTGGGAAGAAGGGTGAGAGCTCCTCTATCTCTTCCAAAACAAACATCATTTACCTTGGAGCCTGGGACCTGGCCACCCCTGAGGCTGGTGAACCCAAATCCTCACTGCTTCCCAGTACTGCTTCACAAAAGCCACCTGCACATTGGCAGAAATACCTGTCAGTGCTCAGGCAAACACCAACTTCAGTGTGCCTAGTTCAACCAGAAACCACCAAACTCACAGTATTTCCAACTGAATAAAAAGAGATAATAAAAATGCATGATTTAAGACTGAGCTCATATCTAAAAATGGCCGTCTCCCACATCAGCTACCCACAACTCTGAAGCAGTCACTGAAAGACATCTTGGCACCTGTTTTCCACAAGTCACAGCAGAGACACAGCAGTAGGAATATACTTTAAGAACCCACAAGGCATCTGGGAGCAGCTTCAGGGTCCCAAAATTAAACACACTATGGTGATACCCAGAAACAAGATGTTAAACTAACTTAGAGCTGATGCTACGCAAAGAATCTGAAACTCAGCCATGATCTTAATCTGAAGCTTCCGCAGAAGAGAAAATGGAGTTTCAACACTGACCCAACAGCATCCCTTGCTGAAATGACACTGAAGGCGAGGCCAAAGCCAAAGGCACTCATCTGGAACTGGAAAAGGTGCATTCAGGCTCCTACTCCGCCACGGACTTTTTATGAGATCCCAATAAAGCAATTTTCATTCTGCGAGTCTCCGTTTCCCATCTGCCAAGTGGAACAAACAGCACTGCCCAACTCTGCGGAGTCCTATTAGAATACATATATGTCTGATGAGTTACTTTAACCTCCAGCACCTCAGTATCAAAGAGAAATGTAAAGCAGTGGTGCCTAAATTACCATGCTAAAGAAACCACACAGTTCTGCAGTTCACAGGGAAGAAAATAGGAAAATGGCAAGAGATTTTCCAGATCAAGACAGAAACATGGAGTGATCTTTTGCATTCCTTGGACAAAACCACATATAATTAAAAAATGAGAAAGAGAAAGTAGCTGCTGAACTCTGCAAAGCCCTGAATTAGTCAGAGAGGAATTAAAAATCATGTGGAAGACTCCCAGGATGCAAAGCCCAAAGATATCAAGTCAGCCAGGAGTCTGATCAAAAAATAGCAACTTGCAGGAGACTTCAGAGCTCTGTTGCTGCACTTATTCACAGATATGCTTCAGCCGGGGTCAGCCAGAGCCCCACGCTCCCCAAGCTCCGTCAGCCGCACTCCAGCCACTCCAACTCTTGCCCAGCCCACCAGAACAGTAACTCACAGCAAAACAAAACCTCTGCTTTCTCCCAGCTCCCACAGCTCCCGCCTGCCACACTCAGCTCCCAAGCGCTGCCCAACAGGCAGCTCCCCTCACCTTGGCAGGGCTCACTCACCTCTGCACAAGACGTGCATTCCTCCATTCCTCTTTTAAACAGAACCCTTTTTTTTTTTTTTTAACCAAATGACAACAATCCCAGAGGTCACCTTGCCCCTCCCTAAGAAGCAGTTTATGTCATTTGACAGGCTCTATCTATAGAAAACCTCACAGCTACATAACTCAGGCATGAAAGGCCAGCGAGAAGCGAGCTCTCGCATGCACGCGCTGCTCAGAGAAAACAAGCCTCTGGTTCAGAGCTGCCCATCTCTGTACAAGAGCGGCTGTTCTATTTATAGGAACACAGCTCAGAAGAGTTTGGTGGGTTTGGGCGGAAAGGGCTGGAGATAAGATCAAGATGACTTTATAAAATGATTCAGACATTGCTGTCTTTCTCCTCCTATATTTTAATTTTACAGCCAAAGGACTTGCTACTTGCAGAGGAATGCAGCCGAGAAAATTAACTGGGGAAAGGACCTGACAGCAAAGTAACATCAAATGAAATAAAAGGGAGGAGCTGAACAGTTATTTCTGCTCATCAGCCTCTCTGTAGATTTTTTTAAATTGAAGATCTACTCTGATCAAATTACTAGGCATGTAATTCATCAAGGCAAAAGTGAAATTACTTCTCCCATAAGAAAAAAAGAGAGTTAAATCCATTTTTAGTGTTATTTATTAGATGTTACAGGAACAGCTACTGCCCTGAAACATCACAAGGTTTGATTACATGCATCCTACCAAGGATAAATATAAAAATTGTTTGTGATCAAACTATCCAGACTGCTTTCTATACAGCTGAGTTTCTCTCCAGTGTGGTGTCCTGTGGCATGGTACTCCATGGTCAGACAACACTGTGAAAAAATGATCTTCTTGGATCAAGTCTAAAATGATGTGCTACAAGTTTCAACAGTGACCCCCTTTTATCATATTACAAGACAGTGTAAAAAAGGTTACTGAACAAACTGACAATTTAAAGCAACACTGCACATAGCAGAGTCTTAAGTGTCTCCGCAAAGACACGATTAGACAGCTAAAAGGCAGAGCCTAGGAAATTTCTAGCATTTCACTATTTATCTTTGGCCTTGAAGAAAAGTGACTTCCTGCAGAAAAAAAATCAGTTCACAGCAAGCAATACCCAACCCTCCCCCCAGCTCATCCCCTTTTAAAACTTGACATTTAGGAAGATAAATAATACGTTCTCAGATTTCTTCTGTCAAAACGGGTGCAGGGTTGAGGCCTAATCCCGAACTGACAAAAGAAAAGTTTTGCCACTGACCTCAATGGGAATGGTTTCAAACAACTCACAGGACTTAAATTAAGAATTTAAGACAGGGAGAGCCTTGTGCTTCACTGCTTCCCCTTCACACGGTCCTACCTTGTAAGAACAAGAAGCCAAATGATTAACAGTAGTCATTCACAAAACCAGCAAGATACGGTTTTATTTTCTGCAGCAATACTTGTCTGAGGTGTCTCTGTATGCAGTAACCCACATCAGGAGATCAGAGAGCCAGCCTACACAGATGAAATGCCTTCTATACTGATAACGCAAATGATTCTGTTAAAAAGTTAAGAATTATTGTATCAGATTTCAGCTACTTTCAGACTGCATCCCTTGTTCTCCAGCACATAGTACTGCTCACTGTATGAAACACAGGAGTAGCCTGTCCTCTCCTGAAGTTTAAGCCTCTTGCTCCGTTTGGAAGTAAGGCCCTTGATATATCTAATTTCCTAATCTGGAAAACAAGACCCTATTAGCCAGACTGAAGGCAACTATCAACCATACCCAGCTGTCAGGCTGGCAAGTGTCCTTTGGCACAGGGAGGCTCCAAATTGTGTTCAATATAGACAGAGGAAGAACAATGCAACCTATTTTACAGCTGAGATCATGACATATTCTTAGGGGCAGTTATTCAGTGCAGCATATCTGAAACAAGAATTTTGCTTCACTGGTATTTCTTTCCAATGCAGAAAAAACCCTCTGTACAAGGTAAAAGCAAAATCATTCATAACTATGTAAATGGCAACTAAAGAATCTCAAACACCAAAGTCCTCAGCATCTGGATTTCTCTGTTTTCCATGTGTCTTCAGAATGTAAAAACTCCGGGGCATAGACTGTTTTTATTTATATGTACTATAAAACTTTGAGCAGGGTGCTGATGCCAAGCAACAAATAACTGACTAAAGAAAGCACCAAATGCATGGAGAAGGAGAAAACAAAATAAAAAACCATATGCAGAACTGACAGGCTACCTTTATAGAGATCTGCAGTCAAATACGGCAAGAGAGTCTTGCCACACTAGGGCAGGTACAAATCCGGAGAGCTGTATCTTGTCGTGGGTAAAACAGTTTTAGTAGCTCGTTCCATAAAAGCTCCTTGTGGTCACAAATATGGAACTAATAGTTATTTAGAAACCAAATTAAATACGGTAAATCCAACAAAGAAACTACTGGAATAAATCTAACCAACCCCACAGAATAAGACATGAAAGGTCAAAAGGCTAGGGGTTAACAAGCTAATCCGAGAGCAACATCCTTCCACCAGACAGTGGTCACACCCTGGAAATTAACGCCAGGAAGCTTGAAGGGGGGAAATCTGGACCAGTAAAGCAATTCTAAGTATGGGATACACAGAGAACTAGCTACACAGATCTACAGGGGAGCACAAGGAATTTACAGACCATGTAATGCTGTTTGGGAGAATGCTACACTTGGCTCTTGCAAAAGAGGAAACTGCATTAAGAGTACTTCCACTGGTATCAAAAGGACAAGACATCATGTGAACTCACTGCAACAAAAGGACTCCAGAAGAGGGGGGAAAAAGAAAAGAAAATCAGAGGTCATCTGCAAGAATCAAATGTCAAAATAGAAGCTAGGACTGTAAATTAACGATGCAGTAATAGAAGCCAAGCTCTCCACTGATAAAGGGGGTACTGTCTAGGCTTTTACTGTACATTGTTTAATACCATTTTGGTTTAATAACCTATGCTTTATAAACTGGGAAGCAACCATATCAGGTTACAGCACAGATCTCTGTACAACCACATGTGACAGCCTGAGAAATCTCCCCTAACAACCATCCTCCCAATCCTCCCTCTTTTCTAACCTCCAGCTCCGCTGAATTAGCTGGACTCTGCCTACTCAGTGAGCAACTAGGGCCAAGCCTGGCCGACTGCTCTCTGGACAGCCTCTCTGCAGCTACCAAGACAAGCAGAATTCAGAGCAGCATCTAGCAATCTGTCGATAGCATAGTTGATATGGCACTGAAACAGGAAATGCAAGTTTATTCTCCAGATCAGTAGTGAAAAACAGGAGTTTGTAGCAAATAAAATACCGAAATGGCTTGAGTTAGAATCTGCCTTGGCACAGATGAAACAAACTCTCACACACTTCATTCTTCATTAGTTAATGCTGTAGCCAGTAAACAAAGAACAGGTCTTTGAACCAGCTTCTTTCCAATACCATGTTCAGCTGCTACTATTGTGAATGATTCTCTACTAAAAGGGATGAATGCTCATAGACCTCAAGTGAACAAATTAACAAAGAAAAACAAATTTGAAAGCATGCAGAAAGATTGCACTTATACGGGAAAGGAAATACAAAATACCAGCATATCATCATGCAGTTCCCTGGTAAATGAGCTTGGTTAGAGAGTTCCAAGTGAAGTACTTGAAACAGATGAATACTCTGGTCAGCTACTTAGAAGACAGAATGAAAAACACACCGGTACACTCTGATTCAGGATGAGTTAGTAGCTGGACAACTCCTGGCACGCTAACTGCTTAAGCCCTTGGTATGCTTTCCATAGTCTCCAGGCATCCTTCCCAAACACATTTATCACAAGAGGGGAACTGAGCACGAAGCTCAAGTCATCCCAGCAAACTATAGCAAAGCTGGAAGATGAGGGCTCAAATTCATCCACAGAGATAGCCATAAAAGCAACAGTTTAAAAGCTACCTGAAAACTTTGGAATGGAATAAAATTTTAAAGGGTACTAGTAAAATATAAACTTTATACATTTAAGGACAAACATGAAAAATACGCTACCATCTTAAATTACACAACACAAAAAATGTTGAAACACGCGACCTGCTGTGAATCCTTCAGCTCTGAGACTTGCCTGTCACACAGCTACACACCAGCACCACAGAATCCCCTGTATCAACTCAGAAGCACATAGCTCTGCTGCTGAAACACAGCAATATAAACTCATTTCAAATCACAGCACTGTACACGGAACCCTCTAATGCTGCAGCCTGTACCACTAGAGCTTAAGTAACGCTCTTATCCATTCAGAGAGAGCCAAGGTATTAACAGAAAACACCACTGCTCAACCAAGACCATACATCCACTTCACCAGCAGGTAAAACAAGTCAGGCACTTACCATAGCGGCATGTCAGGGCCATTTGATAGGAGAGTGTCAGGCTGGGAAGGCGCCATCGGTGCTCTTACAATAGCGAATGTAAGGGAAAGCACATCCAGAATACAGCTGCAGATCTCATCCTTGCAATCATAACCACCCCATCCTTCCCATACTGCTAAATGTCATGGAAATCTTGGCCAAGTAGGAAGGAAAAGCCAGCAGAAAATACTGGTATGAGAACTTCAGGACATGGGAAAGTGAAAGTTATACCTTGAGGAAGAAAACTGAATCCTTTGCCCTTTTGTCGAGGAGGCTGAGAGAATGAAAGCTTCCTCCCACTGTGTCTGGATTCCCATCAACTCTGCTACTGAATTCTGCAAGGAGCCTTATTTGGTAGTGGCTGGTAGATGTAGGGCCAAATCCTGATCCTTTTACTCCAACTGGTATTCCAATGGGATTACACTGTTAAGAGCACAAAGCAGCTTTTGGCCTTCAGCCACTTAATTAATACTTAAGGTACCTTAGAATTTATTTTTATCTCATCTGTAACAACTGTCGTTATCAGATTTTCCATATTTATGTATTAAACAACCTATGCTTTTAAGTTTTTTTTTCCTCATCCATTTAACACAGTTTCTAAAGGATACTCCAAAGTTTTTAATTTGTTTTTCCATTTTCCCTGTTTTAATGTCCTGCAAATACCTTTGACCATGCCAAGACATCTTGATCAGCACCAGCAACAACAAGGAAGATTAGCACAGCCCTGGGAACACCGTTTTGTTAACTTTCAGCTGAACAGAACAGAAAGGGCTGGTGTGAGTTCTTGGAATACTGATTTTTAATAAAACCTCAGCAATAGATCTACACATTCAAAACCAGTTCTCTGACCTGCCTCATCAGAGACCAGTTTGAAAAGCAGGTTCACATGCCCTCCCTATTTTGTCTGCCACACTTCTGACTTTCAAGAACCAGTGAAGGCAGCTGTCCCACATGTCAAGACATTACTCTGGAGCTTGCAACACCTGCCTGAGTTCCCATCTCCCCTGGGGATGCTCTGTGGAGTTTTGTGCATTTGATATAATGAAAGTATGAAGAAGGGTGTATAAAGATGTATCTCAATTCCATATATGGGAAATTGAGGTGCTATCACCTCTCCCTGCTAGAGTATTACATGGCTAAACTTAGTAAAACTTGCAAGACTCGAATACGATGTGCTTGATGGAAACCTAATGTAATCAAGACACCATTTCCTTTTCCAAAAAAAGCAAATCACAACATCAGGATAGGTATCAGATGTTAAACTTTGCAACTCAGCGATGAGACCATGAGGAAATAAAAAGATATCCTCTAAACCCGAATGGAGTATTCACATATTAATCGACTACCTAACTCTGCAGTGGCAATCTTTTAGCCAGGCAAGCCACCCTTTCCCTCTCTGGATGCAAGGAGGGCATCAGGCTTTGGACCTAATCCTCTGTCTAATTGCTTTCCTGCCCACGTGTCGCCCAGGGACTGCCATAGCCTGTGGAAGCACTGCACCGCTGTGGCAGAGGTGCAGCACTGCTGAACCAGGCACACACAATAAGCTCGTTGCTTTCCACAGTGTGCGGATAAAGTGTGTGAGAAGGGACCACGAAAGATGGCAGCTGATGTGGATCACTGCTGATGCCTCAGCTATTTGTCTGTCTGAAGCTGAACTGTCCCACACAGTTGCAGAACCAAACAGAAGCATCTTCTTTAAGAGACATGTAAATTCTTAGTGAAACAAGAAGCAATAACCACTTAGTGGAGGAAAAGCAGGGAACAAATGGTTTAAGTGAAGAGTTAATAAAAATTCCTTTAAATTAATGGTTTGTGCATCTGAAACCTTGAAAAACCATATTCCAAGAGGAAGGTGCTTTTCACTTGGACAGTATTTTGCCCTGAAATTTCTGATGCTGCTGTGTCACTACCTAGTGCAAACCTTAACCTTTCAAGGAAATAGGAAATACAAAAACCTCCCTTTAATTCACTTGTGCTTTCCCTTAAGTATGCAGGTATATCAGCTATTTTAGAAACAATCACATTGGATTTGTAATTAAAGACTGTAAAGTTATGCAGTGTTTTACATGATATGCTGGATTTTCTAATCACATAATCTGGAGATAAACATTTTACAGTTTTGATTTATAATCCAGTACTTCTCCAAAGTAAAATATCAATTATTTTTTTGTAACAACATGTTTGGGGTAGGGAGAAATTTATTTTTAAAAAGAAAAATAACCTTTAATACCCATTTAATTTTGTCTCCAATTTTATTTGCGAGAACAATTACTAGCCTGGCAATATACTTTTTAGCCATGTGGTCTAAGTAATCCATGTTCTCAAAACATGCAAAAGTTTACCATTAGCTCTTTAGTTCCTGGAACCTGAACTATAGTTAGAAGGAAAGAGAAAAGCTACAAGTGTGTGTGGTTTTGTGCTTTGTTTTGTTGGTCTTTTTTTTTTTAAAAAAAAGGAAGTAACAGCTGTTGCTTTCACATAGCATCCAAAACTCTCCAGCAGTGAAGCAAACTTACAGTACACCAGTGGTAACACAGCACTGGGAGGCTTCCCAAATTTTATCAGAACAGATGAGTCTGAAGAGCATGCAAAACATAATGCAGATTAAGTTAAGGGACAGAAACAGCCGTGTACGGTGGCCTAAAATCCTTCCTTTTTCCTAAGTGCTCAGAGAAGGAAATACCCTGTTCATGGTGTTAATCCAAGAAAATTCATGTCCTTAAAACCTGTGCTCAAGATGTACAGTTTCAATTCAATCACAAGAACTTCTCTTTTGCAACAATTATCTCTCTTTTTAAGTGAAGAGTTCCCAGTTTCTACCTGGACTAATCATGAGACACTACAATTTACAACATGTGAAACTCCTAAAATGTCCTCTTTTACACCCTGTTAGAAGGCAGCATAACAAAACCAGGCAGACATTTTAAGATGTTTTAGTGGAAGATGCCACAAACAGAACATGAACGAAGTCATAAATTCCTGAAAATTCCCTCCTCGTGTGTTGCATATATCTTTTACATCCTCTCTTTACTGAAACGCATTGCTTCTTATCATAATACTTCTTTCAATACTTGTATCCAATTAATAAATGTCTCCATTTCCTCACTCTCATCTCAGAAAACCTTAAAACATTTGCCCTCCAGGAATAAAAATAACACTACCTATAAAAAGGACATTTTCTCTATCAGGCAATACAAGAAGAAACAAAATGAGCTTTCTTCAGTTGCTCACACTGCTTACCATATGTTTGAGAACTCAATTTAGTCTTTCTGGAAACCTGTACAAAAACGAGGAGAAACATTTTGATTCCTCCTGTTTTTTCTTGCCTGTATGCTTCAGGGTGTCTCCTAGACCTCAAAGCTACTAATCAGAAAGAGAATCACAACCTCCCATCACACAAAAGTTATCTATACCACAGACTGCTACACAGCACAGAAATCAGAAACTTACTAGTTCAGATACTGAACAAAGTCTGTCCACTGCAGCATAAAGCTTAGTACCAGTTAATTTATCCTGCTTTTCGTTGTGTGAATTAACCTGATGCATCTCTGCTACTGGAGCTAGACAGCTTCCAACATCCCAGAAAGTTTGGAGAGCTGCTCGCTCTGTTTGCAATTCTGTTGAAATATATACTGCAAACTTGTCTTAAAAAGTTCAAGGCAATGATAAATGGTTGTGAAACCTAAAATATTACAGAGAAATTGCTCATAAAAGTAAACAGCAGTTAGACTGGATTAGTCTAAACAAGAAGTCTTCCTGATGCCACCCAAGGACATTGTTGAAATCCTGTCTGGTAAACAAACTGAAATCTCAACATACCAAAGCTAGCACACTGGAAATCACACCTAACTGATGAATGAAATGAGAAGATAGCCTAGTCATCACTCTCCTGATATCTGAGGTTTGTAATGAAAGGTCAAGTGCAAAGGAAGAAGTACGCTTTGCTGTCAGAGTCCATAAAAGGTGCGCCGCTCCTCTGTTTCACACCCTCATCTCCCAGGACCACTTTTGATAGTACTGTGTCTTCATCCATGCCAGGTGACAGCTGAGATAGTATCACACTTCAGCTGATTCCAGCTGAGTCCTCAACACCACTTAGAAGGTGGCAGCGAGGCTCCTGCTGTTGCCTTTCCTCACACGCATCATCCTTCTCTATGTCATCTCTTTCATAACTCCCAGCCCTTCAAAAATACTTAGCTGACCAAGAATTTCTCTTGCTGCACCAGTGCCAGCCTGAGACCAGAAGAGGGGCTAAAAAGCAGTGTACTGTGAAGCTGGATGCTGGTACAGGTCCGACAGGTCTCAAAATGGCTGACCAAGCACTCTAGGCAGTCCCAACTTCTTTGCCAGCTGAGACAACAGCAGTTATGCTACCAGCTATACCTGATCCTATAAGCATTTTTTTTCTTTACCCAGAATAATCCCCATTAAGAGATGGCTAAACATACTTCTCTTATACCTTCCTCTCTTCCTCAGAAATTCCTTCTAGCTAAAAACATTAATAGTACTTCACTTTCCAAACATAGCTTTCCACTCTTCCTTCCCCTGCCCTGTATTTTCACAAGAGACAGATTTTTTCAGCTAAACAGATGTTAGCTATGATTCGCCTTCAGACACTGCATGTCAAAGTCAGCACCTCTACATCCAAACAATTCTATTTGTCCCATAGTATCACCACACCGATGTATTTCAGTCAAATGCAGTTGGGCAACCTGTGGGCTCAGAAACAAGCTCACTGAAGTTTTATGATCTTGTAAGCAAGCAGCTTTTTTACAGCAGTTCTTGGGAAAACAGATGACAGGACCAGAGGAAGGAAAACGTATCTTCAAAGCGTTTGTGACTGTGAAAAACAAGTAAATTCTGAAGAACTCCACGGCTGCAGCAGACTTTGCGTTCAAGCTATGATAACAGTAAGCTTCCATGGTGATTTAACTGTACTTACAGGCATGGTCTTGAGCTAACTACAGCAAAAGATGTGGTTAGAAGAGATTATATCCTCAGGGCACAGTAAAAGTCTGCCTGAATCTTACTGTCACTGACGGACCTGTCCAACAGCTTATAGTAGTCTGTGCTCTGTCATTCAACAGACAAATTCAAACTTAGGTCTGCCTTTACAGAGGAAGCAAGCTCCTCAAAGTCTCATCAGAACTATGATTACTCACAAAGTTGTTTTTGCTCCTTGCCCTCGGGGCAAAGAAAAAGTATACATGCAGCAGCATGCAAGAAAGATGATGCTGAAGCAAAAAGACATCAACAAGCAACAAAACAAATCAATTGTTGATGCCATAATACCTGGAATTACTTGGAAAATTTGACACTGTTTATTTGAAGGTTTTCTGCAGATTAACACACAGGAGACTTAAAAGCTGTAGGCAATATCTGTTTATAATCCTTGTTCTTAACATGTTTATGTTCGTGTAGTACAAGTGGCTGATTTAGGTTTTCCGAGCCATGCTGACGCAGGAAGTGATGTAAAACAGGACAAATGATTAAATAGGGACATGGGGATGTGTTCTGCTATATTCAAATGAAAGTAAAATCTGATGTACCTTTTTACCTTAGCATCTAACATCCTGATGTGAGCAAGAGTTCTCACTCTAGCACTGAGAAAGTCATTATCCTTGCTCTCAGCACAGACACCACCACGCAGATATTAAAGTCTGACTATGGCATCGTTTCTCCCTTCCCACATGGGACCCCTGCCACAAGTGGTATTAAGAAATCACAAGGTTCACCTAATCTCCTGCAAGACAAATTTCTGACATTCAGCACCCTGTGTTCAGGAAAAGATCTCAAAAGACTTCTTTTTTTTCCCAGCAGATTAACAGACTGGATCAAGTCTCCTGGTGCTACAGCATGGCTGAGATCCTCTTGATACACTGAACATGGACCTGTTTAGAGGGCTTCACCATTTCCTGTTGGGGCCAAGAACCATCTCACTCACACAGCCCAGACTCTCAGTGCCTGAACTCAAGAAGTGAGTGTCCGCAGCACTGCACAGACAGAGGAAGCAGCCCCACCATGCATAATGACGTGAGCCCTCATGTATGACCGTACTTTGTCACGACGGTTTTCGGAACTGGGACCAATGTAGCAAAACGATGATGAGCAGCAGAATGGTGATAACGTTATGTGCTTAAAAGCAGGGCAAACTAGCCAGCAGAAAAAAAACCCCAAAACTCTATGAATAATGCTTCAGATACTGCACCATGCAGAGACATTTACTCTCCTTCGCTATGAATACAAGGTAAGCAACACTGAGCTAGCAGCATCAGCACCAAGCAAGCCTTCTGCATCCACACAGCAGCAACTGTGTTTGTCCATGCGTCAGAGACAACAGGAAAGTGATGGTAGAAGAATAACTAACCTGGTATTTCTGAGCAGAAACATATCACACAACAATCCAAGAGTTATACAGGACTTTAATGGCTACAAAGAAAAATCATGCAGCTATAGTAAAAATAGTACAGAAGAGGGCAACTCCCTATGGGTGGTTCCTAGCCTAAGGCTGAAGGAAATCTTTGCATCTTCTCTTACAGTAACAAAACAGAGGGACTACAGCTGTAGCTGCAGTTGCAGAATACTGTTACTGCCCCTTAAAATGGCATAATTGTTCCAGAACAAGCCACAGAGGGGTAAAATCTGACTGGGCCAAGGGAATTAGGGTGAAAAGGATTGTTCCCTGACCATGGAGGTGAAGCAGGGCAGAAAAAGCTGGGAGCAAAGACAAACCAGCTGTAAGATCAGTGTTTGACCAGACAGGAGGCTAAACACTGCTATATGGCTACAAAAAGGAAAGCCAGTACAGTACAAGATGGGGAAAACTGGGATGCAACCATGAAAAGGATGGGAAGATGCTGAAGAAGGCACACACTGACTGTAAGAGCCAACAGCAAGGGCTGCACCTTTCAGGACACAGAGCTCTGAATGTGAGACAATGACTGGTGGTGTGTCCAACAGAGCCAGAGAAGCGGGGTTAGGAAAGTGATAATGGGGGACGGCACAGTGTTGTAGGGAGATATGGCTGGGCTGTGCAGGGTCCCTCAGGGAAGGCACAGGGAGCCCCTGGCAAATCTGGCATGGGGAAAAAAAAAAAGGGGAGATGCAGCTTCAGGGGGCGGGGAGGGACAGGATGTCCTTGGGGGTCAAATATCAAACCATGAGGGGCAGTACCAGGGAGCTCAAATCTGACTTCCATAACTCCAAGAAAATATCCCAGGCGGAGAGAATAAGGAAAAAAAGAGGTAAAATAGGGTCCTGCTGAGCCTGAGCACACCGACCACCTTTAGGGCAGAGAAGCTCCCCAGCAGGTCCGAACCTGGGAAGAAGGTGCAAGAAGCTGGGCTACCGGGGAGGGTGAACTGGGGAGGTGCCTTTGTGGCTTCGGAGAGGCAGTTGGGGCATGGTACCTGCTGGGTGGCTGAGGGTAATTCCAGGAGCCCCTAGGGGCAACAGGGGGGATGCTGGCGGACCCCGAAAGGCATTTATGGGGCAGCTGTTGACAAGCACCTGGGAAACAGTTCGGTATGGGAATCCCTGAAGAGCATTTAAGGGTTTGTGAGTCCATGAAAAGCTGACGGAGGGGTGTTCTTAGCAGGTCTCTGAGGGGCGGTTTGGGGGCTGCCGGCATGTCCCTGAGGGGCGGCTAGGGGCGGGGGGAATCTCCGATAAATCCCTGATGGGTGACTGGGGAGGGGGGGGGCGCGTAAACGGCCGAGTCCCTGAGGGGCGGTTGAGGGGGAGGGTCACCAGCAAATCTGTGAGGGGCGAGTTGGGGGGATGGCCGGCAGGTCCCGGAGGGGCGGTTGGAGGGTCGCCAGCAGGTCCCCAAGGAGCAGGAGGAAGGGGGGGCGTCGCCAGCAAGTCCCTGCGGAGCAGGGGGTGTGCGGCGGGGCAGCGCCGGCAAGTCCCTGAGGGGTGGGCTTGAGGGGGTCCCTGGCAGGCCCC
>NW_020799111.1:3201018-3205340 GCF_003259725.1 Athene cunicularia | reverse complement strand
CCCAGCACCCAAGCAGGCTCCTGCTGCCAAAAGCCACTCCATTCTTCAGGACAGAAACACCCTCGCCTGCCTCCTCCCAGCCCACTCCTCACTCCTCCGAGCATGAGACACTTGTTTCTCTAATGCCCCAGTAGCTACAGCTACAGTTTGTGGTGTTTTATCTGGGATTTCATGAGGATGTACGAGAGGAAAGCATTTGTCACCAAACCAGTCCCGGCAGCTGACATGCGGCTAAAGCAGAGGCCATGTACTTGAGAAAAGCTGCGTTCAGCAATGGCAGTTTCAGAGATACTATCACTACCAGTGTGCATCCCTCTCCTGGAGTTGGCAGGCTTTCTATAAATGGAGTCCCACCACATCAAAGGCACAGGGTCAGGAAATTGGATCACTCTCCCCCAGCTGTAAATATGAATAGCAGGCTACAGGTCTGACTTAGTGAAAGATCAGTAACATCACAACCAGAAGAAAGCAAAGATAAAAGGCAAACAGTTCCAGCTAGAGACCTCTTTTCTGCTGACAGAGGTCAGCATCTGCTGGCTGAAGGGCAGAAGAATACAAGTCCAGCCTGGCCTGCAGGACAGGGAGCTGAAAGAACCAGCAGAAAGCCCTCATTCTCTAAGTAAATGAGCAAACGTCCAGCATGGGCTAAACAAACCATCAGTGTCTGAAAATGCTTTCCTAAGGTCAGGCAAAAGAACAGATTTAATAACTGTTCTGACTCCTCCCCATTGCACAGCAGAGTGCACTGTGATTTTGTTACACAGCTTATGAAGTCATCACCGCAGATACATTTGAAAGGCAGTGACAGAGGCGTCTCACAAGGCTGACATAAGAAAAAAAAAAAAGGCATCAGGCCTCTAAGTTTGCTAGTCCCATACTTACAGGTCCAGTAACACTGAAGGAAGCACCTCTGTGGAGGAAGCTGCACTTTAAAGCAAGACTAGAGGATAGTCACACACTGTTCCCCCTCCTCCTCTTAGCATCTTTAAGGGATTGCCTGAATACCAGCTCTCCAGTAATTTGCTCAACCTTACTGTATCAGAGCATTCTTCTCAAGTCATCAAAAAATTAGTAGTAAAAATAGCAAGGCAATCATTAGAAAAGCCTTCCCAGAAATACAGGTGCAAATGCCTCACCCTCCCCCAAACCCAAAACTGAAATCACATAGAAATGATACTGACCACAAACACCATAAAATAACCACAGGCCTTCTTTAGCAGCAAAGCACACAGTGCTTAGAAAGAGCAGAACAAATATCCCACCTCTTGCAATTTCACCTAAGGTGAGACAGCTGTGACTAATGGAGCCAAACACACTGACAGGTGGTATTATGAGAGCACTGATGGAACTGTGAAATCAGCTGTGGTCTTAATTCACTGCTTTCAGCATCTTAATCAAGACCAGTTTATGAAGCAAAACAGGAGGCAGCCTTACTTTTAACCCAACGTATTTGTAAGTGTTAGAGGCCACATATAAAGCTGTTTGGTTAAAACCTTTGGACCATCTGTAAAAGTAGGGCTTGTAACCATGATGGTGTCGACAAGAAGAAACAAACAAACAAGCCTCTGCTCAAAAAACAAGGCATATATATAGAACAATTCTGCAGAAATGCCAGAGCACAGCCCCCACTTTTCTCCAAAGCAGGCTGCTTTGACTTGTTACAGTGCTCAATAGTAGCCTGAGCCAGAGAGTGGGCAAGCTGAGTTTGTGCAGCCTCTGCAGCCTGAACCAGGATGGGAGTGGAACGTGCTTACAGCAGGCTTTCACGAGGAGTCCCGCTCCCGCTGGAAGGAAACAGACATCTCAAAAATGTCTCCCTCATTTTCTTCTGTTAAAAGCACATAGTTAACTAAGATATAAGTGGGAAGTTCTTAATTCCATTTTCCAGTGCACAGAGTGGGAAACATAAGTTTATGTAAATAAATGTACGCTCTGCATTCAGACTTTCCCAAATTTAAAACAGAAACATTGAAAAGCAGAATTAGAGCAAAAACAAGAAAAAGAAAACACCAGTCATTTTACATGCAAAATGTAATTAGTTAATTCAACTCACTTCAGCCAAAATATAAGTAAGATTCAGGAAAGGATTAGACACTTATATGGATAATGAGAATATCCAGATCAACAAAAGAGAACAAAGTTTGCCTAATACAATCTCTTTTCTTAGAGCATAAACCGACCTCTGGCAGATGGATCTTGGAAAAGGCTCCTCAGGCCAGGCTGTCCCATAATTTCCTCAATTTTACTGCACCTTCCTTTGAAGCTCTGTTGCATACAGGAAACTAGATTAAATATAGGATCAGTCTGGACTAGCAGTTCTCTGTTTGGGGTTGTGTATATAGGGAGCTTTGTTAAATTCATGGACAATGCACATTTCTCTCATCTTTAATAATGTGGTGGTTAAGAATATTGCTAGAAAGCTAACATTGTATCTCAGCATTATAGCCACTGGAAAAGGTGACTTGCAAGACATTTAGTAGTACAGAAAGTGGATGCAAGACACACGGGGGGGACAGTGCAAGCACTGAGAATAATCACTAGATGAGTTTGGTAAAACATAAATGCAAAAGCAACCAAAAGGAAATAAAATCAGTTTTGTACAGTTCGCTGAGAAACATCAATGAATCGCCAAGGCTGCGAGCCAGCTGTTCAGACCAGGACTTGATTCACTAGCATTTCAAAGTCAGAGACTCTTTGACACAGCACAGGTCTAGGCAGGCTGCACAAACCGTCATTTAAGCTCTCATCAGTGGTGAAAGCAACCAACCTTCTTGCTAGGTAGCCCTGAATGCAGAAGTCATGGCACGGCAGCCTTCCTGTCCTCCTCTGGTAGCTCAACTAAGCATCAGGTTTTAAGTTTGCTACATTCTTCTAGAGCTGAAGCTTTTAATAAGCAATAGAAATTCACGGGTTTAGATTCATGGTTTTATGTCCACTGATCTCAGGGCTGATCCCTGGAAGACCATGCACACACTGAGACATGCACTTTACTAGAAACCTAGGTCCTAAACTTGTAATTGATGACAGACTATGTAGTTTCTCTGGCAGCTTGTTCAGTCATCAGCTGGCATATCCTTGTCTTCATCATCAAGCATATCTTTTAGCTGTTGACGAGCAAACTCCTCAAATACCAGCTCTGCTTCACTGAAATGGAAGAAACACAGTTCTTTCAAAATGATGTTAGCAGTTTTTTTATACCAGCAGACTAAAGAAAACATATAGGAGGAAGAAGAGAAGCCCAGAGCAGATTCTGGTAATGTTTCCTTTGTCTTCAAAGGGATTTGGATCACATTCCCATCTTCACTGGTGGTATTCTAGCTAGTATGAAAAAGCAGTTGATTGAGCAAGTCAGGACACAAACTAAGGAGGTTTTAATCTGTACTGAATCATGTCCATTCCAGCTAAATATTTATCAGCTAGCTAAATAGCATGCAGCCTGAAAGGGTCTTTGTCTAGAAATAAAACATGAAACCTTTCATCCTTATTCCTTCTGTACTAAAATAGGGGCACATAGTCAAACCTATTGAACTTCTGAAACTTAGAGCTACAGAGCAGCAGCTGGCCACAAACACATCCCTCCCCCTCTGACTGTGAGGCAAAACATGTTCTTTTAAACTAGTTTCACATGGTCAGTAACTGATCTTCAACTGATAGCAGCAATTTTTCAAGCCACAGTGACTTACTTTGGATTTAAGCTCATACTCTGTGAACCTTGTGGATTTTCAGACAATTTTGAGGAGTTTTCAAGAGTCAATGCACAACTGCAGCTAGAATTATTAATGAAATATTATTAGTGAATAGTAAAATATTATGAAAAGGAACTTACCCATCCTTCCCTGTAGTCATCAGCATGCAGTAAAAGAGGAAAAAAGGCACACTAATAGTTAGAACAGTGAATGCTAGGACCAGTAAAAATCAATAAACTGACAAGACCAAACAGTACCAAGCAGTAGGATTTGCAGCAATACAAGGAGAATTCCAGAAATTCTCAAAACGTGTGTATGTGCACCTGATGAAGCAAAACTTGATATCCCGAATGGAAAAGCACTCTAGCAACATTGCCCAAGACATCAGAAGGGCTGAGAAACAAAGACAGATTTTCCCATTTACGCTTGCTTGTGGTCACAGCTGTGAGAGACATCTGTGCACACACTTCTACTCAGAGATGACAGTGCTTGTGTGATATGATGTTAGCAGTTTTTTTATACCAGCAGACTAAAGAAAACATATAGGAGGAAGAAGAGAAGCCCAGAGCAGATTCTGGTAATGTTTCCTTTGTCTTCAAAGGGATTTGGATCACATTCCCATCTTCACTGGTTCTT
>NW_020799111.1:3173710-3200968 GCF_003259725.1 Athene cunicularia | reverse complement strand
CCCAGCACCCAAGCAGGCTCCTGCTGCCAAAAGCCACTCCATTCTTCAGGACAGAAACACCCTCGCCTGCCTCCTCCCAGCCCACTCCTCACTCCTCCGAGCATGAGACACTTGTTTCTCTAATGCCCCAGTAGCTACAGCTACAGTTTGTGGTGTTTTATCTGGGATTTCATGAGGATGTACGAGAGGAAAGCATTTGTCACCAAACCAGTCCCGGCAGCTGACATGCGGCTAAAGCAGAGGCCATGTACTTGAGAAAAGCTGCGTTCAGCAATGGCAGTTTCAGAGATACTATCACTACCAGTGTGCATCCCTCTCCTGGAGTTGGCAGGCTTTCTATAAATGGAGTCCCACCACATCAAATGCACAGGGTCAGGAAATTGGATCACTCTCCCCCAGCTGTAAATATGAATAGCAGGCTACAGGTCTGACTTAGTGAAAGATCAGTAACATCACAACCAGAAGAAAGCAAAGATAAAAGGCAAACAGTTCCAGCTAGAGACCTCTTTTCTGCTGACAGAGGTCAGCATCTGCTGACTGAAGGGCAGAAGAATACAAGTCCAGCCTGGCCTGCAGGACAGGGAGCTGAAGGAACCAGCAGAAAGCCCTCATTCTCTAAGTAAATGAGCAAACGTCCAGCATGGGCTAAACAAACCATCAGTGTCTGAAAGTGCTTTCCTAAGGTCAGGCAAAAGAACAGATTTAATAACTGTTCTGACTCCTCCCCATTGCACAGCAGAGTGCACTGTGATTTTGTTACACAGCTTATGAAGTCATCACCGCAGATACATTTGAAAGGCAGTGACAGAGGCGTCTCACAAGGCTGACATATAAGAAAAAAAAAAAAGGCATCAGGCCTCTAAGTTTGCTAGTCCCATACTTACAGGTCCAGTAACACTGAAGGAAGCACCTCTGTGGAGGAAGCTGCACTTTAAAGCAAGACTAGAGGATAGTCACACACTGTTCCCCCTCCTCCTCTTAGCATCTTTAAGGGATTGCCTGAATACCAGCTCTCCAGTAATTTGCTCAACCTTACTGTATCAGAGCATTCTTCTCAAGTCATCAAAAAATTAGTAGTAAAAATAGCAAGGCAATCATTAGAAAAGCCTTCCCAGAAATCCAGGTGCAAATGCCTCACCCTCCCCCAAACCCAAAACTGAAATCACATAGAAATGATACTGACCACGAACACCATAAAATAACCACAGGCCTTCTTTAGCAGCAAAGCACACAGTGCTTAGAAAGAGCAGAACAAATATCCCACCTCTTGCAATTTCACCTAAGGTGAGACAGCTGTGACTAATGGAGCCAAACACACTGACAGGTGGTATTATGAGAGCACTGATGGAACTGTGAAATCAGCTGTGGTCTTAATTCACTGCTTTCAGCATCTTAATCAAGACCAGTTTATGAAGCAAAACAGGAGGCAGCCTTACTTTTAACCCAACGTATTTGTAAGTGTTAGAGGCCACATATAAAGCTGTTTGGTTAAAACCTTTGGACCATCTGTAAAAGTAGGGCTTGTAACCATGATGGTGTCGACAAGAAGAAACAAACAAACAAGCCTCTGCTCAAAAAACAAGGCATATATATAGAACAATTCTGCAGAAATGCCAGAGCACAGCCCCCACTTTTCTCCAAAGCAGGCTGCTTTGACTTGTTACAGTGCTCAATAGTAGCCTGAGCCAGAGAGTGGGCAAGCTGAGTTTGTGCAGCCTCTGCAGCCTGAACCAGGATGGGAGTGGAACGTGCTTACAGCAGGCTTTCACGAGGAGTCCCGCTCCCGCTGGAAGGAAACAGACATCTCAAAAATGTCTCCCTCATTTTCTTCTGTTAAAAGCACATAGTTAACTAAGATATAAGTGGGAAGTTCTTAATTCCATTTTCCAGTGCACAGAGTGGGAAACATAAGTTTATGTAAATAAATGTACGCTCTGCATTCAGACTTTCCCAAATTTAAAACAGAAACATTGAAAAGCAGAATTAGAGCAAAAACAAGAAAAAGAAAACACCAGTCATTTTACATGCAAAATGTAATTAGTTAATTCAACTCACTTCAGCCAAAATATAAGTAAGATTCAGGAAAGGATTAGACACTTATATGGATAATGAGAATATCCAGATCAACAAAAGAGAACAAAGTTTGCCTAATACAATCTCTTTTCTTAGAGCATAAACCGACCTCTGGCAGATGGATCTTGGAAAAGGCTCCTCAGGCCAGGCTGTCCCATAATTTCCTCAATTTTACTGCACCTTCCTTTGAAGCTCTGTTGCATACAGGAAACTAGATTAAATATAGGATCAGTCTGGACTAGCAGTTCTCTGTTTGGGGTTGTGTATATAGGGAGCTTTGTTAAATTCATGGACAATGCACATTTCTCTCATCTTTAATAATGTGGTGGTTAAGAATATTGCTAGAAAGCTAACATTGTATCTCAGCATTATAGCCACTGGAAAAGGTGACTTGCAAGACATTTAGTAGTACAGAAAGTGGATGCAAGACACACGGGGGGGACAGTGCAAGCACTGAGAATAATCACTAGATGAGTTTGGTAAAACATAAATGCAAAAGCAACCAAAAGGAAATAAAATCAGTTTTGTACAGTTCGCTGAGAAACATCAATGAATCGCCAAGGCTGCGAGCCAGCTGTTCAGACCAGGACTTGATTCACTAGCATTTCAAAGTCAGAGACTCTTTGACACAGCACAGGTCTAGGCAGGCTGCACAAACCGTCATTTAAGCTCTCATCAGTGGTGAAAGCAACCAACCTTCTTGCTAGGTAGCCCTGAATGCAGAAGTCATGGCACGGCAGCCTTCCTGTCCTCCTCTGGTAGCTCAACTAAGCATCAGGTTTTAAGTTTGCTACATTCTTCTAGAGCTGAAGCTTTTAATAAGCAATAGAAATTCACGGGTTTAGATTCATGGTTTTATGTCCACTGATCTCAGGGCTGATCCCTGGAAGACCATGCACACACTGAGACATGCACTTTACTAGAAACCTAGGTCCTAAACTTGTAATTGATGACAGACTATGTAGTTTCTCTGGCAGCTTGTTCAGTCATCAGCTGGCATATCCTTGTCTTCATCATCAAGCATATCTTTTAGCTGTTGACGAGCAAACTCCTCAAATACCAGCTCTGCTTCACTGAAATGGAAGAAACACAGTTCTTTCAAAATGATGTTAGCAGTTTTTTTATACCAGCAGACTAAAGAAAACATATAGGAGGAAGAAGAGAAGCCCAGAGCAGATTCTGGTAATGTTTCCTTTGTCTTCAAAGGGATTTGGATCACATTCCCATCTTCACTGGTGGTATTCTAGCTAGTATGAAAAAGCAGTTGATTGAGCAAGTCAGGACACAAACTAAGGAGGTTTTAATCTGTACTGAATCATGTCCATTCCAGCTAAATATTTATCAGCTAGCTAAATAGCATGCAGCCTGAAAGGGTCTTTGTCTAGAAATAAAACATGAAACCTTTCATCCTTATTCCTTCTGTACTAAAATAGGGGCACATAGTCAAACCTATTGAACTTCTGAAACTTAGAGCTACAGAGCAGCAGCTGGCCACAAACACATCCCTCCCCCTCTGACTGTGAGGCAAAACATGTTCTTTTAAACTAGTTTCACATGGTCAGTAACTGATCTTCAACTGATAGCAGCAATTTTTCAAGCCACAGTGACTTACTTTGGATTTAAGCTCATACTCTGTGAACCTTGTGGATTTTCAGACAATTTTGAGGAGTTTTCAAGAGTCAATGCACAACTGCAGCTAGAATTATTAATGAAATATTATTAGTGAATAGTAAAATATTATGAAAAGGAACTTACCCATCCTTCCCTGTAGTCATCAGCATGCAGTAAAAGAGGAAAAAAGGCACACTAATAGTTAGAACAGTGAATGCTAGGACCAGTAAAAATCAATAAACTGACAAGACCAAACAGTACCAAGCAGTAGGATTTGCAGCAATACAAGGAGAATTCCAGAAATTCTCAAAACGTGTGTATGTGCACCTGATGAAGCAAAACTTGATATCCCGAATGGAAAAGCACTCTAGCAACATTGCCCAAGACATCAGAAGGGCTGAGAAACAAAGACAGATTTTCCCATTTACGCTTGCTTGTGGTCACAGCTGTGAGAGACATCTGTGCACACACTTCTACTCAGAGATGACAGTGCTTGTGTGATATGATGTTAGTCTTAATTGGTCTGTCACTGTAATTTAAGTAGTCAGCTAACGAGAAGATGATGTTCTTGTTCAATAAACATGAAGGTATTAAAATCAAACGAGGTCAGAATACAGAAGGGGCTAGGTGGTCTCTCATTAGGTAGTTTATGCACTTGAGGCAATACTCCTGATTTCATCCTTGCCTAAAGGTAATCCCGAGCCCTTTGGCACTTGTGTTCTTTAATGGGATACTTGCTAACCACACCGTAACAAATCCTGCTTGCTCACAGGATTCCTTGGAAGCTGTTTCAGCACAACCTAAAATAAGCAGAACAGACTGTATTGCAGTGATGAAATGAGGGGCAGGGATTTTTTCGTTCTCACAGTTACTTTAGGTTTAGCAAGTAACAGTCACTTCACTAGCTTACTTCTCATGAGTTTAAGTCAGTGAGCAAAGTACACCTAGGCCATCATTCTACAGAAGTCATCATGGATCTGGGATGCTTCAGTGACTGGATAACTTGCTACCTGGAGAATTCCCACCCACAATACACACTGAAATCAAGGGCAACAAGTAGCAACTAGCACTGCTGGAAAAGTCAGCATTAAAATGTGTGCCAAATGGGGCCACTCCAGCCAAAATGCCTCAAAGGATGGATCACGTAAAGACATTCATGATGGTGTCTCTCCAGACTCAAAAAGGATGGTTTCCTCTACTCACAGAAGCTAAGATGAAGTCTGGAAAGTCTCAGATCATGCATGCTTGATTGGAATGGATTTTAAATGAAATAATTAGAACTTTGGAAATTTCCAACACATAATGCATCATTCTCATTTCAATTTTCCCCCAATTTTTTTTTTTTTTAAATAGTCTGCTCTCTTTCCCCTCTCTGAAGTACATTCATTACTATGGGAACAGTGACATCAATGACGTGGGTGAAGATGAATGAGATACCCACCAATGAGGTTTGAAGCCAGTTTTGCAAAATGGGTTGGGGGTGTGTGTGGGTGAAATAGGTATTGTTTCAGTTGGGCACAGATAAGTGATTACAGAATCAATACATAGGTAGTGTGGCAGCAGCATAATGCTTATCCTATACCTCAGATGTATGATGACATTCAGAGATGCACTACTTTGCATTCAGGCTGCTATACTACATCCCATATGCTCATTAAATGGCTACATTTGGACCCTAGCAGGAGTTAGCACCACTCCACATAGTTCTCTTGCTGTCTTGTGTCTTATTTAACATTATAATATTGAAAAATTCTCAGGAACCTGAAAATGGGCAGACTTTTTCTAAGTGGCATGCCAGCAATTGTTTTGAGGGTTGGGATGGGAGGGGGCTGTGTTTAAGGATCAGTGAGGCTCCAGAATGTCATCATACTCTCTGCAGAGGGTTTTCTGTAAGCTTTTATTATGCAGCCACAGAAATGATTCCATATAATTAAAGCTGTGGCATATGGTAATTTTCATTATATGCTTGCTTTTAACCTCTCTTAACTTTATGGGTGGGAAAAAAAAAATGGAATAGGCTGTGTTATTTTTTAAGACATTCAAGTGCTTTAAAAATTCACTAACTTCTGAAAGTTACAATACCAATACCGGGCAGGTATAGCTTTACTATTAAAGAGACAAAGCATTTATGGGTTTCTTGAAACCAGCCCCTTCATGCAAGTTTAACAAGGGAGCAGATAAATGACCATTTGTTGAACAACAGCCAAAACAAAGGCCAGTGTCAGAGACACAGGCTTACAAAATGTAAAACATGAGAAGGGCAGGAAAACCCCAGACCAAAGAACTCACACTGAGACCACAACCTGGAGGAAAACCCAGCAGGATCTTCTGGGCTAACTGCTGACTGGGAAAGGTCTTGGAAGCATAAAGAGACATAGCCCAGTTTGAATCTATCTTTAAAAGAAACAGATCTCTATACATTTTTGTCAACAGGCGGAAAAGACAGACTGCCAATGAGACAGGAGCTGCTTTGCCTAAAAATAACCACCTGTGAACCACATGGGTCCAAAACCAGTTGCAAAACCAGCACACATGAAACATGCAAATGCTGGCCTATAAGGAGTCCAAGACAAGAAAGCTATAAATAAACACGGGAAAGGAAAGGTAGCAAGCCGTTCCTATTCTGTCTCCTCCAGACACAGAAAAGAAAGATCAAGCAATCTGCACTGACAGACCTGATTTTACTGAGTGATGAATGCTTCAAAGCTCGCTCACAGACAAATAAAAAGGGCAAAGCAATCTGCTGTGATATAAAGCACATGGCAGTTGACCACACTTGCCCCAATTTGGCCCTAAAAAAATTAAACCATGTTCTTGAGAAAGCTTATCTTTCTGAGGTTCTCTACACTCAAATCAGCCCTGCATGATTAAATATACTGATGCTACACGTTTTATTTACTTTTGCCATAAATCACCTGGGCTAGAGAAGGAAAGAGGTTATTACTACGCTGCAAGGAATAAATCATAATACATGGCATTTTTCAATCCCACTTCAGATTTGACTCTGTAAGATGATTGCTTTGACTTCTTTCCTTTCTCCCAGCTGTTAAGATGAAGTGACAGTCAAGTAAGCAGAGAGGTGCAATGGGCAAACTGGTTATTACTGAGTCATCAGTAAAAACAAAAGGGAAAGGAAAAAGAAGATAAGGAGTGATCTCAAAATTCCCTGTGTATGCACCCCTGCCTACACCCACTGCAGAGGCTGCTGAACTAGCCAGCAAAGAAAAATTTCATCTTTTAGGGCTTTTGAGAGTCTAAACAGTTTGTTAAAGGTCCATCTCTGCAATTAAGTCTTGATTTGCTTGATTCCAAATTAGATGGTATTTCACTAATGAAACAGATTTTATTTCTCAGAGTTTATGAACTAAGGTAGTAGAATAAAAATTTAAAAAGCATGAACTCATAATTGTGAAGAGTGATTAGGCACAGTGCATGGAAAACTACCAACCAATAAAGCCGGAAAGAATTTTAGTTTACCAGCTTCATATGGGAGGCTGGTTTATGCCCTGTAATGAACTCAGACACCACATTCTAGCACAGTTTTCATGTCAGCTATGCAGACTTCAGAGGAATTTTCTGCTGCATTACAGTATCTTTTTCTAAGAGAAAGCATTTAATTGTCAAGTTAACCATTTGTAGGGCTTCCCCATGGGATAAGCTCCTGAAACTACCTGTATTTTTTCAATTTGTAGAAATATATTATTTCCATCTGTATAGAATACATGAACCATAGCTGTCTTCTGACAGCAAGCTCCTAGAAGACTTTGATGTAGCAAACAATACGTGGGCTGTGCCTTTGGTAAGAGGATGTGTTGGGGGAAGCGATCTGAGAAATATTGCAGTTCTCCATTTCCCCTGTAAAGTTGTCTGCCCACATTCTTTTGAGTGTACTATATAAAGGAGTATATCAGGCATCCTTTGAAATTATCTCAGAATGGAGAACTGACTGACTTCCATTTTTCCTCATATTGCAAATGCTTCTGCCAGAATTATCTGCCTGAAGTGTAAGTAATAGAAAGGGGGTTACAGCATTGTTTACATCAAAAAATGTCATGTAAAAATATTCACACCATTCTAAAACCACACAATTCTTTACAGTTGCCTAAGCCTTTGGGTGATCCTTGTTTGATGTTTTCAAGCTTTTCTCTGTAACCACGAAAGGTCCAGATTTTGCAGCCCTGAGCTGCCCTCCAGCACCTCTGCCCTGTGAGGCTCCCCACGGGCACTAGATGTCCCTCACCGGCCACCACTCTTGAGGCCACCAACACCAGTCCCAGCCCCTCATCCAGGTCCTGGGCAAGGGGATTTGTGCAGAAAAGCCTGAGGGAAATGCTTCAGTATATACAAGCTACCCGAAGAGACAAAAGACCCTTGCCAAAGCGGCTCTCCCACAATGAGTCACTCATTTGAGATCACGATCAAGTGTGCAGCAATGTCGGGGTTTTGCTGGCAGAGCTTTGCCGGCCTGCAGCATGAAAGGGAACCCTGCATCATGGCACAGCTATGCCAACAAAGGCATTTGCTTCACAGCAGCTTCTCCAAGGTAATCCAACCTTTTTAGTCCTTTGGACCACCCCTGAGGACCTGATTTCCACCTCGCTGGACAGCTGGAGGCAGTTTTGGGCTGCATGCTTGTGTGGGGTGTCCTACGCTACTCCTCAGTTAGGTGGCTCTCCCCTTTGCGACCACAGCAGAAAAAGGGCAAGAGGGAAATAGGCCTTGTGGATTTGTCCTGAGGGTGCTTCCCAGGCTCACTGTGGCTCTGATAGAGTTATACACGCACAAAAAACTTCTATGAGCATGTTCTGTGTCTGTGCTAAGAGGCCATGCTGACAAAGCTCACAGCAGGGGTTTTCCCAGTGAAAAGGAGTTTCCTGTAGTGCAATTCTTACAGGAGCAAAGAAACCTACCTTCGCCCACGCCAGCACATCCATAATTAGCAAACACTGATTCCCAACCACAGCAACTGAGTGTGGAGTGGATCACCAGTCTCTCTTCTCATCACTCATACTTGATTCCTCCAGCAATTTTGCACAGTAAGGACTCAAGTCACCCCTTTTTAATGCTTCCAGTATAGAACAAAGCACCTGAGGATAACTTTTCATGGGTTCCACCATCATCTTCCAGTGGTCATGTTTTTAGAAACAGTAGATTTAGGTAAGTTTGGGCTCAAAGAAAAAATAAAATAAGAAAAAGAAAAGCAGCACAGAAGCAGATATGGGTTTTGGTTTGAAACCCATGCAACTCTCCAAATATGGAGGGCAGAACAAGATGACTCATGTATAACAGCCCAACATTGAAAGGCTGGCATAATGTTTTGTGTTCAATAGATAGTTTCCATGCTGTACAGGAGCTTCTGATTTAGTGCAAGCACCTTGCGGTTTCTGCATGTTCACCATTAGAGAACAGGACCAGTCAGGGCCCGAGGAAGTGGGAGGAGAACACAGATGCTCAAGACAGCCTGCAGTTTTGGCATCTGATCCTAACCCTCAACATGCTCCTTACACTGATTTAAAGTTCCCACACTTCCATTTACTGACCTGACTCTGCAAAGACATTCCCCTCAGATACCCACTGAACATAAAGGCCACATCACAGACACTGTGGCCAATGCCACATCAAGGTAACAGGGACTCTAAAAATCACAAACAGTTTTATCACCTATTAACTTTGCTGGAAAGATTTTTGTTATAGTGTTCATGTGTCTTAGGTGTTTTCTGTGACAGATTCTTGTTTGCTGTATTTGAGTCTGGCTAGAAATTGCTGACAGCTTAATTCAGGAAATTTTGCACAGTAGTCATGAGATTTACAGAATCACAGAATTGTCTAGGTTGGAAAAGACCCTGAAGATCATTGTCCAACCATCAACCCAACGTTAATGTTTCCCAACTTCACCAGATCCCTCAGCGCTGGGTCAACCCGACTCTTCAACCCCTCCAGGGATGGGGACTCCTCCCCTGCCCTGGGCAGCCCATTCCAACACCTAACAGCCCCTTCTGGAAACAACCTGTTACTTGGTTCAAGAGACTTATCCCCCCTCTCTGCAACCTCCTTTCAGGGAGCTGTAGAGGGTGATGAGGTCTCCCCTCAGCCTCCTCTTCTCCAGACTAAACAACCCCAGTTCCCTCAGCTGCTCCTCGTAAGACATGTGCAGTGCTTCCTCAAGCCCCTCTGCTTTGAGCTGTGATTCCACAGATGAAGAATAAAAAAGGAACATGACCCATTTCCACCTTCTCCCATCTTAGCATTCCTCCTCCCTGCTATTTTGTGCCTTGAGGTTGAGATACACATGTATACACATTCAGATACATATACACACACAGAGTCCCCATAGAGCCTTGCAGACTCTAAAGCCTTCCTATAGAACAAATCACTGTAAGCCTTGCAATGATAAGATTTCACCTGAGTCTGTTAATGGAGAAAGGTAAAAACCAGGCATAACTGACCTGCTAGGTTCTTTTCTTCAGGTTTGGGGTGCATGAGACGAAATGGCAGCTCTGTGCCCACTTCACTTTGGGGAGAAGAGAGAATGCATCAGATCCACAGTTCCATTCATGCCTGGTTCAGTCCCCACCTCAGGTCAGCCCAAGCCCTGAACTCCAGCTTCAGCCATTCTTTCACCTTTTTCTAATCATAGTTTTCCCCTCAAAAAGAGTTAAACTCTCGATTTCTGAGAGATAAACCGCGTTTATTGTTGAGTGTACTTGCATGTACATAAAATCAAAGATATTTTTGTAATTGCTTCATTCTCACAGCTGAATGCACAGACTTCTTACTTCTATCAGCTTAAGGGATAGTTATTTTTTTAGGGAGGCAGGAAAGGGAATAGGAAAGAGGGTAAAAAAGGTGAACTAACAACTATGACTGCATGGTCTGAAAAGAAAAATGACATTTACCTGGAGGTGAGGTCTCCCAGCATGCTACAGAAGAAAACAAGGAGAAAAACAAGCATATTTAGTGCCTTTCCATTCCAATGCTCCACCAAATGCTCTTTTAGTGTTGGACTACTGAAATCACCTTCCTCATATACTCTTCTCTACTTGACAAAAAGTGTAACATCCAAATAAACTTGTTTTTTAAAAGGTAAATTTCATTTTTCATGTCCTTTCCATGGAGAAAGAGTCTAAATTTTGGAACTCCTGACCAGGTGTTGGGTATGGCTACTTTTCTGAAAGCCAAAGGGCAACCACAGGACCACAAAAGGCAACAATCATTTTATCACACTTCAGGCAATCACTGACTCATTTTTATACTAGAAAGAAGGGTAGATAAACAAAATACAAAAGTAAACAAAGTGTCATCAACTGAGAGCTACTATCCTTGTCCTCTTTTGCACTATATGCTGGAAACTAACTCATATTGATATCATCAGCTTTTCCCAGAAAGCTGGCTCAGTACTGAACCTGAGCTACAGTATTTATGACTCTCAGGCAGATATTTCTACCTTCTGCTCTGGAAGAACAAGAACACCAACATAAAGGCTCACACAAAGTTTCACTTCAGTTCTCACAACATAAGTTACGGCTTTGAAACAAAAAATTGCAATGGGAACCAGAGGTTCATACTTCAGCCATAAAGTCATACGGCATATAAGGAAGGTAATCCAACCCCTCTGGCTCAGGATAAGTTCTTTGAATAGGCCAAGATTGATTTTCAGGCAATTTGTGCTTTAGAGGGAGCCTGATGTCCTACAATCCGTGACATTTCTCTCAGGGTGGACTCTCCGGCCCTCTCCCCGCCTCGTCAATCAAGTACACACACTCCCCTCTCTTAACTCTATGCAAATGTTACCAAAAAAAAATTCTGTTATTCTTACCCTGGAACAGTGAGCTTCACTTTGATCTTGTAGGAAACCAGAATCCCCAGCACTGTTTTGTCTATTCCATCCTTAATACTACCAGAGAAAACAGAGTTAGGTGGCACAGCAACACAGCAACAACATACAGCTGAAGCAAGAACTAGGTGACCATTCCATTCTCCTGAGTGTGATAGAGCAGACAAGCCTCAGGGAGAGCCAATACCTCTCCAGAGCTGTAATCACTATTTACCCTGAAAGAATATGATAGGGTAAGCAATGCAACTTGGATCTACCCATCTGGACACACATTTACAAGTACAAACTCCTGATAGAAGTGTCTCTTCCATACTCCACTCTTCTTTATAACCCTCTACTACCTGGGATCATTTAAAACTCTACTCACATAGTACTAGAAGCCAAGTTGGTGTCCTCATCCTTTAGCCTTCCATCCAGAGCTATTTCCCGTGTCTCACGGTTATTTGCTAGCAAGGGTAAAAGTGTCAGTGTCTTGGTCAGGCTGCTGTTTGGCTGCACCTTTTCTCTGAAAATAAGAAGGTGAGAGGAGGAAAGTGATACACTCTGATTTCTGTTACACACCCAAACGAAGATAATTCAAAACAGATTACAAAGACATCCAAAAGGAATAGAATTTATCTGTCCAAATTTAGTTATCTACAGTGAAGAAGTATACATCTAAACCAGTAAAAAAAATCCCTTTATAATCAGCAGAGAGGAACAAGCACTTGTAGAAAATTATTAATTTCACATGAAGGCCAAAACTATGCTGCAGACCTCCAAATTTGGACAAAATGAATCCGAGCTGAGAAAACCAATACTCAATGGAAAACATGTCCCTAAGCTACAGAGCAAAACACCAGAAGAACATAAAGCATCTGGGTGTGCCCAACCCTCTTCACAAAGCAAAGTTCAATGCTAGACTGCCAATGCAGTGCAGTGTAAAAGAGCGGTTCTCCACAGTGTCAATAGGCTCAAGTTTTCATGGGCTTTCTAACATAAGAAGAAGCCAAAAGAAAATGTGTGAAGACAACTGACCTCAAGCTAGAGCATCCATGACTTACACTCAAGCAGCAGCACCTTTCAAAAAAATGTTGCATCTCTATTTACAGATTTCAAGCAATGGGCAGCCTTTCACTGCCCCTGCTAAGTTTTCCTAACAGGCAACTACTTTTCAAACGTCTTCTGCAACCTCCCCATTCTCTGAAAAAATGTGCAGGATCTGTGCTCACAATGTGAAAAAATACAAGCTGCATCCAGAGAGTACAGGTGGTGTGGGACACACACACAAGATAAGAGGAGGGAGCACTGTAACAACAGGCAGCTGCTAGACTATAGCTAGGAGTACCTCCCATTACTGAGGAGGGTAATTAAAAGGGTGTGAAGGAGCAAGAAGGGATAAGCAAAGCATTTACTCACTGTGCTTCCTCAGAAGCTACCACTTTTGTATAGTAGTCACTGGAGTACAAAACCACATTGGCAACCTGCTCCACTGTGAAGGGAGAAAGCAATCAGTTGTGCATACATATCAAAAACAACATAGCTGCCACCCCCCAGTCTCAGGAATGGACAACGTGATGAGGACAGCAGGAAAACCCATCCATTTAGAGCTTGAAGGGACCACCAGCTCAGACAGTGTGACATGGATAGAGATCAACAGTACAGAAATGGCCAAAGTCCATCTTCCCTGAAAGTCACCCAGCCTTGATTTGGAGAAGACAAAAAGGCAATAACCCACAGCTTCCCTTGGGAGCATGCTCTTTCCATTGTAAAGATCTTTCTTCTCTAAACATGTCCATTTTTATCTCTGGTCTCTGGTATCTCCTGAGTACGACTTGTGCATATGCATTCAGGAGACACCATCACCAAGCAGACTGCAGTCAAGGGGCCATGATAACAAATGGCTTATATTCTCAAGTCAAACACCAAAAAAACCATAAAGTAGTTTTGGCTGAAACAGTGATGAGAGAATCTGGGGACCAGCAAGTTCTTTTTAAGCCTGACAGAAGCACATCAGCCTAAAAATATTTGGGAATCACTAGACAGTGCATCCAAGACCAGCACTGAACTGGGTTTCTCTGCCACAAAGTTTTGCAAAAAAACTCAGCAATTTTGTTCCTTCCCTGTCTTCTCTTCTGTTTCTCATAGAATGGTTTGGATTGTAAGAGACCTTAAAGATCATGCAGTCCCACCCCCCTGCCATGGGCAGGGACACCTTCCACTAGCCCAGGTTGCCCAAAGCCTTGAACACTGCCAGGGAGGGGGCAGCCACAGCTTCTCTGGGCAACATGTGCCAGGGCACCACCACCCTCACAGGGAAAAATTTCTTCCTTATATCTAATATAAATCTGCCCGCTTTCAGTTTAAAGCCATTACCCCTTTTCCTATTACCACGTGTCCTTGTAAAAGTTCCTCCAGCTTTCCTGTAACTCTTCAGGTACTGGAAGGCTGAGGCTTTGTCTCTCGGAGACAAAGCAAAGCCATCCTTCATCTTTCACAGGTCCAAGTGCAATGAGGTTTATGGGATGAAAACAGGCAGTGCCACAAATAAAACACAGGCACAGTACTGAAACTCCTCTCAGCCCCTGCCCTCAGCTTCCTCAGGTTGAATTACTCCATCACTGGCAGAGAGGCTGTTTCATACATTGCCAGATGTTTCTCAAACCCCAAGCAAAATTGTATGCAACCTAGGCATATTCACAGTTAGGAGGAGCGTGACATTGACTGGGGAGTCCTTCCCATTGGCCTCCCAAAAGATGTGGATTTTTCTCCACAGCACCTGCCTTGCCCGCTGCAGGTGCCAGACACTTTCTCTTTACTAGAGGAGTCATACTGGTGCCTGAAATTAAGCCCTGTAAGTAACCATGAGAGTCAAGAAAAAAGCTGCAGTGTTTCACTTGATCAAACTGCAAAGAAACAGCAAGAGACAGGTTGGAGGGACAAACTCCTGACTTGTCCCAGACTGCCTGCTTAAGCTGTTGCAAGTTCTAAATTCTGGCTCTCTTGCCATCCTCTCACCATTCAGTCTTCTTGCTGTCAAAGAATCCCAAGTGACAGTAAAAACATACCCTGGACTTTGATCTTCTTCACTGGTTTGTCTGTGCTGTTGTTGATGGTGATAGTGACTGGAATGGGCTCTCCATGGTAGTACACCTAGAAGGAATTTGATCCTCAGAAATCCAGCCAGGAGGCTTCTCTCAAGCGCTAAACCCCTTTAGTCCCTCCAGATTAAATCTCCTCACAGAGGCCAGATAAAGCAAGATGACCCTTTCCAATGATTCACAACCCTTCCTTCAATGACTTATTTAACCTCAAATGTGTCTGGTAATGTGGCCTCAGACTCCCCTAACAGTAGCTACTGACATAAATTACATTAGAGCCTCTGAGTGCTGGGACAAGTCAGTCTCAGCTGAGACCATTCAAGTAACACACAAAGTAGCTGCTCTGAGAATCAAAATGCATATTGGCATGCCAATACTATGATGTTCACAGCCCCGGTGCAAACTCCTCACCTCTTTACTGAGGCAAGCTTTCAAGTGCAATGGCTTGTTGGACATGAAGAACTGCCAGGTGGTCTCTGCACAAGGTTGGGGTCCTGGATTTTCCGGAGCATATTGCACCTTACGGATCAGCAGACGTGTAGAGTTCCTGGGAAGCAGCAAAGGACAACACGGTGGTACTTTGTGCTTGGCAGAAGCAGGAGTTTTGCATTCACACGTACTTACACTCAAGAAGCCCACTGACAAGTAGGACAAAGCTGAACAAGCAGCCAAGGTGCACTACTGGACCACCCACCCCTTTTAAGAAGGGCAAAGCTGAAGACAGACACATGCAGTTACCTCTTATGAATCTTCTCTTCCACATTTTCTGTGGAGAAAGCTTTCACCTCAAAGTCCACCCCACAGGTCTGCCAGAGAGAGGAGACAGCTGTGAAATCAGTGTCAAAAGCCAAGAACATCCGCAGATGTTTAAATGTCTTTCTGCACACCAGAAATTGTCAGATTCCTGCCAACTGCAAATTCTTCTGGCCTCCTACTGTCATACTGAGAAATCCCTGCCAACTGGTGTGGCAGCATCCACCAGTTCTATGCTGCTTCTGATAAATGAGGCTTAATTCCCAGCTTTTGACAGATGACATCCCTACTCCTAAAAGGCTTTCCGTGAGTGCAATGCTGCAGAGGTCACAGCATGCTGTAGGTTATAAGACTCCCCAGCCCGCAAGGCTCTCCAAGCCACCCTGGGTTTCTGAACTGAATTTCTGAATTGGCTTTGTAATGTCAATTTGAGGGTCAACCTTCTTCCTTCCCAATATCTAAGGAGTGGGAGTGATCAGGCCAAGCTGAGCTTTGCATTAACAGGTTCATACCACCATGGGACATCTGTGTGAGTCCCAGATAACTCTCTACAGAGCAACATGGGAATTTTTTGTAAAATATCATTCCTTGGCAAAACCCACAGTTTACCCCTGTTGCACTGGATTCCACAACCTGACTGGATTCTACAACCTGCAACCCACCTTGCCTGGCTGTTAGTCTAGCTGTGCTGTTCAGAGAAGCGTCCAGTTAAGTAAAAAAGGAATATTTTAAATGGTTTCAGAAACCTTGCAGAACATCTCATTATCTGGTGATTTTTACTCCAGGATTTTTATTTTGTTTACACACATGTGCAGGACAGCCCTTCTCTGCATTTGTTTTAATTCAGAAGCAGGTCTTTTAACACATGCTATTTATAGCAATCTATGAGATTCTAGGCACTCAGTCTCCTTTTCTCTCACGTAGCCTGACAGCTACAATCATTTTATGTGCAGCCAACCCACAAATCATGTGGTACCCTTAAGGAAACTACAAGCATTGCAGATTTAGTAGTCTTGCTGCTATTTGACTAGATGCCTGTGGACTTAAATTCCAAATCTGTGACACACATTTGTAGCTCTTAAGTCAGGTTGACTTTTGTAGCATAGCAGAGCGAAGTCCAGTATCACCTTATTCTTTCTACTCTCAAGCTAGCCAAATAAATTCACATGACTTTTTCCATCTGACTTGCCTCAACCATGATACACACAAGTGTCCCATTGATCTCACCTTGTCAATATCACGAGGTGAAGGCTGCAGAGAGACTGAACAAGGCAGGTAATCTGGAAACTGTGGGAGGAAGAAGAGAAAAACACCCCAAAGCAGTATTACACAGATACTCTAGTTAACATATTGCTCACAAAAGGTACAAAACATTAGTGAAGACAACAGGTCACTCGCTGTAATGCAGTAACCCTTTGAAGTTCTGGCTAAGATAGGGGCCTTAATATACTGGATCTTATCTTGCCTTGTATGAACAAGTTCCTCTCTTCCAAAAATACTTTACTAGCCAAGAAAAAAAAAACCAACAAACAAAAAAGAGACAAAAAGTAAGAAAGTCCAGGCACATGAAGCACCTAGTCTAAAAATCAAAGAGTCCTAGAGGCACAGCTTAGAGTAGAAGCTGCAACATATGGCTCCTGATCCAAGATAATCAATCCAGCTCACAGCAGTGCTACTCACTGTTCACAGAGGCTTGAAGCTTGAGCAAAGTGTCTATGTGTCAGAAAAGCAACTAAGCCCATGAATACCAGTCAGGCACCAGCCAGTATCCATTCGCTCCTGGCCTGGGCAGGGACAGCAACTCCAGACATCAACTGGGAAGGCTGCAGAGTCGCTCATGGAGACTCAGTGCTAACCCTGCACTAGAGACTCCAGCAGTTTGAAGATCACCAGATTGTATCCGAGTGGTTAATAACACCATGGCAGGTACCAACGTATTTAGCAGAATCACTCAAAGACTTATTTGTTGCTGTATCAGAGTGTGTGGTTTTCAAACCTGGATCTTCCTGGGGAACGCTAAGACAGACATGTCACTGACAGTACTGGAAACATATCCTGTCAGAATCTGAATTTGGCAATGAGCTATTATTTGTTGACAACATCTGGTAAAAAGCTTTTCATCCCCTTGTTTGATCCATAACATTTCTGAAGAGAAAGGATTTGGCACTTCCTCTGTGAGCACTGGGGCAATGGCATAAAGTATTCCAGCCCCCCAGGAATGGGGAAGACAAGGATATATAGGGCTATTGCTAGCATAAGGACACTGCATTTTAATTTGCCTTTTCAAGGAAAACACTTTTCACATGCAGTTAGGGTCATCTTGCACTTTACCACTTAGCATGTTAAGAAAAAAAGAAAATTGGTACACTGCATGTCACTCAAAACTGGAAGTTTGCATAACATGAATTCATTATTAATCCATGTGTTCAGCCCTTCACTGGGTCTCAGCAGTCTGGTAATAACAAACAAGGAGAAGAGGGTCAGAGGCTCTCACGAGATACTTACTGAAAAGAAAAAGGGATAAGCATTTTTCCCTAGCTTCCTTAGCAGAGACTCCTGCAGGTGGGTGAGAGACTCTGGCTTGTCAGCAGGTGGGTACACTTGGACCCTAGAGAAGTACAGGTCCCGTCGGAAGGTGAGGCCAATCACATCAATGTCTTCCCGGCCATAGCGGAAAGCACAGGTCAGGGACACATACACTGCAAAGAAGCACAGAATGGGTAAGGCATGCAGCAGGCTAACAATGCAGCCAGGGTGGGGTGTAAAATCCTCCTGCACTACAGAGTCAGGGAAACCTGTTTCAACGCTGTTGTATAACCCAGTAAATATTCATACCATGTTAGAACATACATTATGTTGATTAAACAGCCCATTCACTGGGGAAGAGAGTTACATTTGTACCCTTAAAACAATAAAAAAAAGGTTCTATTTCAGCATTGCACTTTAAAAGAGAACTAACAATCTCTGAAACACATGTTGCATAGAATATCAAACCTTTTCTCCCCTTCAGAATTGCAGGATCCACCAATACAACACCATCTGAAAAAAATGAAAAAATAGAAAAGATTAACAGGGGATAATCAGGGTTGCAAGAGCAAGAAGGGCAGCACATATCCTTGTGGACTTACCTACAGGTTCCACATTCCCTGCATTGTCAACAAAGTCTCGCTTTCCCAGGTAGATGGTCAGCTGTAGGGAGAAGATGACCGTGGTTGAACTACAAAGTGTTGATGGTTGTGTGTTGGGGGCTGGGGGACACACACAGTGGAGAGCTATAAATCTTGTAGAGATCGGAACAATTCCATTTTAAATGGATTTCTTTTTTCCCAGCAAACATGCAATCCCCCCTAGATTCAACAGGATTATTCACATGCTTTGGGATATCAGAATTGAAGACCTGGTGTAATCTCCCAAAAAGACAACATACTTTTGCATGGTACAAAGAATTATAGATTTAAAGACTGTTGGTGCCATCAGGTTGGAAAGACTATGAATCATCTTTAATTTAAACATTTACTAGCAGGATTACAACCCAGGAGGAGTGAGACGTCAGTTGCCTTCCTCTTGTATTATAATATATGAGAAGCTTGCCCTATAAATTCTGTTTACATCATCTCCTCAAACTTAGTGCTAGAAAAGGTCATGGTCCTTCCTCAAAAAAAAAAAAAGGGGGGACAGGGAAGAGCTTTCTACCAAGTCTCCAGTCTGACTACAAGTAAAACTTATACCTACGTAAACCCATTGTTGCGGTACTTACAGCTTTGTCACGGGTGCTTTTTTTGAAGATAACTTGTTTATTAGGAGGACTAGCATTCTTCCCACCTGTCTTTTGAGACTCGGGGCCACTCATGGTCAAAGATAGGTGTGCGACTGCGGATGAAGGAAGCTTTTCTTCCCCCAAATGTCCTGGAAAAGAGGGCAGAAAAAAATAGGTGGATGAGATAAAAGCAGAATTATATTTTGTGGGTAAAGCACTCTCCTCTCATGTATAGTTTACCAAAGACTATTTCAATAGATACTCAGATGCAGCACAGAAAGTGGGTTTCTTTTATCAGTTCCTCATAAAAAATAACCCCCAAAACATAAAACCACCTATTTAAAAATAGCTCTTCAGAAACATTACAGAAGACCAAGAACTCTTTTTCATTCATACTAAAAAATTAGTAGACTAATAGAAAAATCTGCAGAGGAAGCAGTAGGCTGGTCTTTGCAGAGAGGTTTGTAGAGACTAATTTTGAAGTCTGTAAGAGCACAGATAAAGGTCATCTGATCAACAGAAGGTACTTCGATTTTCAAAAGGTACCTCGAGATTTCTCATCAGAGGCTCTAAATTGTCATGAGATAAGAAGGAAGAGCATTGCACTCATTAATAATGGGATAAAATATAGGAAATAAAGAATATCAATACCTATGAGTTTTGGCTACTTTCAGGGTTTGGATTATTTTGGGGAGTCCTGTTTGGTTTTGGTTTGGTTTGGTTTTTTACCACTGCAAGTATACAACAGCGCAGTGTCATCTGTCCCGGGACATTTGCTACTGAGCATATCCTTAAATGAATGGAAAGAAGCCAATAAGGACTGAATAGCCTGCCCACAGACACAAAGCTCTTCCAGATTCCCCAAAATAAAGCCATCTATGTTAAGCTGGAAGAGTGCTTCATGATGCAGACCGGATAGGTGATGAAATACCATATATTCTATAGCAGTAAGTGAAAAGTATTGCACTCAAAGAAAATACAACTATAGTCTGACATGCAGGAATACTTGGTATTACTTAGGAAGAATGTCTTGACATAAGCAGAGAAGTTATTAGGAAATAAATTAAGACCACCACAGAGAATGCCATTTAGACCATTTCAGAACCACCTATATATCTGCCTATTGGATATCTCAGCTCAGTCTAAGACCTAGAAAGGTGGTATGTACTGGTAAGGAGTCACACCAAACCCAGAATGAGAACTCATCTGTTCTACTGTAGTTTCCTAAGTCAGAATCAAATGCAACCCGTTACTTGCAGGGTATCACTGATCTCAAAACAGAAAGGACCTCAAGAACATAACAGTCCATCTACCTGCCCAGAAACCTCACAAGTATAACCAGGGATAGGGAACAGCTTGTACTCAAGGAAAAAAACTGATGGAATAAGATTCTTTAAAGGGAAAAAAAAAAAAAAAAAGGACTGAAAGGACACAAGAGATTTCTAGAAAGAGGTATCCAGAAAACCTGAGCTGTACAAAGTGGAGAGAGATTAGTTTTTCACTTTGTTGCAAGTCATAAAATAGTAGCATCCAGTTAAGTGATCAGCCAGCAAATTCAAAATAAAATGAAACATAGCACTTCCCCACATAACACAAGATTCAAGAGTACATGCGTGTTGCTGCAGAATGCTCTGGAAATCACCAGTATGAATTGATTCACAGGGTTAGATGAGTTCACAGAGAAAAGGCTTTGTTGGACAGGATGATCCAGGCGCAACCTTAACCCCGCAGGGCTCTGAAGCTGAGGAGCAGCATCAGGAAAGGACGGTGCTACATACACCTTATTCTTACAGTTCCCCCTGTCGGGCCTGTAAGAACAAGTGTATTGTGTTTGACAGACCATCGGTCTGACAGTGTATGACTGCCCTTGCAGTCTGTTTCTCCTCTATTTTTCTGCTTTCTTTGCCATTTTAAAACTGTTTCAAGAGTAGAAAATGTTTCTAGGGCCTACGAGCACACAACAGACCATAGAAAAAGGGGAAATTTTCCTTCTTAGACAGCTGGAAAAAAACATAAGTAGAGATTAGAGACACAACAGTACACATTTAAAAATTTCTATTTTTATGAAGCATAGATAGGTTTTTTTAAGTCCAGAATGATATTTGTTGCTCAAATACACCCTACTCATGCTGTAGACCCAAATAAACAAATGAACAAATAGCATTAAATACCTTACTGTGTTCCAAATGCCACAGGAAGACGACGTGAACTCCTATACTGAAGAAAGATGAATTTTCCACGCAGCTATGCCCTATGCTTCTTCACATCTATCAGGGGAATCACTACCCTCTTAGCAAACAAGGAAGACAATTTGTAGGGGATTTGAAAGCACGTCTCCAGTTGCGTCCATCCAGGATTTCAAGAATTAATCCCCCTCCAAGAGCAAATATTGTACCTGGGCTAAGATTCAACTGGAAATTGGTTAAGTCAGCAACATAAAGCATTACCTAAGGAAGCTCAGATCGTCAGTGAAGAGGTCTACAATGTCACACTCACATGCTTTGTAAAGACCAGGCTTACATAGAACAGGATGGTTAATGAAAGCAGCTTTATTCTAAAGCTCTTTCTCTGTTTTCTCCCAGGGTTGCAAGCCATCCAGCCTGATAAGAAGCTGAACAGACATGAGCCATTTATGAAAAGGGAATTTATAAAACACCAAATCAAGTCTCTATAAATAGATGCCATTATAAAGGACTACCAAACATTGAGAACAATGTATTATTGCCATAATCACTAAGCAGTTTATCTGTTACTGCTCCACCAACCTCCCATTGGCATACTGATGCAAACAGTATGTTGCTAGCCAGTACGCCTCCCCTCCTTAATTTACTTCTAGAGTGAGGCACAACATCCAAGATGCAAGACACATGAAGAGATTTCAATCAGTTCAGCTTTTCTGTTCACAAATGTCCCAAGAATAGTTTCCCCTGCTCCCCCTCCCCAGTTTGATCTTGAAATTATGCACAACAATGTGTAATTTTTGGCTTGCAAGCTGCATAAACAGCTGTAGTTTTCCTCTGGGCTGCATCTGTTAGTTTGATTAGAAAGGTCACATGATATCCTCTCCACTTGCCAGCATGAACAGCCCCCTCCATCTCAGGCAATCTTGCAGTGACAAATCAAGCTTGCTTTTTGCAAACAAATCACCAACATTTGCCTGAATATAGTGGCCTGGGTACACAAATCATTGCAAAAAATGAACACAGAACCAGTGTTCCTCAGCTCTTTCAGTGTTTTCCAAATTCCAGAAACATTTTATTAACCGGAGGTGGATTATTTGGAGAGCTTAATCACTACTCTGTTTAATCAAGTCTGGCAAACACAAACCAGCCAGTCCTAAAACACGGAAATTCACATATGTGTTGCTGAAGAAAATCCAGATCCTGGTTGTAGAAAGTAGGGAAGAGACTCCAGAAGTTAACCCACAAAATAAACACATTCTATTCAGTCACACACTGCAAGAGCAAAAAAGGGGAAAGCTGGTTTCATTAGAAGTTTGTGGTGCTGCCACCCCAGGAGCATTTGTCCTTCAGGAGAGGAATGAGCATTCCTGTTACACCTGCTACTCCTCAGAGGGGCTGGCAGGTTGTGTAAACACCTGCAGGGGAGCTTGGAAGCCGCTTCTCTGTAACACATGCTTCATAACACACCCTCAAGTCTGGAGAAAGATGCCCACCCCACCCCCAAAACCCCCAGAAGGGCAGCTCCACCTTCAGCAGAGGAACAGCACAGCAGGTACCTCCAATTTTCTCTTCCCTCTGCAGACTGAAGCAGAAAAGGGGACAACAGAATAAACAACAGCAAAAGCTGAAGTTGGCCACTAGAATTTCTTACATAACTCAGTTCTAAGGAATTTTAAACTAAAATGCCTAAGGTCTTAGCTAGCTAGCCATTATCCTTGAGTAACCTACTCTGTAACAGCACCAACAGGCAAAACAAAGTCTTGTGTAAGATCTGTGTCCACATTTTAGAAAAATACAAGTATAGTAGCCTAAATTATAAACATCCTAAACCCATTCTGATCCTCCTCAGCAGAGCCTGCAGAGTTTTTATTATGTTAATCTCCCAATAATCTTTTGTCATGCTGACTTGTCATTAGTGATCTGCTTTTCTGCAGTAACCAAGGTCACCTGGACTCTTGGCAGGTGCCTTTTCAAGGACCTTTTGCCACAGCAATAGGCAGAAGAAAAAAGATCTTGCCTTTAGAAATGCTTCAGAATGTCAATGTGAACTTTTGTCATTTTTCCTACAGTTCTCACTTCCAAGAGGTGGACAGAAGGCTGCTTTTCTTATGAAAACAGAAGGGTGGTCAGTGATGGCTCTTAGCTCCCTATGAACTTTGTACATCAAACAGCTGAAAGCTTTGCTTCATTGCTGTGAAGCAGGAACCAGAGCACTGCCTCCAACAAGGGTTTTTGTGTTTTTAAAGAAATGTGCAACTCCTATTAGTAGCTTAAAAATTTGTATCACAGAACAAAAAAGCTTTCTATTTTCAGCAGTGTCTGAATACAGGTACTGATTTTCTCAGTTCAGTCATTTACCCCAAACATCCAAGAATACATCAGCCTTTCAAGGACAGGGGCACTTGTTCAATATGGCATCTTCCTTCAATATCAAGGTAGTATTCCCAAGACAGGGCGAGGCCAGGTTGTATCTGCGGGACATCCAGCTTCACGTTAAGAGCATTATCTTCTTTCCCCCTCTACACCAAATCCCACAATGTGCTGAACCCAAATTCACACTTCAGGAAAACACAGCACTGAAAAACTCATTTCAGGTTCCCCTCTTCACTCATTCAGAACAAGGTCTCAAACAGACACACAAATAAATTAATCAGAGCACTATGGGGTTTTAAAAGCAGAACACAGGTTTATTTACAATCAAGTTCTTATGGGCAGTTGAATAAATAAAAACTTTGCCGCATATACTCTAATTTCCCTCTGCAGAAAGTGTCTGAACAAAAGGCTAGGTTTGAGAGATGCCTGTTTAGCAGCTGCCCCCTAATCCAGCCCCTCCAAAGAACACACTCCCTTAGTAAAACACTATTGGGAAAGAAGAAAATAAAGTGCAAATAAAAGGCAATAAAACGCTGGTGGCTTGTCTTGAGGCCCAGACGATGTGGAAAGGTTTGGCTGGATAAAGTTATGCCAGGTAGCTTACACCCAGCCACATCATGGTTTTGAATGCTTAAACAGGGACAGAGCCAAGACACTGCTCCGTAGCACAGAGGGCTCCAGCGCAAACAGGAATATTGCACGTGTGCTCATAAAGGGGCACGTGGCCTGGAATTGCCAGCACCAAAACAACGAATTTGGGATTTAGCCCCACTGCTCCCCTGTGTTCTACTGACAGCCGCCAGGACAGGACGGATGAACAGAAAAAGGGACCAAACATCTATATTCTGGTACTGAAGTCACAGTATGACTACATTCCTTATCACAGCAGCACAACAAAGTTGAACTTCTCTCTCCTCACAACCAGTAACCAAACTGCCTGTGGAATCAAAAGATTAAAAATCTCCTATTTTGTGATACCCAAGCTGTTGAAGGGCATTTTAAGAAAAGGGTGCAGAAGTCCTGAAGAACGGACCATTGCCTTCAGAACAGGTGAAACTGGTACAAAGCATTCACATGACAGCGCTGGAAAACCTGTCGGGATCAGAGCAGATCTGAATTAGGCTGGTAACTCAAAGGCAGAGCTGCCAGAGCCAGGGAAGACTCTTTAAAAGCTGTTCCACCACTTCAGACTGCCTAGGATCTGTCCATGTTTCAGGATCTCCTCACCCCATGCCTGAAATAGGCCACAAGAACAGAACACAGGAGACGGGACACATTATGTCAGCATACACAGTAACTTCTTTCTAACATTTCCAACTTGTAAGTGCTGCAGATACATTTGTGTGACATGGTATTTGGCACAGCTGTCTGTGAGGAATCCTGCTAGTATCTTCAGCTCCACATGGTGCATAGATACTGCATGTAAAGGCATGACTAAGTAGCATTCTCCATCCAGAACAGCTAATCCCTTGCTGAGTCTGAGTGCCACAGTGCAGTTACGGCCATGAGAAGTCTCTGACTCAGGCTCCTTCTCCACTGCTTTAGAACTTTCCTCTGGAAAGTGAAGCCCACGAGCTTGTTAATATTCCAACTCTGGATGGATCTGGCCTCGGGTCTCCATTCTGTTCAGCCACGGACCAGCACGACCATCCACAGAGGCGCTGGACACGGCCTTTCGCCCTCCGCCCAGTCAAAATTCAGCCCACAGGACAGCCTTGTTGCCTTTGTCCACACTGACCACATGGGCACCTGCTGGCGACCATGCGACTGCGTTGATAGAAGAACTGAAATGGAAGCCAGGTATAAGTTTACAAAAGAGCTGAATTCCACAACAGGGCTTAACACTGCAATTAACTATTTTAGTATTCTGTCTACTGAAGAAAAAGCACTCTCAGCTCTCAAAAGACTCCAGCATTTAATAAGCCTAAGAGATACAATTTCTTCAGAATATATTAAATGTACTTTATCAGAATCGTATCTCAGTTTAAGTTGAACAATAACAAGCCTAACCTTAATTCAATCTAGAGAATACTGCTGTGAATCCACAAAGAATCTGCATATTAAAAATTCTCACATCAATATAAGTTGCAAAGTTGTATGACTACAATTCTTCCATAGCTCAGCAGGATTCACAAGCCAGATCCCCACTCCAGATTACAAGGCCAGATTCCCCTCACCTGTGATGCTTTGTGAGCGTCCTCTCCAATTTCCCAGTGAGCACATTCCAAACGTAGAGGGCCCCATCAGCTGAACCAGCAGCCACATAGTTACCGTCAGGGCTATGAGATCAGAGAAGGTGCAGAACGTAGAGAACAATTTTCCAGTCAGCAATTTATCAAGCACACATCATTCCACCCGCAACTTCCTCAGCAAGCAACTTGGCATTAAAGTCCTGTAAGGCTTACGTGTTACAAGCTGCTAACATTGAAGTGGTGAGAGCACTTTGAGATCAGAAAGTTTCCAAGACATTGGATCAACACCTACAAATACACTCTGTCCTGACTAAGAGGTAACCTTGACTAAATCACAAACTCTGCAGCAGTTTTTCTAGCTGTAAGCAGGGACAATGCAGTCAAGCACCAGGAATCACTCACTTTTGCTGGGGAAGTATTTATCAGGTATCTTTCTTGTATTTGACCTTACCTGAACACAACTCTTGTCCAGTCAGAGCCACATTTGAATCCTTGGGCACTGAAAAGTTAAAATCAGATAATTTTACATTAATTTATAAGGAGATGGACTTTCAGGTTTTCATTAAAGAGCACTGTAAGGATTTCTACGTGGTTTGGAATAAGCTCCAGTATCCCTTTATCACAATTCACATTTCTCATACACCTTCCTTCTCAACTGTATCTGAAGAAATTCTTTCCTTTAGGCCAAAGACTTCTAAGACAAGCTATCTTTAAAGAGGTAAATGAAAAGATCCACCAGAGCAGATCTTTGCTGTTAGACTCTAAAAGAACTTTGCTACCCATGTAGAACAAAAGTTAGAGGAGACTTCTCTCTCCACAGAGATACTGAAAACACTCTAGCACTGAGGGCAATCTACAATCAAAGTTCTGAAATTCATAATGTTCTTGTGGAGAACACACTCACCTGAATGTCTGCTTGACAGCACCAACCCGCAGATCAATAATCTTTAGTAGATCATCACGGGAACAGGTCAAAAGCTCTGTTCGCTCTGAGTTCAGGTCCAGAGCTGTGATTCTTCCAAGCAGCTCCAGTTCTTTTACTATGCTTTCAGTCCTAAAGACAGAAAGGAGAAAAAAAAAAAAAAGAAAAAAAAGAAATAGTAAACCAGGATTCAGAAGCCAAACTACTGCATCAACACTCTGACTCATCCCAGTGTGGAAGAGGAGGAGAAAAAGGATTACTGGTTTATTCTCACATTTTGATTCTTTCCCAAGCTAGATCTCACCTTGTGGATTATACTTCCAGCCACTATTTAGACACTACCTTTCTCACAACTCCACCCTCGAAAAACTAAATGACATCTAGAATGGCAAGTACTGACCAATGCAAAATATTTACAGGAAAGCAGACTGCCTTTTCAGAAAAGAAATGGCATCCCCCCCCCCCCCCCCCTGCATTGCT
>NW_020799111.1:3154745-3173660 GCF_003259725.1 Athene cunicularia | reverse complement strand
CCCCCCAAAGTCCCAAACCCAAAGCACCAAACAGAATAAAAGTAGTAACATAAGTCCCTTTCAATGGCCTTCTGCAACTCTTCAATCTCATTAGCTTCCAAGCTCAGAAAGAGCTCCCTAGTTCAGATTATACTCAGACAGCAATCCCATAACCATTCCTACACTATAAGCTTTCTTACAGTAGTTTTACCTGATGTCCCAGAAACGAATTTTCTTATCAAAATGTCCACTCATTACACATTGCTCAGTACATACGATGTCATTGCAGCTAGATCCTGCAAACACTGTTTTTATACCTAAAAAGGATAAACCAATGGTGACACACTGAAATTTATACTGTACAAATTGATGAAAACAGAGACAGAAAATGATCATTATACCATACACAAACACAGTGGCCACACAGAACAGTGTCTGAGGACTGACACAGGGCAGACAAACTGTGTCTTACATTAATCCAGACTTAAGTCTTCAACAACCTCTCTGTCCTTCTCAATCTCCTTTGCTGTGGCTAATATCCCTTTAAATGCTCCCATGACAGCTGCTTTACTTCCACTTTGTATTTAGACAGCTATAATTTGCTACTGTTAAACAACATGAAACTGTCTCCTTGACCTGTGTTCATGGTCCAGGTATCAAGGTAACCTTGGATCTCCTCTCTCAGCACAAGCTGGTTTAAGAGCCATCAACAGGAGAAAAGCCATGGAAATAAGGTGTTGCTCCGAGAGAAAGATCTGGATCCTAGCATTTCCTTCATTTGAGATGTTGACATTTTTGGTACATTTCCAAGAGATATTTCTATCCACCTCAGCATTAAACACTCTGACCTGGCTTCAAGTTTTTAGTGGAAAAATAAAATACCCACCCTCAGCCTAGTAAACAAAGAACACTCATCAGAACACAGCTGCTGTTAATGTAATAGCATTACCAGTGCTTCCTGCATACACATGATTTCTTATTCTTATTTCAGGTAACAGGCAGAATGAATCTGATTACTTGAATAATATAAGATGGCATGGCTGTGAGTTTTTGCTTTTTTAGATTAGCAAGTAAAATAATCTGGTTGATGTCCATTTACATTCAGCAGAAGCATAGAACATGAATAGAAGACAGAAGTTATGTTTCCTTACAAACTTTGCTGCGGAGGTCCCAGAGCTTGAGGGTCCGGTCATGACTTCCCGAAACAATGCGTGCATTGTCCAGCAAGAACTTGGCTGACAGAACTTTACCGCTGTGACCTGTCAGGGTGTGCTGATGACAAGAGATTTACATGGTAAAACTGCACAGTTCCACTTGTTCCCTTCCCTTGTAGGTTACTAGTTTTGCTACTTAACAACTCAAAGACAATCTTAAATCGTAACTTGCATGTCTACTGCATTGCTTGGAGAAAAAAAAAAATCTATTCTAGTTAAACAGAGATTAATTAACACTAAATAGGAGCATTAAGTGCCACAAAGTTCAGCCTGAAGCTTGGAGACACCTTTAAGGCTGTAGTTTCTCTAGCTGCTCAGGGAACTTTTGAGCTCTCTTCCTCAACACTCCATACACCTATGCTTCATGGACAGATGGCAACTGCAACACAGACTTGCAGGAGCAATGAGGAGAAGGGGTTAAAAAGCATGATGAAAATTGTAATTATGCCTTCAGGTTTTTATAATGAGCTTCTCAAGAATACAACAGGGTATCTAATCTCAACTGTTGTTACCTCTTCAAGTCTGAAAGCTGAGACAACCAGAGGTTTCAGAAAAAATCCCTACAGCAGTTTCTTTAACTGCAGGGATAAGCTCTGTGGGGCTAAGAACATGAACAACACTCACTACAGACTGTTGAATATTTACATACTAAATTACAAAAGAGACAGTGAATGACTGAAGTAAGAGTTGTGAAAAACCAGAGGGAAATCTTTGGCATATAGTTAAGATTTTTTTTTAAATACTCAAAAGGACTATCAAATTATACAACACAATCTGGGCTTGGGAAATACAAAAGAAAAGCCCTCAAGAATGGAAAGGAACATGAGCAAAGTTTGGAAAAAAGCAAGCCTGATACACAATACAAACTCTGAAAGAACAAATCATCCCATAAGGACCACGTTGTCTTAAGAAAGAACACAAACTCCAGAAAGAAGGTTCTACACTAACTCTGCACCTCTCTTCTGCTCTTGCTGCACTATCATCAAGTACAGATATTTGCATTTAAGTAGGGAGTTTGTGGCAAAATTTACTTTGATTTCAGCTCTCCTATCTCCTGCTTATGTGCAAGCCATGACAAATCTGTATCACACCAACTAAAACCAAAGAACATACTATCTTATTTCAGAGAACAGTGAATGCACTTGCCTAAAGCTAGTAGTCACCAAGGACACCAAAAATTACAGAAAGATACTGTGAAACCAGGTGGATGTTTGCAGGGATAACTAACTTTTTGTAGCAAGTAATCTGTAGTCTGCTAAACTTTTATTTACTATAACTCACATGCAACAGTAGGTCTTGCAGCCAAACAGAAGCTACAAAAGAACTGATATTCTTCACTTTCCTAAATGAGGCCTGACACCTCTACAGTGAGGACTACCCAGTGAATTACAATGCAACTGTAGGCTATAACCAAGAATTGAAATGTCAGAAGATTCAGAACATCAAAGTAGCATCTTTCTAAAAGTGTACATAGGAATGCCAAGAAAACCCTCTTAGTGGAAAAGAACCTTTTCTTTTGGTCAAATGTGAATCCTTCTTTAAACTAGAGCTAAGTGTTGGAGAAGAATGTGAGTACAAAGTAGTTGGGAGAAGAGGGAGAATCTTTCAAAAGACACTGAGAATAAAGTCACACACTTTTAGACTTGCTGCCTGTAACAGTTAGGCAAAGGGCTTCTTTTCAAGAATGCTGCACCTAAACAAACAAAAAAAATCCCTCTTCTGCAAACCCTCCATCAGCACTCCTCTCCTTGGAGTGAAACTAAAACACTGGATTCTTATGGTTCTCCATAAACCATAAGAAGCATTTAAACTTCCACAAAGGAGGGTGGAAAGTGTATTGGGTTTACATTGTAAGGCTTTGCTAGCCTAGGGGCTGTATTGTGAAGATAGGCAGTAACTGAAGTTTCCTGCAAGGCTGTGCAGAGACCAATACTGTATTTTAGGTCTGTTAACAAAAAGAATTATTAGCAGGTCTGTAAGTGCCCAGTTTCCAAAACTGCCACATCCCTATTAGACAAAACTGGAAATACAAGACAAACAGCCTCAGCACTGCTTTGTCTTCAAGAGACTCACCCGTAATCGATTGTCATCAACTGTCCAGATTCTGCTGGCAAAGTCATTTGAAGCTGCTAAGAGGTAAGAACCCTGTGAACACAAGATTAATATAAAACTACTTCTGCAATTTGATACTCAAATTAAACTCTAAGGTATTTCCAATAAATCATTAAAAGTATATTAATGCTATATTACCAAGGGAAAAAAAGAACAAAACCAAAAGCACAGCAGCATATAGAATAAGGAAAGCTAGTCTAACAACTTTCAAAAAGGCTACAGGCTCATCAAAATGTGTTAGTGATTTGTAGAATCATGATTACAGACAAAAGGAGCAACAATAACGAGACCAGAAAGGACATTCTCCTTTCCCTTCTGCTGTAGTAAGGAAACAGGTTCTAGTTTACCTGCCAGTATTGTGGGGTTTTTTCCTCTTTTTTGATTTTTGACAGGGAAAGAACCCTGCATCAATTACTCCTACTGCTTAGTAGGCCTCAGAGTGGAATTAGCCCAATTATTGCAATTTTCATTACAATTATAACATTTTAAACCAGGATTCCAAAATCTAAATCTGTCCAAGCAAAGACAGATTGACTTGTTCATGGCTTTAGGCTTAGGGCTCTTCCAGGTCATCCATGATGGAGAATGGACAATACAAGATTCATGCTTGCACTCCTGTCCCTCTCAAAAGACTTTCCTGAATCCTTAGATTCCATTAGCATCTCGCCTCAGGCAGTTCTCACTTCAAATGTGTTCAAGCAGCTTACAAAAATCAGAACTAGTCTCTCCTGCAGATAAACAGTGCCAACAAGTCTCTACAGAGCTGATCAGTGTCCAAAGGAAGGATCCTTTTGAGTGCGTATCAATAAAGTTTAGCACAAAGAATCACCAAACAGAAGAAATGATACCATCTTTGGTCTACTGTCTATGCAGTAAAGCACCGTCATGGGAGAGGTCTCAGCAGAAAAGTCAGATCACATGTCCAGTTATAACACTCCAAGACCTCAAACTCCTTCAAGTGAGACTGTTGGATGCTGATCCCAGTCATGTTTCCAATACTGCAGGTTAACATGAACTGAACACATCACAAGCTGTCAGCAAACACTCTGCCAGCCACACCATTACTGTGCTGTGACTAGTGAGAAACTGCTGGGAGAAAAGGTCATGGAAGTGCAAGTCTTAGGATAATCAGACCTTTTACTATTCATCACAGACCTCAACAGAACACTTACGGAAATAAACTTCACAGAAATAAAGTCTAAGTGTATTTGCTTTAGTGGGAAGCTGAAGACTAATTTCTTACTTTAGACAAAGCCTAGTGTATTTTACTGTAATTTTATCATAATAGCCCATGTCTGAGCTGCATATCTCCTGAATTGTAAAGCATTATAGGCTCCAGCATATCAAATAAAGATTTTTATTTTGGTACAATTTTTAACTATTTACAGTTACTCTCCTAAGTGTTTAAACTAATTTCTTAGGTAACTTTTCAAAGTGTTAGAATGGAAATTGATAGACCCCCCAACAATTCAGTTAACTCATTCACAATCACAAACAGCGGATATTGCACAGATACTCACAGCACTATCAAATTCTATGCTTGTAATCCCAGCGTTACTACCAGAGAGGGAACCTTTGGGCTCACACCTATCTGCACAAAGATGAATGAAATTTAAAACAATGGATTAGAACAGAAGCTGCCACAAAGCAAATTGTAACATGTGTTTGCTTAGCATCCCACCATACCCCAAAGCAAAAAAGATTACCTCCCAAGACTTCCCAAAGCTTAACCCTCCGGTCCATGCCTCCTGTTGCTAGCAACCGGGAGCCAGGGCTGAACTGCACTGCATTCACCTCCCCATCATGTGCATCCTGAGGAGTGGGAGGAACAGAACAGCCACCCAAAATGGAATTAGCACAGACCCAAAATACCACAGATTAGAAAGCTATAGAATTTAAAGGTTACGCAGAACCACAGCTGTAGATCTTTCAGCAATATATAGGAAACAAAGCCACAGACTGAATCTCTAGTATGGTTGGTGGTATACAAACAGCAGAAAGGCTGATCCTTATCTAAATAAAAAAACAAAAGCACATAAAGAAAAATACTAGCAAAGTCTCAATAGTGATAATAAACTGCCAGAAGCCTTACAACACTTCATAATTTTAGGCTTTATAAGGTAAGGATTTTAAGTTACACCAGTAAAAAAATAAGGAAAGGACAGAAAACATTAAGAGGGGATATGCTGTAGAAGGAAACCAGCTTTTCTTTTCATTTCATCTAGAGCCAGTCATGGAACACGATCCAGTGAATTCATGAAACCACAGAACACTCAAGGCAGGCTTGAGTTAGGAAAGTCTGCTAGGAAAGAGTGTAACAGATTAACTGCATTCATTGAGTGTACTGGTGATAATGCTACTTTAGACTGGCGATTAAGTAGCACCAGAGGTTGTGACACCACCTTCTCTGACAGAGAACTCGGGCTTAAGCAGCGGTTCCTATCTGCAGGTGCAGTAACACCCCTGCACTCCTCTCTCTCACAGCTTAATGTTTTGAAGCTTGAGTTGGCCACTTCATAGTGATTCTTAACCTTCTAAAACCTATGAAAATTTTAGGATTCCTTCCTTCTTTTTTCCCCTGTTCATTTCACAGCTTTATACTACTTACCACACAGTATTAGTACCACATTCTTAAGTCATTTGCTGCATTTCTTTTTAAGTATTTTCAGTAACTGCTCTTTCAAAATCTTTTTTTTTTTTTTTTTTTTTAAACTTGTATTTTTCTGGAACTTGCTGCTTATACTTGGTCTGCCAGCTCATATTTAGGGGTCATCACACTTCAAATCTGAACTTTCTACAAGTGCAGAAGAGCCATTCAGAACAAAACTGGTCAAAAGTCTTGCCTGGAAACTATGTCTGAGAAAGATGGCTGAAGCAACTACCTCCTCTGCCCTTCCAAGCCTGTTCTACTCATCTCTCCAGAAGTGAGCCTGGTCTGCTCCCTATATCCACCAAACCTCTGGCACAGAGTCCTTGCATTCATTCCTGGAATGCTCTGCTGGACCTAGACATGTCCTCACACTCCACCTGGGCTCCAAACACAGGAGCTAAACCAACACGGATCATCTCCAGAAGAAACATGGATTCCTATGAAATGAGTCAGGACTTCTTCCTTCTAATATTGCTGTGTTAACCGCACATCACCTCCACACTGCCAGAGTCTGACAGGCTGTTCCTATTCCTACTGCAAGATGGGTAATTGGAACGGGGCAGCATTCCCCACATTGCCAAGACTAGGGGTCAGCACAGTCTGCCATGATTTGCCCCTCCATATGGGGTAGACAGGCTGTGCTGCTCTTAGAAGTTCTAACGGCATTACAGAAGACCAAGAGGTGAAAACAACATAAACCCTCACATGGATCTTGAAAACATCATATATACAGCTTTGTAATACCTTTTATGATGAAGTTGGCCAGGATTTACATCTATCGATCAACTGCGCTTGCTGACATGGACAGGAGGAGAGAGGCTGCAACACATACCGAAGCCATGAACACCTCTCTCATCTGATGCTTCCTATTCAAGTCAGCTCCAGACTATCACTTAAATTATGACCCTATTCTCACTTAAGGTAACATTGCTACTCCCTCTACCCCATGACTGTCACTAGAGGAGATGGTGACAGGGCAGGCTAGGAATACACAAGCCTCCATGCTGCAGTGAGCCATTCTGTTACTCTGGATGAAAAACACAAGTAATTTCATATTCATGAAATATCCATATCCAGAACTGCAGTGCCTAAGAAAGCTCAAGAGGAATCTTAAAATGAGTAGCTGCATTACAAGACAATTTACCACAATATCTTTCATTCAGAAGGCAATGCCCTTCACAGATGCAACAGATAAAGGAGGTCTCAGCTTGAAAACTTTAGATCACACACAACAAATGCAGACACTCCGCTACCAGAAGCTCCTCTTCATCAGTTCTGTTGGACGACATTCAGTGCCACAACTCCCTTCATTGTGGAGACCTGGAACTGAATTAATCCCAAACTGTCAGCAATCTCTTCCTCAGTCATAGCTCTACTATGGCATGACAGAACAGGGACTGCTGGGAGCCAAGAGGGTAATGGAGTGTAATTCCCCTGTGCCCTCAGACCTTTTACTATTCATCATCGACCTCAGAAAAACAGACATCAGGCACATTGGCTCTGAGAAGCATCTGGGCTAAGAATTAAATGGGATGAACTATGCCACAAAATCAAGAATTCCTTCTTGTTAATAGGTAAGAGTTTCAGGAGATCAGTTCCCACAGACAGGATTCACTTCCTCCAAAGACAGTAAAAGGAATGGTAAAACCAGGAATTTCTTCTATACTTACAAAGACACATATGGCAATAGTGGGCACTCTCACTTCTTTACTGGCACCTGGATGTGGCTCTACATTATCCTGGGGAGCAGGGAACGAGGACAAAGAACGCCTCCTGAGATGAAACAAAGCAGAAATATTTTAAAACAAGAGAATGCTGTTTCTCTTGAGTTCATCCAGATCTGCACCTGTCACTTAACTACACTGTACAGCAATTAAACAATGGGGAAAGGAGTTTAACTTTCTTTTATCCCATCTTTCAAAAATTACATTTGTCATATAACTACATTCACTTGTGGCTTTAGGTATTTCATAGTATGCCAGATAAGATACCTGAACTGATTACTGACCTCATTTTGGAGCAGTCACCTTTTTTTAATCAGAAGGAGAAACATGGCACTGACTACAGTTTAGTTCAGCTGGAGAGACTGCAACTCCATCAGTATGTCTAGGGAGACTCAACACCTTTGCAGCACTACATCCAGGCAGCAAAATGCTCCATTCAAAAGCTCAGGCTGTACCATTTAAGCAAAGACTGTCCACCTAATGCAGAGCTTAACTTTGAAGGACTGGCTCCGCTCTGGACACTAAGCACAGAACCCAACGACTTATTTTAAATAACCCTATTAAAGGAGCAAAGTGCAGTGGAAAGTAAGAGCAAACCCCAACTGTTCTCTCCACAAAGAGGGACTCATTGCCTTTATAACTGTAGGTAGTTTCTAGCCAGTGCTACCAACATAAGAAATCTAATCAGGGTAACGCAGCTGGGTTCCATGTTACTTCAGTGGAATACATTCACATGCTGGACTAAGAGCGGATAATGTTTTTCACCTGGCAGCATCAGAAGATTGATGTCCCAAAAGGGGAGACTCAGACAGACTGGAGGGAAAGGTCAGAGGTCAGCACACGGCAAGATGGAAGAAACAGGAAGTTGAGAAGAACAAAAAAAGAAAAAAAAAGAAAGGCAGAAGCTAGAGGAAAGGCCGAAATTATTTGTCCGTATTCCCTGCACCACCAAGATGTTGGTGTACATTGAAACCAATATACAAAACAAAGAGGTGAAATTGTTCTAACCTACCCAAAGATATTAGTGATAGAGTCCAGAAGGCCTCCAGCTGGCTGGGAGAGTCGCTTACTGAAGGATGGGAGGACAGGTTTAAACCTTGTGAATAGCTTCTCCACATAAAGATCAATACAAACACATGTCATAGCAACAAGTCTCTGGAAAGACTCCCTCCCCTGCAGACCCAGTCCAAAAGACATAAAACACCAAAGGCAGGCATCAGTCCAAAAGTCACCAGTAACTACAACTCAGAACATAAATTTGTGAGTGAAGTTTCTTCAGTTTCCCTCAACCTCCACCCTGTGAATTACTGGTTTTAGATACACCAGTCTGCCAAGTCTGAAGTTTCAACCAAATTAATGTGTGCTCTCATGTAACTACCTCTTACTTTCCACTCACTGCTATTTTAGAGGAAGAAAAAGATGCATTTAAACTAGGTGAAGATTATTTTCAGCATTTCAGCTAAATACAAAATCCCAGCTATTTGCAAATTCACATTGATATCTTGCATAGTAAAAGAGGTATAATACAACATGCACTGTAATACCCACTTTAATGTGTATTTTGTTTTTAAACCTTTAATATTAAACACAGGTTTTACAGACACTAGTGTAATTTAGTTAAAAGATTGAAGGAAAAACAGCATATCCAAAACACGGTAACAGAGACATAGCACATTAGTTTCACGCTATTCTGAAAGTACTAAATTGTGTTCTAGCTAAAGGCAAGTAAAAACCTTACATAAAATTCCCAACATTGTTCCAACTCTCTTATACCCCTTGTTCTCTCTCAATGACATGGTACAAAAATCTCTTGGTCTACAAACCTGGATGTTCGGCTGACAGCTCGCACTGGAGATGTCTCCTCAGCTGTGTCAGAGGTTTCATCTGCAAGCACTTCAATATCATCATCCCTGCTGAAGTGAGAGAAAGCACCTCGTTTTCAGTCAGCCAGAGCTTCCCCTGGAAACCACCCATGGACATATACAAACTGAATGGACAACACTACTCCAGGGTCAGTCCATGTCTGTGCCCAACCCACATCTGGGTTTTTTTAGCTGTAGTAACATGGAGGTAGATCCAGACAACACAAACTGTCACTGCCAGAGATATTACATTCAACATACAATGTCTGCAAACAAGTATGTTGCAGCACCTAAATTTCAGTGTTTTCTTTCCAGCTGCCAATTATACTCTTCACTAACAAGAGGGTTGGACTCCCCTCCCCCTGTTTACATTGACAGGCATACTTTCTAGATGCTTTTTGCTACAGGCATTTTATTTCAGCTTGCAGCACTACATACAGCATTATGACAACCTATCACATCTGAGCAAGACTTTGCTACTGAATTACATTTGCTGGAACAGTTGCAGAACAGCAAAACCACAAGTTATTGCAACACCAAATATAGACAATATCCTATTTTCATAGCACCTTTTTGCCATTCCAAAACAAGAAGTATTTAAAAGTTCAAAATTTAAGAGTTCAAATTTTCCTCTTTCATCCACACCAAATATATCCTGATACTTTCTATACTGTTCTACTTCAGGTGCTGCTCCATTAAGTACAAGGGATGTTTTGATTCACTTCACTGAAGTGTTAGTGTACAACTGAACAGAAGTGTGAGGTTCCAATACATATACCATAAATTAATCCAGCTAAACTACTCAGCTAATGCTAAAAGGTTTTTCCTTATTAGTCATCATGGGCTCTGACAGTCCAGTATTTTTTCCTTCAATGATGATTTTTCCTCCACTGCTGATTTTGCAGGACAACCTATTTTTAAACACACTCTATCAACCTGATGCCATTTGGCTGAACAGGAAGTTTAAATTCAGCATTAAGTAGGAATAACCCATTCCTGCCATCAGATAACACTCAGCTGCAAAAGAATTTAAGAGGACAGGACCATTTTTAATCTCTCACTTCAGAACGTAGCTGCACTTTAAGTTCTAAGATTTTGGATGACAGTATGTATGAAATGGTTGGACTGGATGATCTTCAAGGTCTTTTCCAACCTAGACAATCCTGTGATTCTGTGAAAGGGCTATGGAAAATATATACTCTGATTGAGAGTATCAGGCTGATATTTCAATAAAACACTATCAGATTCTACTGATAAGTTTGAGCTGTTAAAATTGTATGTAGCAAGAGAACTTCCCATGTTAACATATTTTTGAAGCAAATATAAACACCAGGGTGCACTCCTTTAAATACTGCAATTTTGCCCTTCAGTAAGCAGCACATTTATACAGTACAAATCCTCTAAAATGACAAAATCAGAAAAAGGAATCAAAAAAACTGTGAAGCAGTTTGAGTACTTCACAAAAGTCATTCTTTTCAGCTTTTTTTTAAAAGGCTTTTTTTTTTTTTTTAACTTCACAGTGTCTCCTATCAGATTTATGAAACATTGAGACCATCATCCCCACCACAAAAGGAAGTAAAATATTCAAGCTATTATGCTACAGCTACCTCTGGGCTCAGCTCAAAGATAAGAAGGTCTTGCCTTGGGTAATGGATAGGAAGAAGCTTAAAGGGGAAAGTGGCCACAGACATTACATGTGTGCTTCCCCTCTCAGTGCAACATTATTATTAAAGAGTTTAATACTCTAAGATAGTCCGTGTGTGTTTACATCAAATAACATGGACAAAAGGGATATCACTGTTCTTACAAGCTGGGAAGACTGTCCCCTCTGGCTTGGGACTGTCCACTGGCCTGTGACAGAGAGGTCAGCAGTAATCTTGTCATGCAGAGTCACACCTCAATAAGCTTAAGGAAATGGAAGCATTTAAACATTTCTTGAAAAAAAAGGCAAAGCAAATTGTGCCAATTAGTTGATTTGTTAATTGCTGTTTCAATATTCCTTCTAAATGCTACAAGCTCTCTCATACTCCCCCTATGCCTGCCCTTCCTACCTACCCCACCTTTGCATTGGCCCTCATCCAGAGCAGCTACATTGCTCCTATCACATGTAAGGACGTGCAGCACAGAGACCCAATGTGATTACACGATGCTACAACAAAGACAACAGACAGCAATGAAAAGCCTGCACCCTGCTCTGGCACTGTGGTCCAAACACTGTCTCGGTGCTTTCCAGGAACAATGCAGGTGGTGTTTTTCTGGATTTGGCTAACACAAGTGCTAGTAACTTTGTCAACCTGGTGCAAGGGGCCTATACCATCAACTGCCCACTTCAGTCAGCTGATTAAATATCACCCAGGAGTAAACATAACAGTGAAAAGAACAAAAGACCAGAGATATTTATCTCAGGCTTACCAGGAAAAGTAACTTCACATCTATCAATTTTTTCCCTACAGAATAAATCTCTCCCAGTATGGAAGTGATCAGTATATTTTCATGCACCTTAACTCACTCAGTACCTCTTCTGACATGAAATCCTTGAACATACTTGTAATCTAACACTTCAAAACACAGGCATCTCCAGAATACATTGTTTCATGATTGAAGAACTATTCTAAAGACCAAAGGCACCGCATAACAAATGTTTTTATACTGAGATAATAATATATATTCACCATATGAACTACTCTTAGGACTTTCAGTCCAAGCATCTATTTTTAGTCATAACAGAGCTCCTTATTCTGGAAGTTCAAGCAGTTACTGTACATTTTTGACTTTACACCAAAGTTTAAACACTACTCTACATCACCAAATTTAGAAATAACAAAGATACCATTTATCATGTATCTGCCTAAAACTGAAGCATGAAGTGATGAAGGAGACTCTATAAATCAAAGTGCTTACGGTTCAACAGGCAGGGGTTCTTTCGCAGCTTCTGCTAGCTCCTTCTGCAGCCTGGCTTGTCGTCTCCTAAGAAAAAGAAAGCAAGGTTATTTAAAAAAAAAGTTTCCTTAATCTTATTCCAAAGTTTACCCTGCACAGTTTTGATAGGCTTCATAAGATTTATGAAAATAAAAATCAAACCACTGCCCTAATTTTATCCTGCTTTTCAAGTTACTCAGTGCAAGAGAGGCAGTTTTCTTACTGTGAACAGAGAAGGACAAGATCAATCAAGTGAGGCAATAAAGCAAAGTGTACCTACTGCCCTTTATGACCCATATGAATGTAGATTTGATTGGAGTGCAAAAACTTGCAAACATAATGATTATGTTAGTATAGATAACACAAAAGAACCAGGTACTATGAGACTTGTATTATAGTTATTAGTGTCCAAGTATCCTTAGCTGGCAAGTAAGCTGAAGCAATTCAGAATTATTATTTTGCAAGAAAAAAAGTACAAGCTTATTTCTGCAAGTTATACATAGCTTAGTCCCATGGCAGCTGCCCCTTTTAGCAAAATGCAAAACCCACTTAAGTCAAAAAAGGATAAAACTAGGAGTAGTATCAAGATACAGTACAAACAAGGGATGTCCAAATCTAATACCAGCAAAAAACCCCCCCAAACTAGTTTCTATCTGATTTCTGATCTTCAGGCCACAGTTAAATGATGCTCAAGAAACAAAAGAACATGTTTTATTCATTTAAGAGACATGAATGTTTTCACAAAGCATCTGTCTGTGTTGGCCAGAAGGAAGAACACAAAAGTTCTGGACTCTCATTGTGTTGTACAAGAATACAGAGATATCAGAGAGCAAAACTAAATCTGGTTTTATTCTATGCACTCCTAAATATTAAAAAAATATATTGGGAAGTAGTTTATCAAAGGCCATCAGTTTCACCTTGAATCCTTTTCATTTTCTGCATTCAAACGATTGGCTTCTTGTGCTTTCTCTGCCATCCAACGTGAGACCAGCTCCTGGTTGTCTTCAGTAGTTTTCCTTAGTTTCTCCTCCAAGGCATTGAAGGTGATCTGGAGAGCATCATACTCATCTTTCAGTGTCTGATTAGCTCGCTCAAGATCTTGCAGTTTGCTACGCAATTCCTGGCACTCTGTTTCTAGTTCAGAGATCTTTTGCAAATACTCTGCAATCCTGGAATGGCAACAAAAACAATGAGGATTTCCTTTGGGAGCTATACCATCTTCTTTGTGCTCTTTGTGTACTGCCTAACAAAGGCATTTTTCGCCCATGGCTAGGACTTCTAGAGAATATTGTAACACTAATAAACAACTCAACCAGAAGTCTGGGTCTCATACCAACCACACAGACAAAACAATTCTTACTCACTTTGCTTCATTCATCTGCATCTCTTTGTCCTTCTGCTGCATTTGGTTATTCAGATCAATTACAGACTGGGCCAACTAGGGAGAGGAGAAAATTACATTACAAAATACAGGGATACCAACTGGATAACTCACACTAAGCAGCAACCAGTGAGAGTACGGACCAATTTATTATTACAAGCATGAAGCCTCACAGGTCTTTTACAGCTTTCTATACAGATCTGTTTACTGTCCGTATCACACAGGTCACTGAACCAGGGAATCCACTTTCAAAAACAAGTTGTCAAAAAGTTACTGTCCTTTGGTCTCTCACTCCCTTCCCCTCAAAAAGTTTCTTTATTCAAGTCACATCAAACAATGTGTATTAGGAAGAAATTCTATCTTTTAAAGTTGTGGAAAAACCAATTCAGAAACTAAAATTTGCCAAGTAAACCAACAAATGAGTACTAACAACCAAGCAACAAATCTTCCTGTTACGGCCAGGACAGCCATTACAGGAGACATGTAGTTCACATATTGTAAATGCAGGTTTCACGAAGATTTTTCCAACAAAGTTGCTGGTGGAGTCTCTGCAGTGCACAGGAAACAGAGGGGCAGAGGCCAACAGTAATGAGCGGCTGCTGTCAGCTCACAGCTCCACAGGCAGTGAGCAGCAGCGAGCCCCACAGCACAGAGAGCCTCAGCTGCCCAGGGAGAAGTTCTGAGCAGAGTGCCTCCTCGGTAGATGGCTTAGGGTACCAGGCTGCGGGAAAAGAAGGAATTTGCAGTGCTTTGACTAGTCAGCACACACCTCCTATAGAAAACTGTCTCCTCTTTGAAAAGATCAAAATAACTGACACTGCAGCTTCACAACGCCAGTGAGGTGTGATCAAAGGAGCATGGTAACATTTTCCAGGTCACTCCCACCTTTTCCCTATTAAGACCACAGTACCATGCAGGTACTAGCTCCTGGCCTCATTCAATCCACTGCTGTGATTTTTAAAAACCCAAACCCAGTTCTGCTGATGAAGCCTCCACACCTTTGTGTTAAAAAAAAAAAAAAAAAAAAAAAAAAAAAAAAACATAGCTTAGAGCACTCCTGGGTTCCCGACTGCATCTACATTGCAGAACAAGTACTCCCTTTTCAGTCTAACACGATGGGACTTTCAACCTGTGCATCTGCTTGTTCTGTCTGCTTTTTTTATAGCAGAGGTCCTGTGAAGTGAGACAAATGAAACTACACACAGGCACTTATTCTCTCATTCAAAGTCTTTTCAATGTAGAACTAGTGGTCATGCACAGCTCTAATCTGGATCAGTTCTTTCTTCCTCTAATACATACAGTTAAAAACCTAATAATGAAACACAAAGTGAAGCACTTCTTAAAAATCATGCTATGCTGACAACGTAAGCTCTTATCTCCTGCCTGTCAAAGACCAACCTTCTCTGGTTTATTTTAATCATCAACATGGGGAGCTTAAAAAGGCTGTACATGAAATGAGGAAAAAATGTTGATGAGTAAGCTTGGTAAAATTAAGGTCATGTTCACAAAGGGCCACGTACAGACCATACATACGAGAGGACTTTCTAACCTCGCCACGTTTCTTATGCAGCTCTGTCAGCTCCTCCTGATGCTTTATCTTCAGCTGTGCCAGCTCCTGCAGCTGAGCATCATTCCATGTGCCATCATGTCCTGGACTGGAGTTTGAGAGAGAGGAAGAAGAGATGTCACAAACAATAATCCAATTGCTTTGACAGTCTCAGAACATTACCTCCCTTGGATTTTCTATATTACATCAGAGTCATTCATAATGAACTAATGAACTAAACCACAGGTAGCTCCCCCACACCACACTTCTCACCAACCAAAACATTATATAGTACCAGAAAATTAAATTTACTGAGGACTCGATTCACCTTTTTGTACATTTCTAAACAGAATTCACATTCAAATTAAAGATAACTAGCCTTTACTTAAATTTGCGTTAAAATAACTGAGTCTTAAAAGTACACTCTACAAATTCTGGAAGAATTACAAATATTTTGCCACCTCAAATTTGTTCTGGAGGGAGACAGTGGACCTCGAAGATGATAGATATCTGGAGAGAGCATAAAACAGGACACAGAACCAAAAGCCAGGGGACCAAGGGTATGTTCCCAGGCCCTTGGATCTATAGTCCCAGGTGTTGCAAGTTGCTTCTCCATTGTTCCAACAATGTTCTAGCCTCTTATTGTATAAAGGTTTTGGGGTGCTTTTTAATTGTGTTTTACACAGTGGTACTGAGACATAAGCTGGAATTTCTACACACCAGAACACCACACATACCACCCCCCAAACAACTATGACTGTAACATTTAGCACTCATGTCTCTTGAGGCACAGAGACAGGAACAGAAGTCAGGTTTTTAAAAGCATATATGCACACATACATATCACACAGTCTTTGAGCAAGTTAGCAGCTATATTTTAAACAGCTTTTAAAAATAATAAAGTTCATCACCATTACACCACACAAACAGAACAAAGTAATTGGAAGTATCTGTTTCTGCAGTCGCTTTGTGTTATAACAGTCCAGTGGGAAACAAATAATGCATTCAGAAGGTGAAAGGTCTCACAATGATATCAGTAACTTAATGCTCTTCTCAAAGACAACCAACCAACAAACACCATCTCACCAAACTAACACTGTACTAGAAGACACTGCATTTCCCAAAACTGTCCAAACAGATAGGAAGCCAAGTCCTGTGCTAATATCCAACACGTCCTATAACTCTGGCCATGCATACCTCTATAGCCAGAACTACATATTCCTCCTTGGCCTTAAGATAAGTAAATCCATTTTTCCTCAGCTGTCTAGGATTATGACATTTATTCTATTTCAAAAAACTGTCATATACTGAGGACAGTATCAGAGCTCAGCCTAGTATTTACTTTGAAGAGGCTGTTTCTGTGCATTTCTTGTCATCCTCATCTACTCCAGCCTCAGAGTAGGTATTCAACCAGAATCAGATTCCCATAAACTACAGATGGTTCAAGACAATTGCAGTCATCAGAAAGCTACTGAGAACTTTCACATGGGGGTTAACTCCAGCCTGCTGGCCAAATGCTTTCCCTGCAATTCCTGTAAAATCAGGGAGCTCTTCTTTCCTTACTAATAACAATATACAATAGCCGTAAGTATATTTGTTTTGTATCCCACTTAGACATACACATATGGTTTTGCATTATATTGCAATAAGAGCTTCAACAGAATAGGCAACTGCCACCAAAGTAGGAAATTCTGAGCTACTTAGCCCTGCCTTTTCTTCAGTTACACCAAGAGCAGAACCCAACAGCCTTTCCCTGCTAGTATTTACATGCCGCCCAAAGGACACACTGCTAGCATATTGGTTTGCTGTGGATGAAGCATGACCCCTGCCTACATCACTAGAGTGCTATTCCCAGGTTAGAGTGGAAGTTTCCTGAAAAAATCCTGCTAAAAGCAAGACAACACATTCTATTTAGCACACAGTGCTTATTTAGGGCTGATACTTTACAATCATGATTTTCTCCGCTCTCTCCTTCTATGTGATTACACAGATTGAAAGAAACTAAGACATCAGTTTCTTCCTGCACTGCAATACTCATAAGACTGAATAATTTCAAGAATCATATCATAAACATTGGGAACTAACACCAGACAAACATTATAAGCATTACAAGGCAAAGAGAGCAGAAGCTCATGCTAGTCTGCCTTCATACCTTGAGTTTGTGATAAATTAATTTGTCCAAAATTTGGTTAGATCTTTCTGCACTACATTCTGTAAACATACAGTAACTTGTTTTCATGTTTATAGAGTCTGTCATGATTTATTTTAAGTTCAACAGATTTCCCAGTTCACTTTATTCCAAGTTACTGTAGTAACCTAGAAGTTGTTTGTGTAAAGCATCAAACAATGGTTGAGGTTAGAGCGTGCCTGACAGCTGACTGACAGAAAAGGAATTTTAAATACCTGATCTCATGTCTGCTCTGCATGTCATATTTTTCTGCTTGAAGCTTATCAGCCAGCACCGCATGAAGATCCGACTTCTCTAGTAGCTTGTTATCTGAAAGGGCAAAAAGTACAGTTGAGAAGATAATCAAAAAGCAAAACCAGATTTCCACCCTCTTCTACGAGCTAAAAATCTAGTATCTTTAATTATTCTGGCACAACCAAACATTATGTAAGTTTCCACATTAGAGTACACTCTTTGATGTCAGCAGACTAAGGCACTATTCAGCTACAACTCCAAGAATTCCTCATTAATTCAGGTGCTGTGGGACTGGTCTTACAAAAGCTTAATAGAGACTTCTCAAGTGCATTGCTATTTACTAAAACCAGAGTTCAAAGGTCAAACTCTTTATCGCCCCTCAAGTGATAGCAAGAAGAAACACAATAACTGGTCACATCCAACACTGCAGGGTCCTGCTGAGGTTTATTTGCTTTCCTCCCCTATGACATACAGCACCTCAGCATGTGAGCCAGCAGCTGTTAGGAGACCCCCACTTCCATTTGCTCTCAACCCAGCTGGAGCAGGAGAGGGACGGGCAACTAAGAGCTGAATAGAAAGCGCTGGCCCCTGAATAGCTCCAAATTTTACAACTAGATCGTGAACACAGTCAATAGCACTATTGTTCGCAATTCCACAAACATCTGAGCTGAAACTGTGCAGACAACTTAGGTACTCAAATCACTGTCCACAGCACAAACCCGGCTGATCCAACTGAGAGAAGCAACTACTTATTTTCCTCAATTATGTAAAGGCCCAACTTTCCTCAGTTCTAACAACTATCTCCCAACCAGTCTTCTGAGAATGACACAGGCGAGGCCTCTTTACCACCGCGTTTTTCCCACTTTCTCCGGAGGTGAGGGAAAGGAAAGTACCCCACAGCCTCGACCCCGCCGGGGCAGTGGTGCCGCCGCAGCCCACTTACACTGCCCGATGATCTCCTCGAAGGCCTGTCGCTGCAGCCGGTCCCGCCGCCGCAGCTCCGCCGCGATGTGCCGCTTCCAGGGGGGGAAGCCGGCGGCTCGCAGCCCCGACGCCATCTCCGCGGCGCGGAGGGAAGGGGCAGCGGGGGCGAGCGCCGCCCGGGC
>NW_020799111.1:3048012-3154695 GCF_003259725.1 Athene cunicularia | reverse complement strand
GCCTGGCGCCGCCCTCTCGCCCGCCTCCGCTGCCGCTGGCCTCACCACCCTCGTCCTCGGTGCCGGGCAGCGCCGCGGCGAGATCACAGTGCGAGCGCGGGGTCGGCCTCCACCACCGGGCGGGCAGACCCCCTTCAGAGGCGAGGGGGCCTCACGCCACGCCATCTTGTAGCCCCTACCGGAAGCGCATCCGCGCGCTGCCGCCATCTTGAGAGCGGCGAGCTCCGCCATCCACCCCGTGCCGCCATCTTAAGAGGGCGCTACCCACCCCGCCACAGGCGCCTGCGCGCAGCCGAGGACACCTCTCAGGCCGTGGTGGCTGCTGTAGGGAGTGACCGCGGGGTGGGGGGGACAAAGAGAAATCTTCGCGGTGCTAGGCTGTCTCTGCGGGAGAGAACGGGCTCTGCTATGCCTGTCGAAATAAGTACCGACAGCTGCGCTTAGCGAGATGCGCACCAGTGTCCGGCCTAGGGCTGCCCCGCTCCTGCCCTTCCCGGCGGCCGGTAGCACCTGCTCTGGGGAAACACCAAGAGCCTCTCTCCCCCGTGGCCGGGGCTGCTCCCAGCGCGGACAAGGTTGCCTGTGGCTTTGGGCCGGGACCGGGAGTGGGATTCTTTAGATATGAAACACTCGGTCTCTCTGAGCTGAACCAAAAGGAAGCGGGTGAACGTCTGAAGCCCTGAAAGCATGGTCCTAACCGAGGTCACCCATCTGGAAGAAATCCTGGCTTGCTCCTTGAACCTGCATAGCTTCCCTTCCTCACCTGTACGTCTGATGGGATGAATCTGGGAATTCAAGTCTTCTCAAAGAAACACAACTTTTACCTTTTCCAGTGACTGGAGTGCAGAGAGTGCCAGAGGTTTACTTCAGGATCTTCTGATACTTCAGATTTCTAGAAGGGGGGATTAAAGGACACAGTTTCAGAAAGCATGACTCATACATAAATAACTTCCCTAAAAGAATAATGAAAGCGTTTGCTATTACATCACCTAGCAGAGCCAAGAGCTACGTGACGCTTTGATGGGGCTTTGGTGAAGTAAATGACTGGTGCACCTGTGGCACTGAGGGCATGTGCTGGCTTACCAGCCTATGAGTCTAATGTTCATGCCTTTGCCTTTTATTTTTAAAGGAAGATTATTGCTGTGAATGAACATTAAATAGTTACTAAAAACTATACAGCTAGCAGAAGGATGATGTACCACATCACCCAAAATAGAGACCTGCAGTATTATTTTTTGGATGCATTTTGTCCTCTTTTCCCTAAATCTCCACCCAGGAGAACCTCCAGTTCCAGCAGAGCATACAGAGAGTCGGTTATGAAGCTTTACTGAGTTACACCGCTGTTCAAAGAGGGTGGTGATGAAATGAAGTGCAGTTTGGGGGGTTTTAGATAGGATTACTTGGAAAAATTATTTGGAACACAGCATAAACTACAAGGGCAGCCTTCACTGCACTAGCATATCCTGTCCAGCATCACCAAGAAACTCTTTCTCTGGGAAATGTGAAAATCCATAATGCCTTGCTTCAGTGCTTTACTTTTAACTGCTTAACTTCTTAAATAATGTGTTAGGTAACCATATTTTTGTAATTTAATTTGAAACTGGGCAGGACTCATAAAGCTTTTTTGTCTTGGACAACCTAAATTGTTTTGTTTTTCTTTTAAATAAATGAATGAAGATGCAATTATTAAATTGTAACAGAATAAAATAGATGATTCACTAGATTATTACACTGGAGGAGAGAGTGCTGCTGGCTGAGTTAATAATAGTTCATGCACAGCTCTGTCTTACAAGCATACAATAGACAACGTTATGCATGTTCTCTACAAAACTAATTTGGCCAAGTGTAAGCACACAGTCTAGTTTTTTCTGCTTATACATCATAAAATCAAATTAGATGTTTAAAAATGTAAAATTACTTGTAACTGTCAGCTTAAGTCCTAACTCTACAGATATAGTTACTGAACTCCTGAAGGGCAGTGCTGAGAGAAATTCATCCTTTCAAATCTTCTGCTCTACATCTTAATCCTCTGCAGAGAAAGAGGAAACCAAAGATGAAGCATGAGAAAAAGGGAAAAGACAAAAATACAGCAATACAGGGATCAGACTCAGTTATTCCTCTCCTGAGGCTTTTATGTTGGCCTTAATGTATAATCAGCCCCAAAGTCCCTCTCTACCTTTAAATTGCCAACCACTTGCTTTCCTTCAGCCTCTCCAAACAAAAATCGTTCAGCTTATTTTTGAGAGTAGGCTTTTCTCACTAAAACTGGGAGAGAAGATAATTGTCCACTATTTCTTTCAGCATGGCAGGAAAAACTATCAGTGTGAGGAGAAATGGCACGGAAAAAAAAGTGTCCTCAAGCATTAGATAAATTACTGGAAACACTGTATATGCTTCACTGTTTACAATAACTGCTAGACTGTTCCAAGGGAAGGATTTCAATTAGTTGTCATCTGTATATGTTTGAGTCTTAGACAAATCACACTATTTTCTGTAATCTATGATTTCCATAGTGGGCAGGGCATCCTGATTAGTGTTTTTTCCAATATCTGCTAGCAATACTTTTTCCACTCCAATACAAAGTTTCTTTTTCTTCTTAAATTCATCTTGAGCTTCTGGCAGTCTTTCCAATAACACATGCCTGCTCCATGTCATCATCTGTCATCTTGCTCTCCTTTTATATCAACAAGCGTCACAAGAACATGAGATAAAACAGCTCATTGAGAAAGTGTCTTCTTTCTCCACTTGAAGTGTCTTTCTGCTACCACCATCATTAAAATCTGCCAATTCATTCAACAGTCTAATTCAGGAATAAAAACTTAAGACAGCTAACAAATTAATGATTTTCAGAAAACTCATACCGCAGTGAAAAAGTAAAATCTATACCTCCAGTGAGAGTATGTTGTATTCTACATCCATAGAGGTTGAAACTTTGCTTCCCACAGAAAACTTATTGTGGTTTTGGTCATTGTGCATCTGGGGAAAAAGGCAAAGGAGAAAAAACCCTCTTCAGCAGATACAAGTAGAGGGAAACACAGGGAGGTGATTTCAGATATTAGCAGCTGCAAAGGAGGAGATATTTGCACCAAGCATGAAAGATTGTGTAAAGACACAGAAAAGGCTAATATCAAAATATTTTATTGATCTACCTGCCATGAGGGGCAGTTCTTAACCAGGTGATAGCCCAGACATTAAGTGTCTGTTAGAGAGGTTCCTAGTGGAGCCGGGCAGAACAGTCATATGTGCACTGTACTGGTCACAGACTCATGGATAAAAAGAAAAAACACTGGGACAACTTCCTTCTGCACCCAGGTGTGACTATATGTGGGGCCATGCCACATCTTCACCAGCTTTCCTAGTACACAAGCTGGTGCAGTCTGTGCATCTAGCTGGTGAGGTTAAGCCCTCCACCATGTGGGGCATAATGTCCTTCTAGAGGTAGAATCTTACCCCCAGATTACAACAGTTTGTATTTAATTATTTACAAATGTACAGGGAGATGGAGAAGAAGCAATATCTAAATGTAGTCCAACACTGCATTAAGTCAGTCAGAAAAGCGCCACTAAAAACAAAAGCTATATGCTACAGTCCATGTTTGAAAGGGATTTCACAAAGAGTGTTTGTGCCTGCCCGTTGTGTAACTTCGGCACTCTTGGAAGGTGCTGCTCATTTTGTGAGATCTCTGTCATGCTTCTGAATCCATTTCTTTTTCTGATGGCAAGCTAACACCTGCAGCAGCTGCAGTTTCCCATGCAGATGCTGCAGGCTGAAGACTGCAAGTATGTCAGAGAGCAGGTTTAGAGTTCCAAATTCTCTTGACAAACAGGATGCTGTTCAGCAGTGATAAATGCAAGGTGCTACCTCAAGCAGGAGGAACTGAGCCATGCAAATGCAGAAAGATCTGTAGGAAAGGACCTAGTGTTTGTATTGGTTCACCAGCTGAACACAAGTCAGCATCAGCATACTGTCACAAAAAAGGCAAACCTCATCTCAGAGATAAACAGGGCTGTTGTCAGCAAGTGACATGAAATGAGCCTTCGCCTCCACTTGTCAAGAGCAAGGCTTCTACTGGAGACTTAGCCAGCACACTTCGAGAAAAATCGAGAGTGTTGAAGTAGCCTGGCAGAGATGACTGATCTATATAGAAGAATTGACCCAGAGGAAAGATTTGGGCAGTCAGGATTGTTTACTCTGAAGACAAGAATGCTGATGGGAAGCATGAGAACAGTATGTAAATATGGTGTGTCAGAAAATTAAGACAATAACCTTGTTTGTGGGGGACAGGACTAGACTAAAAGTGCTTAAGGTCCACCAAAAAAATGCCCACTGGAGATGAGGAAGGGCTGGTAAGGCTACTGAAGCTCTGAAACAGACTGCTTGAGGAAGATGAGAAACTCCCATGCTGGAGGTGTATAAGGCCAGTTAAAAACATTCCTCTGAGAAGAATGCTGTGATTTACCTTTTGCTGGTATGATGAATGGATTGCATGAGTCTCTTCAGAGTCCATTCCAGCCTAGTTTTTCAGAGATTCTGTGCTGAGAAAGCCTTGTTGTGATTGATACACAAGTGATGAAACAGATTCTTGCTCAAAGGTGAGTGGAAATGTTTCTGATGTGACATTTCCCTTTAGACCCACTGCAAGGTCAGACTGAAGCTTGGTGCTCAGATTCAGTTACTTCTTTTACTGCTTTCTGATTTAGAACCACAAATGTTCATTTTCTGGGAAAATGCTGATCACCAGTGTCCTTCCCAAGGGCTAAGTTAAATTCAAAGCTCCACTTTCAAATTAGGCTTTGTTTTGGATCTTTGAGTTTACATTTCAAAAGAGGGAGCATTTCCCTCATTTGGTCGTTTTCTTTCTGCTTACAAGCTATAATTGTGAAGATGCAAATTGCTATAAAGTACGGAGCAGACATAATTTCAGTGCTAACTTTTCATTCTATTGCAAAGATCTCTTGTTTCATTTCCAATTTCTTTGCTGTCTTTCCTTCTCTGCGTCAAGCTGTTTCTATTGGAGATGGCTTTTACCCACCTCCCTTCTGCTGGATTCTTTCATTCCACAACGTTTCTACTTGCTTTTCTGCAACCTTCCTGCTTGTTGCTGGACCCTGTCTCCATTCCCATTCCCATTAATTCGTTCCTTCCTGAGTCCAACATTTACTAACCTGTTGTGTGCCATCTTTATCTCTATTAGTAATGATACAATCTAATGCTTTATGCTATCAGAGATTAATTTATTCTGTATGTAATCTAGTCCAGACCTTGGAAAAAAAGCAATCAAGTGTTAATAATAATTGTAATGTGGAGTAGATTACCATCCCTGGCACAGAATGGTTTCATTTAAATATAATCACAGAAGCAAAGAATACTTGAGGCTGAGTAGGAGATCGTCTAGTCCAACCCCCAAAGATGATCTGTAAATAATAAAACAGGATAATGGTAATGAACTGAGAACTTAAGTTCAGGGAAATTTGGTGATGCATAATGAGATAAAGCATTATCTCATTATGCATCAGAAAAAATATGGCAAATTACAGTAGGTAAAAAGAAATCTCTCAACAAGCTGGGATTCAACTCTGAAAGAATTTTTGAGACTTCTGAAGTTTTAACACAAATGCAATCCTAAAATACTTCTTATTAAGAGCCACATTTGTAACAACATCATGCATACATTGTGGAATTAGAAAGGAGATCTTTTCATATTCATGTGAATATAAACCTGATGTTTGCTTATATATAGAGAAGGAACATCTTGTACCTCTACAGCTAACACCTTTTCTACACAAGGGAAATTTGGCATGTTGAAATGACTACTTGGCTCCTGTAGCACTTGCAGAATGAGCCCCTCCATAGGTGCTTGCAGGAATGCACTGGTGACTGCAGCACCTCTTAGATGGCAGATGTGAGCAGCTATGTGAGAGACAGTTCCAGCTGTACTCAGCTTTTGCTTCAGCTGTGCACAGAAAATAGGGAGAGTCACTGACTCCTTCTTTAAATACTTCAACCTCAACAAAAAAGCATCACGCAGCTGCAGCTGATGTGTGTCATGATACCAAACTATCGCATGTTACTGCAGATCAGAAGAAGCCTTCAGCCATCACCTAAACTTTCCTAAAGCACAGTCTACCTGCTGCATCTCTGATTTATGTTATCATCAAGCCATACAACAAATAAGGGTGGGGATGGAGTGTCTTTAGCAAATGTCCTAGAGGGAAAAGTGTGGTTTCTGTCAGGCAGAGATTAGGGGAAAAAAAAAAAAGTATTTGGATATTGTGCATTTCCAACCAATCTGTTGCCATCTGGGGCCATTGGTTAGTAGATCTCTGGGAACTGCTCTAGGTCACCTTGGTCAGTTAGCTAGTTCTGACACCCACAGTTCAATCATACACAAATGTCTGAGCCTTGAAAATGTTATAAAAATTAGGAGCTTAGTTGGGGGCAGGAGGGATCAATTAATTTTTGAACAATATATCCCTTCAGTCACAATATGGGATAATTTAATTGTGCTATCACAAGGACAACAGTAAAATGTGATAAAGATTTCAGATAAACTTCCATTTTAAAAATAGATGGTGACTAAATGATTAGTTTTTAAGCTGTATAGAAAAAGTGCAGACTAGAGGTCAAAGCAACATCATTCTGACAACATCAAAATTAACCCCTTGCTGTTTTGGAGTGACTAACTTATCCTCATTTGCTTTTTTTCCTTCTATTTTCTCTCATCCTTGAGCTATTTTCTGTAAGACCCTACCTTTATGAGGAAGGAAATATATAGCCCACCACAACATTTTACAAAAAGCTTTAGCAGTGCCTTGTGGTAGTTTTACAGTGGAGAGGACAAGTAAGCTTGCATTAGATGCATCATATGCAGACAGAAAACAGCATTTTAAAAAGTTACTGTGTTCTACAACATTACATCCTGTAGCTGGGATCTTACAGTGTTTTTGTCAGCTGGGTCTCCATGGAAATAAGTGCACTAAGACTGCAGCTATTTTAAGAACTTAAAGGACACCAGAAGGTTATGGATAGGTACTACATCTGGGGGAAATCTGTCAATTTTTGGATAATTCATATCCTTCACTTTGCGTCTTCTATTCATATTGCCTATACTAACTTAATTGGGCAATAACAGAGACTGCAGAAAAATGTGCCCAGGGACAAACGAGAGAGAAGCATCTTGTGTTCAGTCCTGGTATCATATGGTTCATGACACAGGCAGTAAAACCAGTAGAGATCATATTAAAGGCTTTGTGACAGAAATAATACTGAAACAAAACAAATATAATCACAAGACTTATTTGTTAAATGCAGTTTTCTAATATTCACATCTGACAAGGTCTCACAGTTGGCCTTATCAACTCTACCATCTCAAGATACAGCTGGTCTTACTATAAAGACAAGTATTGCACAGTGTCCCACTATTTTTTTGCACCAGCCCATCTCTTACCACTCTATGTCTAAGCTGCTCATCTGAGAACTCTCTTCTGTAGAGGCCTCAGAAAGCTCTTTACAGAGACTCCTTGTGAACATTTTTCCACTTGCAAAAAGTGTGGTGGCATTTGCCATCTTTCCTGTCATAGAGACTAACTCAGACTCTCTTTGGAGCCACAGAGTGATAATTCATAGCCAGCTCTTGAGCTGGGTACGTAATGCATTTTTAGCATGGGAATAGTAATGTATTTTTTTCTTCTGGAAACTTGGCAGAGAGTTTTTCTTCTCCCCCAGCAATATGCCTTTCTAAAGGACAGGCCAAATCAAGTATCTGGATGTTATATTATGCCTTAGTAAGTCCAGTGTTCTCAAATTCTGCTCACCTGTATATCTGGGCCAAATTTAAGCAGTATTCCCAAATAAGAGAATATTTTTCGCAAGAAGCTATCCTTGCTTTATATCAAGCTTTTATTTTTGCAACCTTTGGGGAATATACTTTCTTTTCTACAGCTTAGGAAGTCAGTGGATAAACACTAGCATCACAAAAAATCTGAGCCTGTCTCGTTATTGAGAAGTTAAAACTGTCTGTAGAAAGCCTGTCACATTTCCATCTCCAAACATACATGAACACACCATAGAATTAGTAGGAACTGATCTAACTCTCCACATTGGCCAGAAAGTTCACCTGGGCCAAGTAGGTTTTACTCTATACCCATACAAGTTCTTCTGGAATCTGGAGTAGAAAAGAGAAATGCTCCCCAAGGCCAGGGAAATAACCAAAGCTGTTGAATTATGGGGATTACACAGAGGGGATTCTGTTGAATAAAGTAAAAGGAATGTCAACTCATGATCTGTCTGGCTGACTTGTAGGTTAGAAAGCCAGGTGTTTCAGCACTGATGCCTTGAAAGCCCAATCTGCATGGCAGAAAAACCTCTCTATTTAAAAGATTTCTACCTTACAGATTGTCCTCTTCCACACATTCTCACAAGCCTATGCTTGTCCTCTTCTGCTTCAGTAAAATTACTGTACATTTTCTATACTCATACAATTAGTAACTGTACCTGCTAACAGGTGCTAGAATTTTTAAACTGGGTGTATCCACAAAGGGTCTGTGCACACAGACAAAGACATCCTCAGCTGCAATATCACAGTGGCATCTTCCCTGCACTCCTCAGTGCCTTTGGTGTTTCTTCTGGGCAGGGACTACTGTCAGCGAGCAGGCTGGTGTAACACCCAACTAAAGCTGTGGCAGGCAGTTCTGAATTTTCAGTAACAAATGATCAGAAAGGTGAATATTTTATTATTTTTAAGTAATCAACATGGAAACAATAGCAACAATTAAGTCACAAACAGGCATAGCCTAATTGTAACCACAGCATTAATACTTAAAAGGATTATAACAGAAATTACAAGTATGTTAACATTATTCATTCTCAGTCAATGAACAAAAGTGTACAGTAAGGTCAGCATTAATGTATTAAGAATGCTACAAAACCAGCCGGCCAGTGTCCTTCAAAAGCAGAGTGCTTCCTGTAAGACAAGCTGGAATGACCGCTGTCCATCCCTTCAGGCAGCTATAGTCCTAGGCTGCCGATGGACCCTGCCTATTCTCCCATTTCTACATGTAGTTCTGATATCTCCCTTTGTTTGTTAGGGGTACAAAAGCATTACCTGCTAGATAACAAAAGAGCTACAGTGCCAAGGGCCAGCCCTCACACTCTGCATGAATAATGCATGTATGCAGCCTGGGAGCTCACTAAAGGCAAAGCTGGCTCCCTTGACAGTGTGACATTCATCAGTATCTGCTATTCAATCTCTTTTCCTACCCTCCCTTAACTCCTTGCTCCATGGATAGGACATGCTTCTGGAGCTGTACCGCTTTCAAAATGCTTTCTTTTACATATCGCTCTTCAAGAGGAATTCTGTAACACAAAATTAAAATTTTGCTTTTGTAGAAAGAGGGTTCTTTAAATACACCCCTTCCATCTCCTAGTCCTTACACCGTACCTTCCTCTTTTACAAAATATTTACTAATGCATGTATTTAACCACCTGCCTCTTAATAGAAGTACCAAAGTGACACTACAAAAGGCTAACTTGCATTTGGTATTGTGATCCTGGCTCCTCTTGGTCTGAGCAACATAGGATAAACTTCTCAGCTAGAACATTTTCATAATCATAGAGAGGGATACACCCTCAAAGACAAAAATCCCTGGTCTTTTTAGAACCAGACCAGAGGACATCAGTGTGAACAAAGCAGTAGTCTCCATCTTCCCATCAGGATTCCTCCTAAGGTGCCATCTGCCATGTTGTTTTCACTGTAGAGACAAGAGAAGACATCAGTTCGTCTATTGTCAATTCTAAAAAGTTTTAATGGAGAAGGAAAAAAATCCCTACAGCTTGCTCTAGTTGGCTCTCTTTTTCTCCCAAACCGATTTACTAATACCTCCCGTACTCCTCATCCAGCTTGTGATGCTCTGGGAAAAAAATCAACAAAAATCCCACCCAGAAAAGTAGACGTGATTATTTCTGTAGAGGGTTCAGTAATGATTTTAGACACTACTGTTTTAAGTTGCTAAGTGTTTCCCATAGATAACTACTTTTAAACATCTTTTTATTAATTACAGCAAAGCAAATCTATTAACCAATACTGTAGATTTGTGCTGTCAGGCCAAGCCTGGAATTGTCAGCCGATTCTCAGAAACAATGCGATATGCACCAAACAAGCAATAGCAAGCAAGCGACTATTTGCATTCCTCTTCTGGCCATCAAGCTTAAACAGTCCGGAAGAAATTAAAACTTAATGTAAAACTAAAGCTGTGGTTTCACAACATGACATTTTCTGCAGCAATATTGCTTTAATATACTGCCCTGCATCCCCTGTTCTGCCAGCCCGTTCGGTTTGTGGGACAGTGCTCTGGGCTTTGGTAGAGAACAGAGAGTGAGGGCCCAGTGATTAAGCCAGTACTACTCTAATAGTCTTCTGCTGTGACACCACCCTCTAATAAAACTTCCACCCTGCCTTATTCCCACAAGTAACACACCGGTGTAGTAGTCCTGCTGACTGGTCCCTCTTCTGTCCGATGTTTCCCAGAGTGTGGCAACTCTGAACTATCCCGATAGTCTCGGCCCTTGGAGTTCTGCATGTCCAGCACTGCCCGGCTCTTCGAGGGGAGGGGTGGCTTGTTCTGCTGTCCCTGCATGCTTGGGCTGACCTCAGACCTCGATGGCTTGACTACTTTTTTGAGCGGTGCCGAGTTCTCTAATGGTGTAGTCATCTTTGGTTTGCCTTGAGTCTTTTCACCTGCAATCCTTTCTTCAGATTGGCCAGAGCAGGTATAGGACCGAAATCGCTGTGTGGGGACCAAGAAAGGTGGTGATGGTTGTTTGCCAGAGGTCTTGCTGCACTCGGGCTCCTGTGACTTTGGGAGATGACAGCTCTGATCAGGCAGTGGCGGCTGCTCTTTTCGCAAGGCCTTAGGGTAGTCCTGCTCTTTCTTTGATGTCACCTTGCCTTTAGAGCTCATAGAGCCATACAGTGGGTTCTCAAACATCTCTGGCTTTTGCTGTCCCTCCTCCTGAAGCAAAGGCTCTGCTGTGGTTTTCCCCAGTTCAGGTGGCCTACAGTCATCAAAGCAGTGTAAAAAGGAGACTTGTAAGGAGCAGGCAGAGACATTGATTGATTTAAAAAGAAAATGAATAGGAAATGAGCATGAAAAAATTAAACTGACTGTACAAATGGGTAACAGGATAATGATTAAACTCAGGCGGGGAGGAGAACAGAATTGTTCGTTGTTTTTACTTTGTTTAATCATTATTAACATACAGCTGAGAGCAGATGTGCATGGTCCTGTATAAACTCCCTGCTGGACTACAGTCTTGTCAGAGTGATACTTGGCTTCTCTTTAAACAGAGTTAAGCTACTGAGCCAAACTGTGCCAAGTGCTTTGATGGCTGTGTGACATGCACAAATCTGAATTTAAATATTAATAAGAATCCTCAGATATGGCAGAGAGGATTGAAATGGCTGTCTGGACAGTTAGCATCACACTATAGCATTTTACAACCAGGTCAATCTCCTCTTGCTACCAATGCCACACAGTATTCCTAGGGAAGGTATAAAACTCCTTAATGCACCCAAATGCATAATATGTAAGTAATAGCTATATACTCTAGGGTGAGACAGTCACTGGGTGTTCACAGCTGAGCCCTTTGAATTGAGGCTCAGATTGGAATAACAGCACAGCTGTACAATGGGACACGGGAGGTTTTGTGGGTTTTGTGTGTCTCGACCTGATTTGGCAAGGCTTTCATCTGGAGAACTGCCACAATACTTAAAAAACCAGCAACAATATCACTGAACAGAGTGAAATAGGGCTGAGTAGCACATGTTCTTTGGATATCTTCAAATCAGTTGTGTTCCTTGCTTCAGGTTATTTTCTGGAACTCAGTACATGTAGGAGCAAAGAGCTGAGAGCACGGTGAAGTGTTGTCAGGTACATAACAGATTGAGGCACTCCTTGCAGCTCTGACTTCTTTTCTGCAAGTTCTGGTTTACCGAGTGGCACATACATTTACCAGTGAACTCTAACCTAGACTCAGAAAGCAGCTGTCGCTATGAAAAAGAGGTCTGGAAGGAGGACACTGATTGTGTACACGCACTGGGGTGAAGTAGCCTCATCACTTTACTAAGTTGAGTAGGGATGGGATATTTTCAATTGCTGGATGGAAATTCTGCATCAAGACTTGTGATAGATGCATCACATGGATGATAACTTCTATAGAAAGCTGGATGTTTGTATAGAAGTGTAGGTAGAAATTCAGTTAAAGTACTTCACATACAATATGTGAAGGAGCTTTTCTTCCCATTCAGTGGAAAGGCCTATGTCACACTCCCTTTTCTTCTTTGTTCCTACAGTCAACTCTAGTCCTCTTCTCTTGGTAGAGAATTAAACATATATTTGTGGCTTTCCTTTCACAAAAGTCTGAGAAACTACTGTACTAGTCTTCTTTGAGTATGTGGTGATGCCTGCATGTGTGACCTTCACTTATTTTTTTCTAATTTTACAGATAAAAGACCAAAAGAGTATGCTGCACCTTGGACCATACATACAGATAATGAAACAGTGACTGTGCAGAATGACAGGAGAGAGGGGACTAGCTCTAGTGCAAAACTCAAAGACTCACAGGTACTCTTGACTCCGACTACAAATGCTTCTGTTTACTGTAGGCTGGAGGGATGTTTTTGGAGACAGAGGTGACAAGGAGGGTGATGTGGAGGATGACTGACTCTGTCCCATTATGGAGGTAGTCTCTTTGGGCTGCTGCTCGTAGCTCCAGAGAGAGGGTGACTGGTCTGGTGAAGGTATCTGCTTAAGCTGGCTGTTTGCAGAGGGTTGCTGAGAGAAAGCAGCCATCCCCAGGTAGTTGGGGTTGCTGATGTCTGTGGGAGTAGAGCTGCTGAAGAGAAGAAATATTGTTAGGAAGATACATGCACAAATACATTTATTTTTTTGTTGCCCTGCCAGCTACAAAGGAGTTAGTGCCCACTGACTGCTTAGATTCAATACCACCTACTTTTTTTTTTTTTTCCCCTCACTGTTATTTCAGAATCAGAGAGTAAGTGGGAGTCATGTTAGCACCTCCTTCCCCTGGGTCACTGGAGAGGAAGCACCTGAGTCAGGGCCATCTCCCCCAGCCCCAAATAATTCCTCTGGATGTGGTAGATGCTTCCATTTCCAGGCTGCAGAGAGCACTCAGCTTCTGCAGCCACACAGAGAGGCTTTTACAGGTTTCTGAGCCCAGCATTTCAGCTGACAGCTGCAGCAGGACAGCTCCAAGCAAGAGGCAGATCACAGCACCAGGCAGCATTGTGCAGCATAGGGAACAGGAGAGACATTTGGCCTTTTGAGGTGTACCCATATAGACTGGCAGGCAGAAAGCAGGAAGCTGCCTGAGAAGAAGTGCACCTGTGGAACTAGAGTGAAAGGATAGCCTTACCCAGAAGCATCCTATGACTCTTGGAAAGGAGAAGAGAGGCAGTTTGAGCATAGCTTCCCACCCCAAGCTGGCAGAGGTAAAGCAATATGATTACCGTAACATATCCTCCTTTCCTGGGTTGTCTGGAGAAGAGGAAGCACTCCCCCAATAGCGAGCAATGGCTGCTGCCTCTCTGGCCACCAGATGAGTAGATTTTGACTTTCTGTTGGAAATAAAAGGGCCCTTTTTAAGTGGGGTTCAAGGACCCAGTCTGACTAATGCATTCTCAGCTTTTGAAGCTTTGGGCACAGAAGCACTGACCAAAACTGATGAGAGAGTCACAAAGGCAGCTTCCCAGTGCTCAACATGCCTATTAATACTGCTCCCACAGCAAGCCCAGTGTTGCATTTACTGAGCCGACTAGTTTTCTGTAAGTGACTTACCCTCTTGCCCCTTACCTGTTAGTCTGATCCCAGTCTTTGCTAGGCTCTAAGTTGCTGATGTTCTTTGGTTTCTGCCCAGCGATTTCATCACGTTCAATCTTGACAAAATCTGAAGAAAAGGAGTAAAAGAGTGTTTTGGCAGCTTCAGAGTCTGATCCCCTAAGTTTTCTGTCTTACTGCTTGTATTAAGGTGTCTCTCTTTGTCTATCAGAATGACAGTGAGGCAGTTTTAAACAGTTGTTGCTGTTATGTTTTCAACTGCCCACTAATACATATTGTATTTTGCTGACATAGGAAAAGTGTGTATCTTGAAATACAAAGGTGATGCTCCCCCAAACAGTCATTTTACCATTGACAGTAAATGTTGTGAGGCTGCTTTTGTACTCTGAAAGAGAACAACCAGTAGAAAGGTGAAAATAAGGAAAGTTCATGATCTTTTAGCTGGGGAAATGCTCCTTGAGAGTCTCACATGCTCTTTGCAGATGTTCCCCAGGGTGACTGGGGCAGGGAGAGCTTTGGCACCTTGTCATATAGCCACTGCAAGTGGAAATAAGGTACCATCATTCAATAAAATCAGTATCAGTGACAGACAGGGGGCTCTCTCAGTCTGCCGAATTTATCTGAAAGATGAAAAAGAAAAACCCCAATGGAATAGCTGTGTCTTTCTGAAAGAGGACAGGCATACTCCTGAGAACTAATGATACTCACATCTTGCAATCAGCATCAAAAGCTCTTGCCTCTTTGGGACTAAAAGCATTGCAAGGATAATTTTCAATTCCTTGACAGTTATCAGAAATCTTTTGAGATGGATATTTTCTAGAGCGAGCATTGCAGAGATGATCTTGTTCCTTACCATATAGTTTCTCTCTCTGTTTTCCTTGTGATGTTTGTAACTTGATTTCACCCTGGAAGACCCCGGTTTTCTCACCATGGTGTGTCAGCACAGTATGGATAGGAACTAAGGATTCTGTTGCTTCTATTCGTAGGGCAATGCAGCCTTCCCCTGGAGGATGACAAGGAGACAATGAACCTGGGACTGAGAAAAAAAGCATTGAAATCTCTTTCTCATGTCAGTCACCTACTGTCACTATGCCGACAGGGCTGAGATTACTGGAGAGAATTTGCTTTGGATCACAGTAAGGAGTGTAAGATCTCTTGAGAAATCAGGGGCGTTCATTTCACTTCTTCACATACGTGTGAAGGATTTAGGCACTGGAGACACCTGCAGGTGACTACAGGGTTCTGAGCTTCCATTACTGGTAAGGAAAACGTGAGCCTGTGACTGACATTTCAGTTAATGGGATTTCAGCAAAGAGCTTCTGTGGACAAGGACTGCAGTCTCTGGCTGGTTAGAATTTGGAAGCAAGCAGCACTGACAATGACTTTTCTGTAGCCAGGAGAAATGCATCAAGTAAGTGCAAGTGAAACAGGATTTGTATGTTCTGAATAAACCCATTTAAACAGACTGACTCCTGATTTAACTCCGGTGAAATACTTTCTTTTTAAGCCACTGCTCTTTTAAGGCTGGTAAAGATCACACAGATTGTTTCCTCTAGTTCATATTCTTCTAATCGCCATTACCTCACAAAATATTGTCCACAATGTATTTTTCTATGTATTGAGTTCTAAATCAGAAGTCAGAGCATCATAGCTGTTCAGTCTATAAGAGTTACTTCTGTTATAGCTGTTCAGTCTATAAGAGTTACTTCTGTTATCTCCCACTCTTTCAGCAGTTTGGAAAAATCTAAGTAGATTTTGACTCATCCAGAACTTTAGAGTGAAGCATTTACCATAAGATTCATCACTGTCTGATGACTTAATGCTGATCAGGATGTGTTGATCCAGTAGGTATTCTGGGTCTGAAATAATTGGAGTCAGCTGCAAAGACAAGTTAATGTGGGTCAATGCAATAAGGTGGTCTACATGAACAGAGTTCTTCCTGTGCCTCAGTCCCAAATGAGCAAAACTCAGCTGGATGGTCCCATGATATCATGTCATCCCCAGGATCAGCCTCTTCAATGATATTTGAAGATCTGTGGTAGAAGGCTAGACACTTTTAGAGTCCCCCACTCTTGCTCCCAGCACAGCAAACAGAATATTGCAAATCAAACGCTCACATTGGGCCAACCTGCAGTTTTTTCCTACAGTTTGGACTGAAAATTGCTCTAGGAGGAACTGATCTGGTCTCTGATTACAGTCTGTTCCCAATAATCTGTGTGGTTGTTACAATCACTTATTGTAGAGTCTTTCCCCAATCTCTCAGCGTAAGGCACTCTTTCTGAAGTCAGCAGTTCTTTTGGGCTATTCAGAAGGGTGCTGACATGCATATTTGCTCCAAATCCAAGAACTCTGATAGTTCTTCCAGCTCCTACTGAGCCAGGAAATAGAGAACAGCTCCAATATCAAGGATATGACTTGTCTTTGACACTGACATGCAGACACTACTTCTGGCCATTGATGGTCTTTTTAACACAGGTTAAAAATACTTAAGTCAACTTTTCTCAAAAATAACAAGAAAAGAACCTTTGTTTCACAGGGCAAAGAAACTCCAGCATGGCTGTTTTGTCTTTATCTAAAACTAAAAAAAAAAAAAAAGAGCCTGCTCAAAGGACTTGTCAGCATAGTTATGTTCACTAAAAAGGTGAGAAAAAAGGTCATGCTCCCGAGTGACATAATCAGGCCAGCAAAGTTCCTGATACAGATGAAAGTATACTGGCAAGAAAGTCCTTTCTTGCTCATAACATACTCTGTTTAGCTTAAGCCCATCCTGCATTCTTACAGTCCCTTTTGACTGTAAACAAGACCATGACCATGTTCCTGAAACTGATGTTTATATAAGCAAAAGACGTAATGTTGCTTATGGAATGCAAGTGGAAGGTTTCTCTTCCATACGGACATGGAAACATAGTCCCAGTTTACCTTTGGCAGTGCATCAACGAACTTTACCACAAGCTCCCCTTCATTCCCATCCTCATTTTCTCCTTCCTGGCTCTTTACAAAACCTGCAAAATGATGAGAAAGGAGTTCATCAGAAGAGAAGCAAGAACTTGGCTACAAAACCTTTTCAGATGCTAGATCTCCAAAAGTCCTACAATTATTTTCCCACTTAGACACAAGTTTTAAAAGTATTAAGAAGCTTAAAGACTGAGCTTTGGGTGAATGTTTACACAGTAAACTTACAAGTGATTTTACTGGAGCATTGTTAAATGGTTTTATTTTACAGTTAAACTTGGCACTGAAAAGCTCAATGCATACATGGACTGGAGGATAAGAACATGACAGCTCTTCCTACGCCACTCAAGATAGCACACTTTTGAAATTCTAATTTAAGATTCGTAATACACTGTTTCCATAGAAATTTATGCAAATTTTGATACAGCCAAAAAAATAATCTTTTATGGAACTGTCTTTGACACAGCGCTCTGACATGCGATAATGTGATGAAACATACACCAAAGGCATGCTGTCCCACTTACAGGAGCAGTCCTGTGATGGGGAATCGCTTAAAAAAAACCACAGCAAGGGCATGTAGGCTCGCATTACATAAACAGCTGAGACTCAGTCCTGCAGCACAGGGACAGGGAGTAAAATCTTCAGCGCTGGTGGGTACACAGTCCCATTTAAAGAATCAAATCACTATCTTTCCTTTCACTTTAAGTTGATCCTCTGACTTACTCTTTTCAAACCAGGGTAATTAAATTATTTTCATTATCATAATGCAGATGCTTTATTTTGAAGGCACCTGATCATTTGTAGCAGGCACAATTAGAAATTTAATCAGTCAAGTGTTTGCCAAGTAGAGATTTTCTGTGTGGCAAGCAAGAACAACATGTTTCTTTTCAGGAAAGAGATGGACAAATTGCCAAGCAAGATGGACGAAATGATGGAAGGCTACATGTCTAAGCATGGATTACAGCTGAATGGCTGTGATTTTTGGACTATATAGCTGACAGTATAGGATGACTTGTAAACTACAACAAATCTCTAGGACATCCCTTTTTTTTTTTACTGGAACAAGTGATCTACACAGCTGTTTATTTAGATCAAAGCAAGAGGAAGGGGAACTAATCCAAGCAAGCAGGAAACTTCAACAAAAGAATAAAGATGGGCAAAACCATACCTTCTAAGCAGCTAGAGTGAAACTCGATGTAGAACTTGGTTTGGGACTTGGTCTTCAGAGTAGCATAACAGTGCAGGAACTCTATCTCCCCTTGGGAATCTGTGTACTTGGAGTCTAGGAAAGAAGAGGGGAAGATAATGGCATTTTCAGGAGGTGACAAAAAGAGGGCATTTTTGAGTAAACTCTTTAGGAATCAGGTTTTTCTTTCATCATATACAAAGTACTGCATTTTATATCCAAAGGTGAGGACAGCACACTTGTACCCAGCCTGACTAACCATTCTTTGAAACAAATTGTGAGGTGACTCCCACTTCAAACGTGGCAAAGACAGGACTGTGGTCACTTGTCATGATGTCAGTGGTGCAGCCTGCCAACAAGAAAGGGAACATAGTTATTGCCCTGCGTTTCTGCCCTGCTCCTGTGAGATTGCTGCAATAGAAATATTATTCAGTAATTTTCCAGAAAACATAACTGTCGCTGTGGTAACTGTCTCTAGTCAAAGGTGTTTCTACATAACCTCATGTTATTATATAGGGATGTAACTCTTTTGTCAAAATACATAAAAATTTGGTTAATGGACACAACTTTACCATATCATTTTGCAAGCAAAATTTGCAAGCAGTGTTAGATTCCCCCAGTACAAAAAGCACTCGCAGCCTTCCTGGTTGCCTCTGCAACATGCACAGCTAATTAAAACTAATCTGGCAGGAAATCACACAACAATACACTGGTGCTACTTCAGTGCTACAGAGTAACTCATAGCCCAAGATTAACAATGAGCGAGTAAGGTCTTGACTTGACCTAAGTGCACACTGAGGTCCAGCAAGCCCAGTCCCTTGAACAGAACAGTGTATCAAAGCAGATCCCAGACTTTCTAGAGATGCTTATTTAACCACACACTTCATTATCATAGGCTCTGTGATCAGAGCAGTCCATCTTATCCCCCAAGAGACTTCTACAGCCCTCTTCTCAATCCCATGCACAGAAAACCATCAACTTCATACTCAGATGCTTGGTCCTACATATAGTCGATGAAATTTCAGGAACTGGTATCTGAGTAATTTTTAAAACAGATCTTGTGGGCTTCCTGTCTTCCCTGTACTGCACTTTTGTGATGTTTCTCAGCAAGAAATGGAACAGGCTCTTGGCACCACCAGTCCATCTAGAATATGATTTGACAGAAGAGAGATGTTTGCAGCTCCAGCCTCTGCAGACTGGACTGTGCACACAGGATCTGCCCTGTTGGCATCATCAAGTAAGGAGCCCTGGTGGTAACTGCAGAGGAAAAGTGGCCAAGAAATAAGTGTAAAGCAATCCTACAGCATAGCCTAAAGTTGGACAGCTGCAGCTGCCCGAGTGGTATTCTGCATATAAAAGAATAACGGAATTAATTCCCAACCTTGTACGCTTACAGGCAGAGAGATTTGGCTCCACTCTGCCTGGTTTAACATCAGGTCCCTCTATGCTGAGTGCCTGGCAGTGCAGGGAGATCCTAGACTCTGCTCTGAATCATTTCCGTTTCAAACTGATTGCCTTGCTATCTACAATCTGTTATCTACCCACCATAGGACTGACACACAACGTGCACCATGGGGTATGATTTCCAGAGCACTCGATCACACCAGGATGGCAAATTGTACTTCATCTGCAAACCAAAGGAGAAGTGATGTCAAGAAGAAGGGAAAGGACCAGTTCACAAAAGAACAGGAAATTCACCTGCCCAAGCACCGTATATTTGTGTCAAATATTTTTGTTTGTATTGATTCTTTTCAAAACACTAAAAGGGCAGAAAATGCAGAGATTGGTTTAGGTCACTTTATTCTGTAGGAGATACTTTCCCTGCTCTGGTATATACTTCTGAAGGGAAATCAGTTTTCACCTACCCCTGTAGCTTTTTGCTTGGTGTAAGCATACTTCTCCCGGGTACCTCTTTCAAAACGGTAGGTTGGAGCAAAAGTAATCTCTTCTTCCTCTAAAACATAGAGATAGTTCTGTTACACTTTGGCCCACTAAGTACCCTCATCTCAGCAAGACAGCCACTGCTCTGTACACCCTGCCCCACATCAAGTCTGGCAGAAAAGTTGCTGGAAGTGGGAGAGGAACACACCAACAAACTCAGAGGCTTACCAAACTGCAGAAACACCTTTTGGTCCTTTCTCTCTAAGAGAAGCTGGTCAAAAGCCAGCAGCTCCGGATACTGCTGCTGCCTGATCTTCTGGATAATATTCTCTGCTTCCTGCCAACAGGGAAACAGCAGAGCTGCAGATGATGCAAAACCTTCTTATAAATACTCTCTTCACTGATGAGCTGGCAAGTGTTTCTGAAATGTTTCACAGAGCCATACCCCCTGCCTCTTCCCCACCTTTCCCACCACTGAAAGGCCCCAGTCTTTGGCACGTGGCTGAATATTTGTCTATTGAAACAGGCATCGAAATGCCCACACATCCCCTACACAAGCATACACGCACACACAGCCAGCCAGATGCACATCAACACCAGGCTCGCTGTTGTCTCCCGCCTACTGAAACCTATCCAGTATTTATTATGGCTTGCCTCTTTCTGAAGGCCTGTTCTGAGCCATTAAAAGCTAACCAAACAGAGCAGAAAGGCAATCTCTGGATCAAGCTGCTCAGGGACAGATGCTCGCTCACAGTGGGAAGGAGAGTTGCGAGGTTTGGGGATGCGATGCTGCCTGGAGCAGCAGAGTGTGCCAGACAGCATTCCTGGGTCCATTAATCCTTGGAGAGGGTAAAGGGGGTCTCCTTACTCTCCCTCAACTGGTGTCACACTCATGCCCTGGGGATCCCTTCTGCATCCCTTCTTTCTGCCACTCTTTCTGCCATGTTGCCCTAGATTAGAAAAAGATAGTGCTTCTATAGCAACACAGTATTTTGTCTCTCCAGGGATTCACACAGAGTCCCTAACCGTTGGGGGCTGTTCCACACGGTAGTTCAAGTCTCCCAGCCAGAAAAGATGAGTAAAGCGATGAGTGATGTTAAACGGACTCAGTTTCTTATCTCCCAGTGTGAGGAAGCGCAGGATGTTCATGTAGTTCTGGTTGCGTCTGTCAAGACAAGAAACATCTGCCTGACATACTAAATTGCCATGCGATTTCTAAGTGCCTGGGCTGGCAGAGACTGCCGCTTTGCCAGGCAGGAACCGATCTGGCTCAACATCAAAAGAAGAGCAGATCAGAAGCCAAGAATTTGCCACCCCTGCACCTCAGCAGACAGCCCAGGTAAGGTGCTGGGTGTCTCCCGGTGAGGCAGCCAGTAACGCCGCGCAGCTCCCCTGCTGCACCTTGTGCTGTGTGTGGCCTGGGGAGCTGGGGGCAGGAGGGCAGCCTGCTGTGAGGAGGAGGCAGTGGTCTTTACAACAACTCTAGGCTGCTCTACCTTGGGTGTCGGACTGTTTCCACCTGAACTGAAAAGCTGGAAAGCTGTTCTAAAGACACTTCTGTTGCCTCCTGGGGCTGTGCTTTTCTGAGCCGCACATCCTAGAAACCCAGCATTAGACTGTTTCCTTTAGATTTCAGCAGCAAACACATAACTAGATTTTGGCAGCTATTCCAGGCCCTGGGGAACCCTGCCATAGAAGTTAAATCCATCAGTGGCAAAGGCCCTGTGCAGAAATCCCACACCATCTGTTTTCAGGGACTTGGACCAGGAAAGACAGCAAAGCCAACCTCCTCATTTCAAGTCCTCTTTGCTTTCCAAACCACTCCTCCAGCTGCTCCAGCTCCTCCCAGTGTGGGCACAGATCTCCCAGCAATGTCGGGACCTTTGCCTTCCAGTACTGTGCTGCACAGAACCTGCCAAGACTGTGGAAACTCATTTCACAGCTGGCTGTAGAGAATTAGCCACCGTGGAGATATCTGTGTGTGACACACCTCCCTCTGGGTACTCCTGACAGCATGTTCTGCCTACCAGGATCTCTCTCAGCTGTGCCCCAGGGCACACCACAGCTCCCGTGCTCGCAGCACTGCCTACGGTGAGGAGGCTGATAGTCCCCTTCAGCACATTATTCTGGGATGGGAAAAGCCTTCCCACATCTCTCCAAAGCACTGTAGATCAGGGAACTGTTTTCCTCATGTACTGGGCTTGCATAACAGGTCACACTAGTGTTGTGCGAGACATTTACACTTGGCTCCAAAATAACTTTGCTGTCCATTTCACCTGTACTCATGTGGTATGGTCATATAGCAGAAGTCTTTAATTTAAATGGTGACACAGCGAACAGCACCTTTAGCACAGGTTGCCCTCCCAGGACACAATTTTTTATGGTCAGAAAAACATGCTTGTGACTGTCTGGTGGGCCCTCCTTCCAAACACAGCCCAGGGAATTTCACCCTGGGTCAACATCCATTTTTGAGAAGGGAAGATGTATCTTACCTGTGTTTCTTTTCACTTCCTGAAGTCAAATGGCTGTTAACAAACCCAAAAGATGTTCCATTAAACATGAATGACACCCCCACAGCTCCTTTATTACCTGGAAAAAGATAAGCCAAAAACGTCAAGAAATCAATCCACCTCCAGGCTGAGTCTAGCAAAGATAATAAAGCACCTAGCACATCTTGAGTGGAGGGTGAAGAAGAGAAATAAGTTGACTTAATCAGCACAGAAAGAATTAGTACATACAGCACAGATTGTGGTAAATTTTCTAAGGATGTTAAAAAAAAAAAATAGTTGAAGGGAAAGAAGTGCAATTTCCTTGTGAAACCAAAAAAAGTGCAATCCAATAGCCAAAGGTGTTTTCTGGGAATATACATATATATACATATATATGCACTAAGAATACACACAAATAGATTTCCTCTCTTGCAGGGTGAGATATAATCATTGCTAGTGGGATGTAACTTTAGTACCACTGGTGTCACATAAACGTAGTCAAAGGAGTCTTGCAGAGAAAGAGCTGTTGCATTTCAAGGTCAATATTGGCACAGACTGAACAGATCTCAGTCCTTTGGACAAGACCAGGTCTGTTCCTCACCCAGAGTGTTTGCGATGCCTGTCTTCACGTTGTCTGTGCAGATGTGGCTGATACGGTTCTCATGTTCTGGCTTGGCCAGTACAACAATCCTGATGTTCCAGAGAGTATGGATTGCTATCTGCAGGGATGGGAAGGTTAGAGGTTACATTTCTGCACATACCTGTGGAGCTGTGTTGTAGCTGCAGCCTTCCTGACTTGTTCTGCAGCACTTCTCCTACACAAATTTTCTTCCTGTGCTCAGGATATGCTTTCAGGCATTTTAATCAAAGGTGGGAGGAGGGACCTAGCTATGTTCTAGTGTTATTTTCTAATTAATCATTGGACTGCCTTGCTTGCACAAAATACAGTTTCCCAACCACCATGAGAGCTGCAAATCCTGCTCTCCTGTTGCCTGCCCAGATATGCTTATATTTGTTTCTTGACATCACTGAAATCAGGAATGTCCAAACCTGGTCTTAATAAGGTTCAGTTTCTTTTATGATTGTGCCTGTGTGCTGTTACATCCTATTGTGCAATAGTCTAGAGTGAGCTCTAGGCTACAGCTGGCTCAGAAAGTTGTAGTCTCCTCCTTTATGAAGGTCAAAATATCACTACCACTTGACTCAGGTGCTCAGTGTCTGCCTCTTGCTCCCAGGATAGCAGGCAGAGTAGCTGGGTCCCTGTTTTGGCAGTTGGGGGGTCACTGCCCATAGCAATATGTCCATCTAGCCAGCTTCAGAGGAGGATCTCGTGGAGTCCACAGACAGATTCAATTCACTCTCCCTCATGCAAATGCAGTGACAGTAAAGGGAGGGAAGGGGAAGAGGTGTCGGAAAAATGCCACTTACTCCTCTGTCTCTTTTTTTGCACAACAGGTATTCTCCTCATATGCCTGAGTTATGTGCAATAGCTGGAATAACCCCTCACCACTTTGAAACTGATACTGGTGATTTCCTGCAGGGAGTGCCTCAAAGTCTCCAGCCATTCCTTCTCTCCTTGGGGATCCTCCTGGGTGCCAATCACGTAGATGTCATGAGGAATGTAGTCGGCAGTGTCATCGCGAGTCTTCCCCTGCCCCTTGGAGAGAAACCAGGAGGTGATCTTCTTTGGGGGAGGCGCAGCACCTTTTATCAACAAATAAAACACCAAAGTAAGTCAGAGTATGTTCTGTCAAACCCAGGATACAGACAACCCATGGGGACAGAAATAATAGGCTTCACATTCACTCTGTCCTATATTGGTTTCGTATCAGCAGAACACACTATTCTAAGATGACAAAGAAATTAACCCCACCTGACTCACTGATGAAGAAGTGACTCTGCTTTGACCATCTTCCTCTGATTCATTAGCTTACCACAACCAAGTATGAAGGTAGGGAGCTGCACTCCTGGCCTGCCCCTGCCTTTACCTCAGCCCTTAAATATGACTGAGCACAAACAGCTCAGCTTACAGCAATTGAACCAGGCTTGTCTCCCAAAATGGGAAAAATAACTTAAATTCCACTGTCCTCAACTACCCTATCCCCTTCTCTAAATATTGCTTTCTTCCCAGGCTGGACACGAACAGTCCCTGGTCAGGTTCAGAGGCAGCTGACATGAAGTTATTGGAATTGCTCCTGCCCTTTCTGCAAGGTGGAGGATAGAGTACACTGCTGCACCAGCTTTGTGACAGCCACAGTTCCCGGTCATTGGAGAAATCCTTCAGCACCCATCAGAGCCAACCCTATGGTCCTTTGACTGGAACTATGAAAAGTGTCAAACCACATGCAAAAATAAGCCTAGAGATCAGTTCTTCCCCTGTCCCAGTGGAAGAAAAACCCTGGTGTACAGATCTGCTGCAGAACAAACACAGTGTCTGGAGCTCATCTTGGCAGGTGAGCACACATTTTGGTAAGTGTCTGAAGGAATGTCAGAATGTCCATGTCAGAAAGGAACCCATACCCATATTCCAGGTCCCGATGAAGATGGTGATCATATCAGGCTCTGGTTGCTCCGAGTGTTTATTCTTCATCTGCTGCAGAAGTTGGCAGAACCCTTCTCTCTTCTAGACAGGGAGGAGCAGAGACAATTAAACGAGATGCTTAATTCCTCCAACATGACCTCTTGAAAAACTAGCTGAACCAGAACGTTCTCAGCACACCTGAAGGGCAGATCAGCTCTCTACTATCCTGATACCTTCAAAGAGGCTGCCTTTCCTGTGGTACTTTCTCAAGCACTTAGCTTGTTCATTACTTTAACAAGTGCTCAGCTGGTCAGGGGAAAGCCTGGACTTCCCTCTTGTTTGTCTATATGAACCTTTTTGCAGCTACCCTCACACAACCCTTGCCTCTTCTCACTGCTTGCTGATACTTCTGTTCTCCTGCCTCAGTGACAGTGCCTAGGTATGGTTGTCATCTCCAATTCATTTTCTGGACATTTCCAGAACAAAGGAGAAATTTCATTTTTGCAAAGCCAACCACTATCCTTCAACAGTTCCTCTTTCTGCCAAGGAATGCCTTGTACCACTCCCACCCAGGTACCTGCTCCAGGCTGGCAGGAAGGAAACGTTGTGTATGTACCTTGGAATCAGAAAAAACATATTCCTTCCGCTGCGTTTTTTCTTTTTCCGTTTCCAGTACAATCACCAGTTTGTTAGGGACCTTCTGGGACTTGATAAGCTGCAAGACTAAACAGAGACTGGGTGTCATGAGCTGCAGTCACTGAAACTAGAATCCCACCAAAACTAACAGGACCCTGCTCACAGGCTCAGGATTTACATGGTCTGTTATATCTAAGGCTCACTTTGCCCTGCATAACTACATTTTAATGTTGCTTAATCCTGTTCCTATAGGAATAGATTTGGTCTCTGAAGTGAGGACCCCCAAAACTCATTCTGCCTGGATCTCTTGTCCATACCAAGCCCTGCAGTCTGAAGTGAAACCTTGGCTTCCTGCAGGCAATCTCTCTCTATCCTGAGCCAGCCTACATATATTCCTTCCCCATCTGTGATAGAGGAGGTAAAACCTCATTTGATGGTAAAGGTGATTCCTCCCCATCTAAAATAGCAACTAAATAATTATGAACACCAGCTGGAGAAAGCCATACATGAGAACTAATCTTTTCAATCACTCCCAGCAACAGGTTGATTTTCTAGCAGGAGAGAGCCCAAGGGCATTGTTTACTCTCTTATAAATCCTGCCCTGTTTGTCTCAGTCTCAGTGACCTGCCTGCCCAGAAACATAACAGAAAAAAAAAGGAAGTTGTTCGACTTGGGCATTCGCAGACCTGACTGGCATTGCTCATCAGTAGATATATCGATTCGCATACTAAAAAAGAAAAAAAAAATCAAGGGGAAATTCACTGAAAAATGTTACTGAAACTGAGTATCTGGCTTTTTACCATCAAAAAATCATCACAGAAGTCAATATGTTCCTGCAGATTTTTTTTTTTCCAAGTGACATTGTATTTCAGTAGAAAATGGGTCTACTGCAACCCACTCTACAGGGAATCTTCTATCAAAACCTGCTCCCTTGCAGTCCTGCCACCACTGTCTTCATTTAGACAAGGAGGCCAGGCCTAAAACAACCTGTGAAAGTTGGTTACCCCAGTATTGACTCCCTGGTCTCTGCAGACTGCTTTGGGGATAGGCAGTCTAGACTGACTGGAGCTTTGCACCACACCTAGGACTTAGCAGAAATATCTGCACTCTGGCCAAAGCTTGCCCTCAGTGGGGCCAAAGCGAACCCCTCCCCATCAGCCACGGGACTGAGAGTCTAATCCTGCATTTGTGAATTTAAGCATCTTACTTTTCTTGTGGGTATAAAACTTGTCTTCTGGACCATCCTTAGCTCTCTTGATAATCAGTTTTCCCATTTCCACATCAACCTTGAGATGTATTTTTGAGAAAATTCCTAGGGAGTCAGCTTTCACCTATTGGAAAACAGAAAGATTTTTCATAAGCGATCTTCTACACTTCAGTCACATGCATTACAATTGCAACACTTGCCTGAATTTATGGACACACATCATCATTATGCCAATCTCACTAGACATCTCTTAAGCATTTGCATGCTGCTAAACAGCATCCAGGAATAGCTGTTATCTCTGTGGCAGCACAGCAAAGTTCCCAGGAACTGAGATACCGACATAAATCTGCATTACTGTCCTTCCACGCTGTGATCAGCATTGTTAAAGAAGCACATTTACCTCAAAAGTAACAGGGGGGATAAGGGACCGCCTGTGTGTTGAATCAGGACCTTCAATCAACAGTGTTTTCACCTGTAAAAGAATTTACATGTCCCATATTGCATTTAGTGCTTCTGTACTACATTGAGAGTAATGAACTCAGAGCAAAGAAATCTTACTGTAGCAGAGGACTGCACAGATTATGAACAAGAAGCATAACTAGAGGCAAAAGATGACAAGAGGATAATATAAAATAGCTTTAAAACTACCTTTTCTTCAATGGAAGACAGCAAAGAAATCAGCTGATTGAGTTTCAATACAATATTGACTGGACTAGCTTCACCGAGCATCTGATAACCGCAACACAGAAACAAAAAAAGAGAGAGATGCATAATTACCAAACCCACAGAGCATGGCGTGGAAGTGCAGCAGTCTCACCCCAGGAACACCTCACACCCAGAGCAAGGAGCAGCACTTGTGCCTCTGACACTCTAATCTGTAACGGGCAGCACAAGAGCACGGAGTATGGCTGAACATGCAGAGGTATGGGAGGGTGGAAGGACAAATTTGCAGGTTAGAGGCAGCTGGACATGCGAGGCAGTCAGCTTGCTGCTGGGGGACAGGTTTGCATGACAAGCTCCAGGGATCAACGTACAGAAGTGTTGGACTTTTGGTTTTCTGGGCTACTGGCAGGGAGAAGAAAGTCATAGGACTTAAGTGGTCTGGGGGAAGGAAGGATCTGACAGTGAAACATCCTGGAGTGAAGTTTATGGAATGAGAAATGTGCAGTCCTAGCCCACAGGCTGAGAGAGGATGAGGAGATGGAAGTCCTCAGGCAGTTCACTGCACCTTCCTCTGGGGAACAAGCAGAGGGAACTATGGGATAAGTGCAACTATGGGGATATAACTCACTGTGTGCCCTCTGCACTGCAGCCAGAAAGAGGCTAGAGAGAACAGAAGTGGTAACCGACCACCTGAATCCCACCGGTCAGTGCTGTGCAACCAGAACCTTCCCCCAGCCCCACGCTGACAGCCACCCGCACTCCACTCTCTTCTCCTTTCCCACCTTCCAGCAGACTTACTTGTGAGCGCTGATGGATACCTGGGTGCAGCTGCTGCTCAAACACCTTCTGGATGGACTCCAGAGATGGAAGAGTCCTAGACGCTTCACTGGGAACAAAGACACAGCAGAAGTCTAAGGCTGCAGTCGGGTCCCCGGGTAGGTCAGCACTTGGTCTCTCTGGACAAAGCCAGGCAGCAGAGACTGCAGGCACACATTCACACCAGGCCTGCTCTTGCCATGTGTCATGTTCTTGTCCTCTGGTGCTTACTGCTCTCTGAGCTGATGGGGTGGGTGATGAGAGCACTGCTCAGCTGCCTTAGTGACACCGCCAACAAAGGCAGCTTAGAGTTAGGCAACTGACTTTGCCTTGCAATGGCTGAAGCGTGGGCACACTGGCTGCTCCTCAGTTTTTGCTTCGGAGTTGGTAACTTCCTAAATCTCCCCAGAAAGAAGTCCCTGTCTGGGCTAAACCTGAGGACACTCTAAAACCAGCATCAACCCAACTATGCCAACTCATAGATCAAAGCTCACTCAAAAATCTCAAAGCCCGGCAAAGTCTGGTGCCTGTGAATGCTGCAGTGGCAGAGACAGCTCAGTTTTGCACAGGTCTGGCGCAGCTGCTGAGGCTGATGTGGGATGCTGGGGACACTGCACGAAGAGGAAACTAATTTTTAGGTTTTTTCAGCTCACATGATAAAGAGGGGCTGGGCGCAGCGAGGGGGTGGAAGAGCCAGCCTTTAATCTCTTGAATGGGAACTGTTTGCAGGTTACAATGAGATTCCTTCAGCATTTCCCAATTAGATTCCACAGGATGCTCATTTGTCAAAACGCTGTTGTATGAATTTGGCACAGAAGCTGCACTTCAATAATGACAAGAGTTAGCACGGAAAGAGCAGCCAGGGAGTGCAGGTCAAAAGGAAGGTGATGGTGGGGAGCAGTGCTACGATGCTTGCATTGTGCCTAGTCAACTGTGGATATTAATGATTTCCCTCACTTTCCCTTGTCCGAATGTTTTACTCCCTTGGGAAAAAAGTTGGGAAAAAGTGTTCCAAAGTGAAAGTATGCCTGACTGTCTGAAGATGAGATACATGTCTAGGTGCTGAACCATGGATGATTAATTGCCCAAATTAAGCACTCATGTTTGAAATTTCAGTCTGAAAGATTTTCCACAGGGCACATTTGTAGGAATCTGGATCTGCTAAATTTAGTCCTCCAACACCACTACTCAGCTTTGGATCACGAAGGACAGGTTCTCTGCAGAGGGGTCTGACCCCAAACCCAAGACCCCTATTGATTTCTGCAGCCGTGGATCCATACCCCAGGAAGCTGCAGGAAGTTGTAGGAGTACTGGGTGAAGTTCAGTTTGAAAAGAATGAAAGGATATTTACTGTGACCAAGAGTGCAGAATGTGTAGGCTATCTCTGGAAAACACTGAGCAGCAACTGCTTGAAGCAGTTCAAAAATGATTTCTCATGGGAACCTGCCCTCTGTTTACCATAGGGTGCAACGTGTAGCATGCGTGTGAGGATGGGGGAAGAGTATCTGCAGGCAATTAAACTTTTCAAAACCATGAAGTGGTTTTAATTGCACTTAGAGCAACTTTTGTTTTCTTCTTTTGACAGTATAAAGGAAATACATGTAGTGATCGTCACTGATGTGTCAGAAGCCTGTGTGTTCACATATGATGGCACAAGTGCTGGTATCACAAGTGCTTGAAAAGCCACCTTAAAAGCTCTCTGTGCAAATTATCCAGTGAGAGAGAATAGACACGCAGAGGGAGCATGCAGAACAGTGATCAGTGACCGAGTGATGGTTTCAGACACTAGCCAGCTGAATAGGCCACTGTTAGTGTTTGTCACTTAAAGCTGGTAGGAAAAAAAGTCAACTCGCATGGATAGTCCCTGCTTTTTGCTGCACTGGCACCAAGCTCTCCGTGAGTCAGCTTTCCAGCCCCTGGAGGATTCCCCTAACTAAGGAAACCCTTGTATACCAATTTCTTTTAGCACTGAATGTTTCACAAAAGCACCCATCAGCCTTACAAGTCTCTATTTTCTTTCATTTTTAGTACATGAGCTGTCAAAGTGAACAGCCTCTCCCAAGAGTGGTTGCCCCATTTTCCCGCAGGCTCTGATAAGAAGATGTGCCATGACTGCCCTGACCCCCTTGGCCACAGCTAGCCCTACAAGGTAGTGGCAGCTTCCAACAGAGTTGAAATCAGCTTTCAATGACATTAATGCACACTGGGGTCTGATCCTTGCTGAATTAATCAGGAATCAGTGGTGAGGGGAAGAGATCACAACCTTTGCACTATTGGTCTGCTGTGACCCAGCTGTGCTTGAGCTCCTTGGACAGAAATGAGTCCTGCACCCGTCCATGAATAATTTGCAAACTGAAAAAGGCACAGACTGTTCACAAACAGTTGGTCCAACTCCTCTCCCAATCCCATGGTTCACTATAAACTCCTTTACTTCATTATCACTGAGCAGCTCCAGTATGCATGCCCTCTTGCCTTGCTAACATTGGCAGTCAGTGCTTACCCACAGCCCAGTATCAAACAGAGAAGTGAGTCAGCCAAAGGGCATCAGGATGTTCATTTTTCAGTGATGGCAGCGTGTCTGATAGTGACCCTGAAAGATGGCACAGCTGGGCTCTGTGAGGTTGGAAGAGGACAGAATAGAGCCTCACGAGAAGCTTAGATTCACAGCAAACCGGTGTGGCTCACAAGCAGCCGGGGTCAGCACAGCCACAGCGAGTCTTTGCCTGCACACTCATAACACTTGCCAGTGCCATGGAAATTCAAAGGAGCTTCAACTCCAGTGAAAGAGCTCAAGCTGTGACAATTAACATTTCTTCTTGTTGTCGTTTTTTGTTTTTTTTTTTTTTAACCTATTCTCAATTGTTGTGAAATAACGAAATTGAGTATTATTAAGAAAAAGAGGACATAGCCACTGAGAAGCAGCCTAGGGATTACCTGTTCATCCAGCTGGAATCCCTGTGCAGCTGAAGAAAGCTGAGGTAAATAAAAACTAAATTTAAATAATGCCACTGATTTCAGAAGTCTGATAAGGAAAGTAAGCTAAAGCTCCAGACAACCTCAGAGATTAAGACTGCAGAAAACAGTAAGATACCCAAGCACCTGACTACTAGCCAGCTGAAGCTAAGCAAATAGTTTGGCTGGATGGTAGAGATTCATGAGACAATCCAGATAGAGGGGGAGAGGTTCCTCAGAGACATCTGACTGGGACTGAAAACAACCTGCAGTTCTGGACCTTCACAAAAAAATTGAGAAGGCAGCTCCATCTAATTGAAATAATGCAGGTATGGGGAGAAAATGCTGGGGAAGGGGGGGAAGAATTGCATGATGACATACAATTCCATAGCTCTGTGCAGCCACCACACAGAGGGCAGGCAGCTTGCCCCTTGCTGTCTGTGGTGGTGCAGTGCCCCTGTGCTCAGCAGGCTTCCACCAACAGAACAACTCACCCAGCTCTGTTCTAGGATGATGCTTTTCAAAGTCTGGTCACCAAAAAAACCTACAGAAAATCTGGAAATTCAAAAGGTGCCCTGGCACTTGAGTGGACTGTGGACGTTTTGCATCTTCTTTCTTGCCATCCTATGTACATTTATGGGGAACAGGGTTGTGAAACCCAGATAAGGTGAAGTAGAATAGGAAGTTGGAGATGGAAAAAGCCAGCCATCATCAGAACAGCAGTACTGGAGGTATTTTAGTAACACAGAACTCTCACTTGTGATTTCATTAGATGTTAGTTTCCATTGTTCAGGTTTATTCTTAGCTAGCCACCTGGGTCCCCCCTCTGTAGGCGTAGAGAAGCAAAACCCTCGAGCAGGGCGCAGAAGAAGGGCAGCTCTTTGCACAACCCATCCTCAGTCCTGCTAGGGGCTTGTCTGTGGGCGGCTGACTTCTGGCAGAAGGAGCAGGGCTGCACATTCCTCCCCCCTTGCCTGGTAAAATGTGCACAGGGGCCAATGCTTCAGAGGAATAATTGTGGTTGCAAGCAGCTGAGCACCTCACTCACTGCCCTACATTCCTTCCATGGATTAAAGCCAAGCAAATCAGCAGTATCAACCCCTCATTTCAGCCCTTTTTTCAGCCTGGGTTAGCTCTAGAATAAGATCAGGCCAGTAGCACTACCAGCCTCACTTCTAAATACACTGGAGAGAAGGATATTGCAAGCCACGGATACAAGTGTGGAAGTATGTGCCCTCTGCCATACAGTGTTCTAAGATCTCTGCAGAAGTGTGGACTAATCTTGTTTGCTTACAAGCAGCAAGAGGAGAAATAACACCCTTCCATCAGAGAAAGAAGGAGCTCTGTAAGGTTTTATTTTGCTATCAGTTTTCTTCTTTGGGACCTGGAAGGTCTATAAATAGAAAAGGTAAAAGCTGTAGAGTCTAGGCTTGTTTCTCTTTTCATTTGAGCTGGACTTCACTGACATCAGTGAAATCACTCCAGGTTCACAGTGCACTAGTGGGAAGGAAAAATCAGTGTTTAAAATACAGCTATACACCAATATGTGCTTGTTTCCATAAATGACTTGTGCTTGACAATTCTGTGGGTGTCATTTATGCATTACCAAATTATGCAGTTAATCAGTTAGTGCATTTTTTGTTTTGTTTCTTTCTAAACAAAGCATAAAAAATAATACTCCACTGACTGAAACCGCCTACAGGGAAACTTCACTGTCAGAGCTATGTCTTTAATATAGATTTTGCATCTTTGGACCAGAATCACGGGTCATGAAATCTAAATATAATGTTTTTGAGTGTAAGCCAATTTCCTATGCCAGAAATGCAGGTTTTAAATGCACACACATGGAACCTACATTAGACTACGGTGTTATAGCATTATACTCTGATCTCTGAAAACCATCCTCTAGTTACCTGAAGAGTCCTTTGCAAAGCAGTGTAAGTAGTTTCTTCAGTTGAGGAAGATTGCTTGAGCCAGTCTGCACCATCTCAAAGTCACTGATGATGTGAACTCGCAGGTAATCCTGGATGAGTTTAAGATGCTCATCAGAGACACTGCGAAAGAAAGAGACAGGTCAAAAGACAGCTCTTCTTTCTGCTCCCAAATATCAGACAGCTTTATTGTTTTTCTGAAACTGCCACTGCCAGCAAGACAGATGGGGAGCAGTTTACCTTGGACTTCAGTGTAAAAATGCAGTTCTCAGAACTGGACCATGGATCCCCCATCACACTGCTGACACCTCCTCTTCTTCCTTCCCCACTCCAAATCCTCTCCTCCATGACTGCTGAGCTACCATACCAGGGGAAGTCTTGTGATACCTGGCTTTGTCAAAGGCACGGTGGGATCATTAGCCTTGGCAGGTAAAGCCAGGCTGCTGTGAGGTCTGCAGCTGCAATAGTCTGCAGCTCAGGGGCTCTGGGGAGATGAAGACTTCATTTCACCTCACCAAGTCCTACTTCCAAGGTTTTATTCCAAATATTCCAAAACAGTCTTAGGGGACCTGACACCACAGGGCTCTATGGGATGCTCCCCTCCTCCCTGTCTCTGTGGCGCCTGGACCACAAGGAAGGATGAACCAGGAAGACTGTATGTGCTGTCTTGTGCCCTGAGAAATGCAGAAAGTCCCAGCTGGCTACTTAACAGATTACATGGTGCAGGCAGCTAAACAAAACTGGGGTTCTCCCAGTCAGCCAGCTGCTACTGGACCACCACAACAGGACCTGTGCTGCCACGAACAACCACTGTTTGCTTACAGCCTCCCACTGCCCTGGAACAGGCATGCATTCTGATTTTATTTTATATTTAAACTGCAGATCTGGTTATTAAATGTCATGCAGCTTCCTCTAAGGCTTCAGTGCGTGTCCAGATTTGACACAACTAGCACGTGGGACAATGTGAGTCAGACCTGTAGCTGGACTAAATCAGTAAGTATGAGTATGTGGAAATCCACACACAAATTTATTCTTTTTGAGGACTGGTTGCTGTTTTCTGACACAATCTGAAGTTTAGGCACATGGCTAATACACCAAGTTCTCTCAGATACCACCATCCTTTATGTCAGAAAACTATACCTCAGTGGAGAAAGTCTACTGGTAATTTCAGTACTTCAGAAAAGTATCTTTTTCTAGATGACAGCTGGACTATAAAGAGTAGCCAATGCACTGTAAATCTGGTTCTATTCTTCATTTGGTAGTATAAATGATTAATAGTTTTGCTGAATCAGAGAGGTCCTCAGCTTTCCCAGAGAGGCTGATTCTGCAGCCCTGAGACTTGCCGTCCTCACCTGCTTGTGTCCTGGTACTGCAGTCGCTGGAGTAGTGTCTCAGAAAGGGACAGTTTATTAACATCTGCCACCCTGGAGTTTTCAGGGAGAGAAGATACCTCCTTTGTCTCGCTGCTCGGCAATGCCATGAGGATGTTGCGTGGGGGCAGGATAGGAGGCGTGGGTACCAGGTCTGGCAAGGAGGAAGGGAAAGGCACAGTCATCCCAGCATGGCATTTTGACCTCCTCCCCCTCAACCGCAGTCAGGGCAGAGTCTGCACCGCAGTGGCAGAAACAATCCCTTCTGATTTCAGAGCTGGAGAGCTCAGAGCTTGATACTGGCCCGGCTTTGTTCTCAGGGATGTCAGTGGTGTGAGACCAGTGGGCTGAGCTGCCAGGGCTTGGACCTGTGCAGGCAGTGTATGCCTCTGCCTGGCAGTGTAACCTCATCGAGGCAGTTTGACTGTCCCATCTGCACAGCAGCTATGGCGGTTAATTAGTTACCTTGAATATAACACTTAGAGAACATAGCTGTATCTCATCCATATCATTACCATTATCATGGAGATCTGCTACTGGGGCAGAATGGATGGAGGGGCATGATGGAAAGAGCACCAGAAGCTGCTAATGGAAAGAAGTGAACAGCTAAAGTAAGCAAACGTGGACAAAATAGACCCCATAATCCTGTACAGAGGGGCTGAGTATCTTGCCTTGTCTTGTGGGCATCAGGTTGGAAGCACAAAGAGTTTTCCTGCTCTGTCATCCTGCTGCTCAGCACACCTTCCTCTCCTGAGAGAAGAGTGGGTTCACCTCCATTTATCCCAACCATGGTTGCCTTTCTTTTCATACCAATTGCTTCAACACTTGGTTACAGCTGTCACATGTGGCTGTTTGATTTGAGAGGTTTTGTTTGGTTATTTCCTAATGGTGGAAATTTTCATTACAAAAAGACACCCAAAAACTGATCCATTGCTCCTGGGTAGAAGCTGTGATTCAGAGAAGTCACCACAGCACTGAGCAATGGCACAGCTGGGTGATGCATCTGGAATGTACCTGGGTGCTCATCTTCCACCTCTGCAATTCTACATGTAAGATGGCCAGGCATCTGTAGGCCCTACATGGCTCCAGCACGATGGCATCAAAGTGCCTTAACAAAATTAAATTCTGTATGTGAACAGCCCAGCCCCAGTGCTAATATCTCTTCATCTAAAGGCTCTTAGTCTTGGCTAGAACTTCATTCCCTGCTGCTTGCCTCTCTGTGTATTATTTTTTGCTGTAATTCCCTCCCCCGCCCTGAGAGCTGGAGACTCAGAGCAGCTGGCCAAAAACCAGGAACATCTTTCCTGAGCAGCTTTGCAAAATTTTGTTCTGTTTCTTCATGAGAATTGCATACCAAAATCTTCCAGCTCCTCTCAGATATCCATCAGATTGAATAAATGTACACAAGCACATCAATCTGCTTTAGTGCACATGCCTGTCTGTCTGTCACAGGGACTATGTCCTTCAGACAAGTTTTATTATAATGCTCATCATTTCCGGACAGACATCAGCAAGGACAGGAAGGATGGTTCTGTGGGTATGACCTTCCCCTGGGATTCAGGAGAACAATGACAGATCCAAGGGATGATCCAGGAAAAATCCAAGGAATGATCCAAGACCAGTGAGTGTCAGGAACCCACAGTGACGTTTCATATAAAATAGTTGGGATGATGCCAATCACACCTCTTCATCTTACGTCTGCCTCTATGCATAGAGTTAGACCGTCTTCCACTGCGGGATCTCTGCCCTCTGGTTATGACTGTGAGAAACATCTAGATCAGAGCAGATAATGAGTCTCGAGTTTCAGATGACCCAAACCCCACAGCAGCCCTGGCGCGGGGCACTGTAGAGATGTGCTCCAAGTCTCTAGGGGAGCATCTCTGCTGCTGATACAGTGGCCCTACAGATGCAGTGCAGGGAGAGGGGTGTGGAGACATGGGAGATGACTGGACATATACTGTCTTGAGTCCAGATGACGGACAACAGATTAGTCAGCCCTGCACTTGATGTAATATACCTCTGCAGGAAGTCTCAGTGTGAGCCTCAGGCGAGCTAAACTGATGCTCCAGATGCAGTAGCACCCCAGCGCCATGAGGACTCACTGCCTCAAGGTCTTGCCAGCTCAGGTCTCTCTATGCCCTGCTCCATTTTATTGCATGGCATGCTTTAATCCCCCTGCCTGCACTGCATATCTCCAGTCCAGAGTTAAGTATCAGGGGTCTGCATCACCAAGTCACATCATGGGTTTCTTACCAGCATCCTCCTCCTGTTCATCTGCAGCCTCCTCCTCTTCCCGTGGCACTGGATATTTGAGGTGCCATACAAGACCCATGTTCTCCTTCTTGTAAAATTCTATCAGTTCCTCCAAGGTCTCGAAATACTTCACAGGAACACCCTCTGATGCCTGAAACAAAACACAGAGGCTGTCATGGTTTGGGATTTCCTACTACAGAAACACTGCCTCTCACAGAAGGAAAAATAAAGTCACAGAGAGAGAAAACCCCACTGCCGCTGTCCAGAGAAAGCCAGCCCAGCTCTCACTGCCCATCTGACCACAGGCTCTGTGCAGAACAACTCCTGCAGTACAAACAAAAACAGATAAACACACACACGTTCCAGCCACTGTCAGCAAAAATGGCAATCTCAAAGATTCACTGAAGCCAAATGGAAGAGCTCTCTCGTTTGACTCAGTGTGCTTGGCTTCAAAGCAAAGGAAGACTTTAAAAACAAAGAATTCTCCCAGATTAATTTTTGCACTCCCTCTTTTACTAAGCACAAATATGGACTATGTTATATTTTGTGGTAACCAGGAAGAATTTTTCTGTGAAACTGCAAGATAAACATGTCTAAATCTAGACTTTAGCATCCTTTCCAGAATTCAGAGGATCAGAACTAGGTTCAAATGAAACAAGCTAGCAAGTTATTGTCACATTAAAAAATGTTCAGATGAAGGTTTAGGAAGCTGAGGCTCAGGACACGGCTATGACTGTGAATGCATCAGGCATGACACTGAGCTTGCCAGCTGAATTTTAACCATGACTAAACCTGTTTCTAGCACATCCCTGACCACTAATCTGAGGAAACCGGATACTTGTAGAGGGCAAACACAGGGATAAGGTTTTAGAGACCTTCGGAGGCAAAGCTCCAGAGCAATTATATCTACTCATCGATGTGAATGGTAAATCTGCTGGGATCACCAGGCAGAACAGCTGCTGCCCCTGCAGACCCTGTTGCTTCAGCCAAGAGCCAAGGCCAGAGAAATGATTTGTCATGGCTCAGCACAGACCTCCTGACTAAAAGAAAGAGCTCTGCATTACCTCCAGAACTCCACTTCAGTACCATGCAACCTCAAGGCAATGGCAACATGTAACAGAAGCTCTGATCACTCTTCACCAGGGGTGCTCTTGGTGTCAGGGTGCTCTCTTTCTAAATGAGTTTTTCCCAGAGAAACCAACCCAAGAAGGCCTCATCTACACATGCAACAAAACATCAAGGAGCAGGGCCAGAACAGTGCAGAATAGCCCCACAAGACTTAAAAGAGCAGCGGGCAATCAAAAGGAAGACCTGATTGCCCTAATGGCTTGACTTGCACTATTTTACACGCATAAAGCTAGATTTTGCAGAGGAAAACTGTTAGTTAATAACAAATTAAAGCTTTGCCTCCAGTTTGAAATAACTTGTTATGCAGCCACACTGTAGACATTCTGCCTCTAACAGGCAGGATATTTTAATTTCTTTTTGGATTGCAATTGTTGGCTGTGTAAAAATTAACATACGTGAATTTTTAATACAAGATTGAACAAGCTTATTTACTTCCCATTTGTGTTTGCCCAGTTCAGTTTCTAATTATCTGTGAACTTCGTTTAAAAGGCAAAAAACAAAACCAAGAGATTAAACAGGAGAAATGCTAGCACAAACCACAGTGAGGAGAACACTGCCTTCAGTGAGTCCTAACAGCAAGATTTCTTTTACATTTTTCCTAAAGAATAAAATCTCAGGCCAGAAATTAGGACAGTCCTTTCAATACTGAAACACATTTGAAGCCTTCAGTGCCCTCAGGCCTGTCATCAAAAATACTTTTCATTTTTAACTACACCTGCATGTCTTTAAAGGCACAGCAAGACACATTTTCATAACAAATGTGCATGATGTTTCTGAGAGCTCTGCCTGTACAGTCTGCTTTTCTGTCTCCCAGGTGTTCCTGCATTTATTGAGATGTATTATTACTGTACACTGGAAAACACTGCATTCAGCATAAAGGCAATGCTTGGACAAACACTGGATTATATTTTTGTGAGGCCAGAGGTGTTGAAATAAATCACTAGTTAAAACTTCACAGGACTGTAACAGCATAGGCCAGATCCCATTCTGCTAGAGCAGCACAAACTCAGCAGAGTCAGAATGACTTCTGATTTACACCAATTAATGTAAATACTGTCTTGGTCCTCCCAGATTCTTCTGCTTCTTGATGCCAACTGTGAAGGCTAGGAATCTGGGAAAACCATCCAAGAAAAAAAGCACTCAGCTCTAATCCATCATACGAAAGTATCCTGAAGTCACAGTGCTGCACTGGGAGAGACCTGGAATAATTCAGCCGGCTGCTTCCATATTTCTCTGTTCATCTTCCCTGCAGCACCTTCTCTGCTCTGCAATCCCTGTTTTTGTGATTGTTTATGCAGCTGTGACCAGCAGTCCTCCTGGCAGCCCAGCATGCACTGTTAGCAGCACTGACTGCAGGATGGCAGCATGCTCAGCCTTCATGCCCAGCCCACGGCAGCGTTCAGCCTCTGGATTTAACCTGCCTGGGCTGCTTCTGCTCACCACCTACAGCACCTGTAGATGGACTGGAGCTCATTAGAGATGAGGCTTGTGATGGTCTTCTTTGCCCTAAATGCCTGGAAAGAGGCATCAGCCCCATCAGAGCACACACTCAGACCCTAAAACACGTTGAGGGTAGACAGAATGGTCAGGGTTTGCCATCTGCATCTTTGCAGGAGGAAAGCTTTGCCATCAGTGCTCTCTCCCACCTCTTAAATTACTGCAGCCTACCCTGCTCCTCCTCTTTGCAAAGTTGTCTTCACACTGCTACTTCGCTTTCCAAAGACCTCGCTCTCTGCCCGCTTCCCCAGATCTCCCCTGACTGATGACTGTCCCCGCAGCCCCCCATCCTGCTCCCGCACAGCATCCCTCCCACCCGCAGTGCCCAAAAACTGTCTTCTCAGCCTTGTTTTGCCTCTCAGCTCCTGCTCTCCCTGAGCACTTGCAAGAAGATGGATTGCCCTGTACAGCTCTTTTCAGGCCAAATGGAGCCTTGATGTAAGTGGGAGGAAAGGCTGAATTAGCACTTTTTGCTGCCAAGGATAGTTCAGTCTCTGAAACCGTGCTGGTCTCTGTGGTAACCAGAAGAAGAAGCATTTTGTAACAGGCCTCCTTCCTCTAACTCATTGCACTGCATTTCAAGAGTAGACTGAAGCCTGTGGTCCAGCTCAAATTCCCCAGAGTGGCCATAAGCCCCAGCTCACGTGCAGCTATCAGGATTCACACACAGAAGCCCCACCATTATGCACCCCCCTTCTACCCTGGTAGTTTGACTGGCTGGTCACGCAGCCAGCCCACCACCTCCAGCCACCTTTCTTGATGAACTCTGCCACCTCCTCTCTCAAGGATAGCTGGGATTTGTGGCCATGTGGGCTTTGAGTGCATCCAAATCCAACCCATCATTCCCAAAGAGAGGCAGTCTCCATCCTGGTAGTGCCAGCTCCTCCAACAGCCCACCTTCCTCAAGCCTGTTCAGGATAAAAAAAGACCAATTCCCCACAGCACACAGTAAAAATAAAGGATAACGCTTTCATATTTTAAGACAGAATTCAGCAGGGAGCGAGCAGCTGCACTAAGACAGCAAGAGCTGCAATAAGGAAGCGGGAAACTGGTGGGGTCAGGAGCTCCAACCGGCTGTGGCCAAGCACGGAGGGAAGGATGGGGGAACCTCAAACCTGCTCAGCACCAGCTCACAGTGGGGGAACTGGAGGGCCCTCCCCCACACCTCGAAAGCCACAGTGGCAGCACAGCCTTGCTGTACATCAGCTTTGCCATCCTGAGAATGAAAGCAAAGACCGCTGGATTATTCTCACTCATTTTCTTTTGTATTATAATTGTTATTATTTGCAAGGACCTCAACAGAGGAAGCATGAGGGAAGGGCTGTGCCCCTCCAGCACAAAGCAGTGCCCAACAACCCTCTCTGCCTGTTTGCCTGCACTATGAAATGAGACCCTCTTAGTTCAAAGCACCCCCCAAACCTCCCCAGTCCCCCCAGGAGAGCAGGGCACACCACTTTGTGCCGCCTCCTTCTGCACAGAGGCACAGCAAAAGCTGCATGTTGTTTGAATTGGAAGAGAGAACAGTAAAAGCAAGACCTCGCTGCACTTGTTTCTCCCCTTGGGGAAAGGATGAGAACAAAGCCTGCATGACAGACACTAGTCACGTTGTTCAACACACAACTGCAAGGCGCTTGGATACGGTTGGTAACAAGTGCTGTGTGAGCCTCTCCAAATCCAACAGCCTCTAACTTTGCAGGGCAATAGGACCATACCCCAGGCTGCGGGGTGTTCCCAGCCCAGCAGTGCCCGGGACTGCAGGGACGATGCCTGTGTAACATCAGTTTAACACAGAAAACCTGGTTCAGTAACGTTGCAGCTGACACCCAGGTTGCTAGCTGATGTACCTTAAGGCTGGCCAAACAATTTTCACTGCCAGCAAGCAAGGAAAGCAGCACATAGATGGGACATGCTTTCTTCACACTTGAACTTGTGGCAAAGTTTTATAGGTTAGGAAATAAAAGCGGCAGTGGATAGTTAAATGCTAGCACTGAGTCGGTCTGCATCTGGTTGTGGAGCTCATAAGCAAAAACTGGAATGATGATGCACTCTGAATAAATGCCCTCGAGACAACCACACTGGATGATAGGAGTGAGGCAAAATGGAGCCTAAGCTTTATGCAAACTTGCTCTGGGTTTTGAGACAAAGAGCAGACGTGGAACGGGGCACTGCAAACGAAACTGAGCAGGATGGGGCCGCACGGAGCAAGGTGGAGCCACCCGAGCAGAGCGCAACAATGAGATCCACTTCCCGCCCCCCCAACTTCGTTTAGTAAGTAACTATTTCCTCGGGGTTATCACAGGATAGATCTTGTTTTAATTGTGAAGTGAATTGTTTCAAGTCATTAGAAACGTGGATGGCAAGTGTCATCTCCATGGGAACACACCACATCCCCAGAAACGTGCTCACACAGCTCACGGGACGCCGGAGCGGCGTGGAGGGCAGGCTGTCCTTCCATCAGCAACTCCTCCAGCATCACCACCAGGACCTCAGCTTCGTGCTGATGATAGCCATAACATACAGAAAGGAAATACCTAGCGAACATATGCAATACAGGGAACGGCCCGTAAGACGTCAGAATTGCACAAAGGAATCTGGTGAATCAGAGACTGCGTAGCAATTTTACCAGGGGAAACTGCACCAGAAAAAGTTTGTCCTTCTGAGGTCTGTTAATGGGAGTGTCATGTGAGACGCAGGAAGAAACTCTTCTGCTGTACTTTGTGCTGTAAGGCCTTAGCTGGACTGCTGTGTCCAGCTTGGGGCATCACTTTTAAGGAACATGTGAAAATGCCATAGAGTCCCAAGGAAAATTTATAAGGACAGCTGAAGAGTTGGAAAATGTGATTTACAAGGAAAGCTCAGAAGAAAGGGACTGGTATGGTCTGGCAAAGGGGCAGCCTGGAGACATCACAGCAGCGGTCTTACAAGCTTTAAATTCTCTTATAAAGAAGATGGCAACCAGCTGTGCTTCAAGTCCCCCAAGGACATCAGGTGTGGCTGGCTTGCTTTTCAGCAGAGACTAGATCTCAGAGAACCTTGCCAGGCAGAGGCAGTGAAGTCAGGCTACGCAGGGAGAGTGTGTGTCCACGTCTCTGGAAGCATCATGGTGCAGAGTACCCAGGCATTCCTCACAGCTGGCTAGCAAGCACCTCATCCTACTTCAGCCTGAACACTGTGGTCAGAGACCTCACAAGGCCTCCTGCTGCCCCTAATTCTGCAACTGTAAGAAGCCCTCTGCAAATCTGCCTGCTGCCTCTTTGTCCAGATCCTGCTATATTCTTGGGGATGACAGGTAAAACTGAACACACCTGTCCTTCTTGTCATGACCAGCACGGCCATTTCAGATGCATCCCAAACCACAGACTCTCAGATCCTCCATATGTCCTTCTGACTCCAACCGTTTTGGCTGGAAACCTCCTCTCCCACAGGATGTCTTGGTGTCTCCTGTCCTTCAGAAACGGCCCTCAATTCTGCAGATCCTTCCAGTTATCAATTTTCCTTCTATCTTCTGCATACTAACCACACAATGGTTTAACACAACTTGTTTCTGCCTTTGTGCTGAATAGGCTTCTGAGTGCTTCATTTCATGAAAACAGGTATGACTAAAGCCTTTAATCACTGGTCTTTGGTTAAATCTTGTGATCCTCTTTCCAAATTCATTTTTTCCAACAGGTTTTTGTATGGCTGATCTCATCTAATCTTCCTCTGTATCTGGTGTAAAAAGGCCAACAGGGCCCAACTTAAGACTCCTCTTCATTATCTCCAAGCAATGTCATCTGGCCAAGAGAATGCCTTGATAAAGATACTCCAAATACAGGTTTGCTAAGAAGCAGCTCTGAACATACCTTTAAGAGAAGTTACAAGTGGAATATAAAGACATAAAGTGAAAAGAGATTTAAAAGTTGTAAAACACTAAGCCAGGCAAGGAAGTGGTTAACTTGGGGTTCATTACAACAATTGTATAAATAGATGGCACAGGAAGTCTGGGGCCCTCAGAAGGAAGAGGAAGTGTTTTCCTTTCCTGAGCCAAGGCACAAGGAGGAACTAGGAAACTGGTCATCTGGTTATATTGCTTAAGGCCAGTCTTTTCTAACTAACACCAACCGGAGTGCCTTAAAACAGGTATTTAAACCCATATATAGGCATTTCAGTAACAGTCAATAAGTTTTCAGAGTTATAAAATTCTTGCAATACCCACCAGCTTAAATTGAAGCTGAAAATCAGGTCACTTCTACTTTGGTGCGAAAGGCTGGCAGGAACTTTTTCCCTTTTAGATTTGAAAAAAAAAAATTCTTAGGCTTCCTGGTTTGGAAAAAAGTTATCTTCAAGACTGTCTGTTAGTTAGGAAGTCTAGGTGGCATTTTTAAATTTACTTTTGGCTCTCATGTAGGCAAGCTTTTATAATTCACCAGAGAGCTGAACCTAAGACATAAGAAATTCCTGATAAATTATTTTTGGAAGCATTTTAAAGCAACACGATTGTGTTTCAGTTTTGGTTTTTTAGAAAACATTTCTTATTTTTAGATCAAATTTTGTGCTAAGAAATTTCAGGAGCATTTCACAGGAATGGGATCACAGACAGGAATCACAGCTGGGAGAAATAGTCACTTCCCAAAATACAAGCCACCCAGAAACGTACTCTATTTTGAATGCAACACCAGGGCTGGGAAGAAACGGGGCTGACTAGCAGTACAAAGGGTGGAGAGCAAGTGTGTGGCTGAGGAAATGGGGGATCCTGTGACAGGGAGGGCAGGTAAAGGAATGGACGTTAATAAGTGGTGGGACTCTGTGAGCTGGCAGGGGAGTTCAGATGTTGGGTAAAGCTCAGTGAGAGGGTTTCCATCAGGAGAACTGAGCAAGAGAGAAGAGGCAAGGACAAGAATCCAGGGAACCTGCGCAGAAGATGCCAGAGGGTGGCCAGAGCAGCGTCTCCTCACCTGGAAAAAGTCATATGAATTTTTTTGAGAATGGCACAGTGTAAGTGCAGTCGTTAGTTATGTAACTTGAATAGTGTTGGAGAGAATGTAAGGTGAATAGTCTCTGTCTCCTCTGCTATGGGAGAAGAGGAAGGCTTTCTTGCCTCATTCTGAATACAGTTTGGTCCTGATGCTCAAGTTTGCTTATTCACGGCACTTTTACTACGGTGGTGTTTTACATTTAAGACTGGGTTAAAATCAAAGAAATCAGAATGTTTTGGGAAAGAGGGCTTCAGAATTTCTGAAAGAGATTATTCATGGAAGGAAACAAGGAATTGCAATTGAACAACTAAGTATGTATTACTTCTAGCTTGTGTTTCTGGCTGAAAATCAGACATCCAAAGAAAAAAAAACTAAGAGGAAAAAATAAAGAAAATTCAATTCTATAAAGTTCCCTCTGTTCCTCAAATGCAACTGAAGGATACCGTTACATACTGCCTCTACCACAAGCTCCATTTCTTTAAGCATAATACTGACATAGGAGACACTGTATACGAATTACTGGCACTGCATCACAACTCCTTTCTTATTATTCATATAAAAAAAAAAAAGGAATGCTAAATGATTTTCACTCTCTTTCACACTAGTGTGCACAGAACATTTGTTAAAGTTCGGCACCTACTTACTTGCTCGCTTGCAATATGTGCATGAAATATGAAATAGGAATCCTATTGCTGCTAGCTGGAAACAAGTCAGACAGGTGCAGTTATGCATTCTTGCCTCCATTGCTAACTGGGCAGAAGGGCACATCGTGACTTCACTTCCAAGTTGTCTGGTACAGTGCAAATCCAGATTAAAAACTAAAAAAATTAAACTCCCTCCTGATCCAATTTTGGCCAAAATGGCCACTTCACTTCTTCCTGTTCACAATGTCATGGAAAAGATGTGGGAAGCACAATGCATGTTGCTCATGCTCAGTTTCAAATGCTTAACACGTTCTACGAGTGGAATGTGAGCCCAGTCTGAGTTAATCTTAAAAAGATCCTGACTGTCGTATCTGTCACTTCTGATCTCTTCTGCCCCAGCAAGAGGTTTCCTTTACATGATCCCGCTCGGGCTTTGTCCTGGCAGCCCAGAGATGGGTCATGTTCACAGGTACGAAGTGCTCCCATGGCAGAACAGGGACACTTGCAAATTAAGAGTCTGTTGAAGTAAAGGAAGATCGAAAGGAGTTTTTGGTAGAGTACAGCTGGCTGCCAAATTTTCATCTCAAGTTCCTTGTTAAAGTTCTACATCCTAAAGAAAAAACATATTAGAAGTTCTGGAAGGTAAAGGGCCTATGGAAGTCTTCTGAACCAGCATTCTCTCACAAAATAAAGGCATAGGTCATAAAAATAACGCACTCAGATCCTACTTAAGGACCCCATTCCACTCTGCTCTGGCACGCCACAGTTCACACAAAAAGTATGTTGACTGCCAAATACCTAACTAATAGATACAAGCTAGTAAGAACACCAAGCAACTGTAGGAAGCATCAACACCCTGTACTTAAGGTAGTTCCTTGCACCAAATAAAACATTCAAATTCTAGCTATCAAAAAAAGATTTTAGCAAAAAGGCATGTTATGATCCAACTCACAGCACCAAGAGAAACCTCCTGAGCAACCACCCTTTCAGCATTTCTTTGTGTTATAACAAATAAGATTCACATCAACAACAGGCAAACAACAGTACAGTTCCATGACAGAACATGAGGGACCGGTATTAAATTTAGCTACAGGGTGCAAGTCAGATGAGTTGGTGATGAATGAGCAAGTACTGCAGATCCATGGGGATCTGATGCAATTTTTTTAGCACTTCTGTAGTGTGTGGGTAGAATTTAAGTTAAAGTTTTAGAGTACGCTGCTTCTACCAACTTCTGTAATTTTATCACAAGCCTTGTGCTTTTTGGTTTGCTACTGAAACTTCAGCACTTGAAGTCAGATGAAAATTTCCATTTTCATTTCTTCATAAGGTATCTAGCTCAAGTGATTACCATGACAATCTTGGAAACACAGGTCCTCAAGAGCTATCAAGGCAACCAAGGCAGCAAATGTAACATAGTCATCATGTCTGAAGGCAGTTTGTGGAGGTCATTGTTCTCACTTTGTAAGCACTCACTGCTGACAGCAACTGAGCTGGGGAAACTATTGCAGGTCACCAATACTTGCTTCTCGGTGGAAAAACCCAAGCACCCTTCAGCTTTTCCCTCCATAGAAGGCAAAAAATACAACCCCAGGCAATAGCATGTGAGGTTTGAAGTCCTAAGACAAAGACCTTTTCCCTGAGACAGGTGAAGGCATGCCTACACTAGTTGTGCCCTGACAGCAGGGCAGGACCCTCAGTTCAGATCAGTCCTACGCTACATTTCGGGGGTTTCCTCTAACCTTTGCAGACAGTGGAGGATCCATAGTCAGCTGCTTTCCCTATTGTCTTCTGTGCTGAATGAATCCCAGTTTCAACAGACACCAAGCACTAAATTAGCATGACTTACGTAAAATATCCAGTGGAAAAGAGAAAATGTAAGATTAAAAAAGTTATACTTTGCTGAAGCAAAGCAGTGCAGGCAGAAAATGGATGTACAACAGCTGCATTCACCACATTATACTGCATAACTTTCTAGGATTGCGTAATTAAAAAACATAAGCACTGCACAGGTAAGGGTGAGCACCTTAGTGTTACAATTTCTTGTCTTCAGCCTGCAAAATTTCTCAGACTTTAAGCTCCAGCAACTGTTTTCTATTTTTGTGACACTAAGGGTGACCACTCATCCTTTCTTTCAGGGGATTGTCCCTTATTTCATTCACTTGCTACACGAGTAAGACAAATCCCTACTCAATTAGAAGTAAGCACTGAGCCATACCTGCTAATTGAAGAGATAGAGAATCCAGCCTGAAGAAGCACTGTCATTTAACAAAACTATCCACAAAACAAAACCAAACAAAAACCATCCTTCAAACCCTCTCCTTTTATGTTCTCCCCTGAACTGCACCTCTGGAATAAAAATAGTGGATGTGGTGTTACAAATTTTTTGTTAAACTTTGCCCCCTAAAATTGGAGCCAACCCAAGGTTTCTGGTTTTGCACGTACAGGGATGTGGCATGCAGTAAAGACCAACTTCTGGAAAGGCTACCTAGTGCCTCTGAAAAACCAGTGCTTGCTGCATGTGGGCTCTATTGTGTTTCTGCATGTGGGTTCTACTGCGTTTGACCACAAATAATACTTCATAACTTTTAAACAATACAGGTCACTACATCCCCGTCAAGTTTTGAAGAATGAGGTCTAATACAGAGTTACCTGGAATTTTTAATTCAGGATTAACAGCCTGCTAACACAGAGCAGTGCCAGCCCATAGAGAGCTTTGCTATGCTTTGCCCATGGGGTTTGCTGAAGCCAGAGGTGCTGGGTGTTGTCTTTTAAAGTCCTGGAAAAGGAGAGCTTTAGAGCCTGGGATGGAACAGAAGGAAACCACTTAGATTTGCAGAGGAAAAGCAAGATGGCAAACTCTGCCAGAAGTTACAAATTGGAAGACAAAAGAAGTCAGCAGGGCAAAGACCTGGGAACAACTGAAAGCTGTGTTGTGACTTCATTCTCTGAGAGGGACTCTGAAATGGCTGAATCCGAGCTATCTTTGCTAAAGTCTGTTTCATTTCCCTAATCCATTTTGTCATTTGAAATCAAGTCCTGCATGCTTTGCATTTATGTGGCAATTTGAAAACTAAAGGATTCTAAATTTCTTTGAAAACTTCATGAAGTAGCTTCAACCACCAAAAGATAAATTTGAAAAGTCTTGCTGGAGCAGACCTTGTTTACCTGAAACAAGTGCAACCAGAAAAAATACTTGAAATTGAACAAGTTGTTATTTAGAGATGATTGTATCTTTACATTTTATATCAGCAAAAAGCTGCAGCACATCTAGGGTCTATCGGTCCCATTGCCTAAGACTGCAGAGGAGATCGAGTGAGCAAGATCTAGCTGCAGCCTAAATATTACTTGTGACCAGCTGGATGAGTTACATCCTCTGCATGGGGGACACAGCCTGCAATGATATATCTCATCAGCTAATCAAGACACATCTCTAAAGGAAAAAGGGCATCACCCTGTCAGTAACAAGTGCAGAAACAATTTTGTACAGATGGCAATATCTGCCATAAGACTCATCGTAAACAAATTCAATAGCAATGTTTTCCAAGACTCACTCCTATCTTAAATGATCACGACAAAAAGCCTCATATAGCACCAACAATATATTAGCTTCTCTTTCTTTGAGAAAACAGATCAAGACTTGCCTGAAAATGAGTGACCCATCGAGCCTCTCAGCACAGAAGCAATAAAACATAGTGCTTCGTTGATACACAGCTGAAAGGGAAATAATCTGTTGTCTCCCTGAATACTTTAAATTCAGTTATGAAGCTTCATCAGAAGTCTTTGGAAATAAAAAATGTAAAAAGGATAAGACAATCAAAATGGTTTAAATGCTATGTGACAATATTAAATCTAACATCTATCAAATTACTGAAAAATGGGAATATTTTCTTGTTGATAATGTTGATTAAATTTTCAATTATTTTTCCTCATCTGCCAGAAAAGGTTTAGAATTTCAGGAAAATTTTCATTTTGCTAGTCCCGGAGATGTTGAGGTGTGTGTCCCCTAGGTGCTCATCTCAATTAGGATTATACATTTGGCCTCTCCAGCACAGAATGTAGATAATTTGAAAAAAAACCCACCCTTCTTAAAGTTCTCAGTCCATGAGCAGAGGTTACTACCCCTTCCTTTAAAATGTGTGCACAGAAACAGTTGATTTGGGATGGAAATATCTACAGGGAGGTGAGGGGAGAGCAAGAACCTCCTGAAGCATATTTGCTGCTGGAGAAAGTTTCTGTGCCATTGGAGGCCAAGGCTCCCACCACATCCCAGGTGCTTGTTCCTGTCCCCCAGCCAAGGTCCCTGCCCCACTTTTGTGCCAGGAGTGAACTTGACTGTTTGTGCACTCGAGCTCTCATAGCGGGAACTGAAAGATCCAACGGGGTAGGAAAGTGCTGCTGGGTGTGTGGTTGTGGGTGGTCAAAGCCTTTTCGAAAGGATAATACTGTGGAACAACTATTCTTCTAAACCAATAATTGTTAAACTGGTTACTGTTTAACAGCGCTAATCTTTATCTTCTGAATCTTAAAGTATTTTGCAGTGCCTGGAAGTTGCTTTTGTACATTCAAGTGAGGATTGCCCATTTGTAATTTTCCATTGTTTAAGCATGATGAAGGCTTTATAATACAACACATTTATTGGAGGGCAAACTGTAAGAAAAATTCATTACATTATTTGGCATTTCACTCCTTGGAGTGAAATTTTATCTGAAAGCACACCCAAATAAAAGGAAAAGGGATTTAACTTCATGACATGCTTTCAAATATCTGATTTGATTTTTTGACACTTTAAAAATAAAATAGTAATATCCATTTAACCTGATTAAAGCCATCTTCTCTAAAGATTTTTTTTTTTTAATATTTGCAGGAAACTGGAAACATTCTGGAAGTGTTCAAAGTAGACAAAAGCTGGATATGGTTTGTTTGTATGAAGAATTTTGTATACTGAGAGATTCAGCAGCCAGAATGTGCATGTTTCAGGAAATACCTAGTTCTCTTATTACACGCTGCTTCTTTCAGCTTTTCAAAACCTGTGAAATGCATTATGTTTATTCCTACCTCGGATGCAAGAGCGGAAAAAACATTTTCCTTGTATAAACAGATTTTGGATAGTTTGCAGAAACATGAAGTACACAGAATGCGCTAAGTCCTGACTGCAAATTATTTTCAGTTCTATATGTAAAGACTGTAGAGTTTTACAAAGTGATTTAAACCAACACTGAATTATATTGGAAAATATTCAGATTGGAATATCTACCATTTTCAGTAATAAAATTAAGCTTAATAGAATGAAACCATGTATCTGGGCATACTAGAAATGTGTTTCCCTAACCATGTTTCAAGACATTGCTCTTAAATATTATCTGGTTGTCCACTTGTCCCTACCCATGTTTCTATCCAAGAGAAGTAATCACTCTAACTATACTTCAGCTCTTCAGTGCCAGCAAAGTGCCACAAGCCCAGCAAGTTTTCTTGGGTGAAATCAGTGCCATTCTTGGCATTAACTTTTCTTGAAATGTTATGCATGAAATCTCACCTTCCCATAGAGGCTCTGCGGCTGTGCACACCAATGAGATCTTGACTCTTCTGTGGGGTCCCCAACCCCAAAGCTTTGCTGGGACCACTCACTTTTACCTTAAGAGTGGGCTGCACCTCCAAACTCCCCCCATTCCCCTTGGTGACTGCCTCTCTGCTTCATACTGACAGTCCCTCCAAGCCCGCTGTGTCCCTCTGTCCTTCATGCGACACTGCTGCCTCTTGCCCTCCCCTGCAGCAGCGCAGGTGCCGACTGTCCCCCTGTAAGTCCCAGGGATGCTGCACACACGGTGTGGTGCTGGCACACCTCTCCCCTTAGCAGCACACCAGCCCAAATACATGCACCCCTGCCCACGGGCGCAGGCCCACCTGGAGGGGCTGGCTGTCCAGCCCGTGTGTCCCAGCCCACCGAGCATCCTCCCTGGGGGGGCACTTGGTCTGCTCCTGCCTTTCAACACAGAGGGAGGCCAGCAGTGCCCAATGCCTCTCGGCTGCAAGCAGACCATGGATGATTTACAGTCTCCATGCAGCCTGCAAGGGATATTTTGGGCAGGTCTGTGCCTGCCCTGTCCTCACTGGAGACCATGAGGTTTTGACATCAATTTGAGCAAGTACAAAATCCTTACACAGGTGTCTGACAGAAGCTGTAAACGGCTGCAACGCTGTGAATGGGTGAGCGTCACTCAAAGGATTTTGCTTTGCATTATTTCCCACTGAAACCAGCTCAAGTGCAATTTCCTAGTAGAAGGTTTTCAATCAGATATGGATAGATCAGCAAAATCAAATGCAAATCACAAAATCCTTACTACAAAAAACCTTCTCTTGGCCCCACGTGTCAGAGCAGCACAGCAAATCGGGATTGCAGTGCAGTGCCAAAGAGAACAACTTTGCATTTCTCTGCAGATGGCTCACAAAGGACCTGGTACTGCATGTGCACAGCCAGACACCGCCTCTGACATCGGTGACAACAGCAGTGACACCAGGAATGCAGGAACTGACCTAAACTCGTGCTCTTATCAGATCGTGCTGGCAGGATGGGCAGCCCTACGTCCGCGCTGCGAGAGCAGGTTAGCGCACCAGATGAAACTTCTACGCTGAGCCCCACCCTGGAGGACTCATAAACAGAACCCAGGACAAATTCTGCCTAGAGGCAGGGACAATCCTGCTGGCCGGCTGACGTGAACAGGCGGCACTCATTGTATGTCTTGCTTGTTCCAAGACAGAGGATTTTGGTCTTTCTGGGATATTTAGCCAAGCCACGTGCAGAGTACAAATCTAGATGTTTCCCCCAAAATGTGTTTCTAGAAGTGTGGTGACAAGGGAGGGTTCCAGCAGGAAACCCTATACACAGTATTTATCGGCTCTCTTACCTTCTGGGAGCCAGTGCTGCAAGTACAGTGGTAACCTACATCTTCAGTGTCAGTTGATAACAGTGAGTCACAGCTGCTGGCCTGCTTTCTAACTGCTCACATAGCACCATTTGTTTCCTGTTGCACATTGCCTCATATCAGACTAGAAAAAATTAACAGGGGGGGAAAAAAAAAAAAAAAAGCTAGACAATCACTCAGTGTAAAACAGTGCTGCGAGGGCATCTGTAATTTTCACTGAAGTCAGCAAAACCTGCAAGTAAATAGGCCCTCCTTTGCAACAAGTAGTAAGTGTAAATATAAGTAATTTTTTAAAAGCCCTTGCAGCAACGGTGAATTTCAGCACGAATGCAAGCAGTGCTCATGCTAACAGAAATGATGATCTGGCACTAGAACTGCAAAATTAACGTCTCCCACATCTACTCACAGAGTAGAGTGCAGGAAGATGCACGCACACCACTGCTTTCTGTCAAGGAACTGGGCAGCTAGGACAGCCCGGGAAGGTGAAGCAGAAAGAGGAAGGCAGTAAAACTTTAAAAATACTGATGTTTTCCATACTGTAATACAGTCTCTGACGCAGCATGAGAAGCAGCTTTTCACAGTTCCTTCTCACAACAAGGTAATCCATAGAAATTACCAAACTCTGGTCAAACAGTTTTGCTCAAAGCAAAAAAACACCAACCAACCAACCAAACAAGTTCATTTAAAAAATGAAGGGGTTTGGAGCATGTGCTATGCAAACCATGGTCTTCATTCAACCCCCCTCTCCTTTTTTTTTTTTTTTAAAAAAAAAGGTGAAAAGTTCAAAATTGCTTATCTGGACTTTTTCAAAAGGATGATCCATTTCTTCCATCTGAAATAACATTTTTCTTCAACATCCTGGCAAAACTGTGTTAACTTCTGAAACACTTGAAATCAAAATGAAAGATTTCACCTGAATGCATTTTTTTATATTTTCCAGTTTTCTTGAAAATGTAAACTGGTTCCTACTCCTGGTCAAGCCAAGCTCTGCCTTTCCCTGCAGAGCAACCAAAAGGTACCAACACTATTCAAGGCATTGTGGGTGACTGAAGCCTCAATCTTTGGCAGCCCACAACATGTCAAGGCAGGTACCCAACTTGAGGCAAGAGCTCTGATAGCGGCATGAATGGGAGAGCAGACTTAGGGTAATACAAGACAATGAAAAAAACAGGTTGGCAAGAAGTAGAGGGCAAGAGCGCCCTTGCCAGAAGGGAGCAGCAGTGTTGGCAAGGCCTGAGCACTGAGGGGGTGTCTTGTTCAAGTTCTTAGTTGCAGAATGGGGATATTAAATGACAGAGCTAAAACATCAGGTCATGCCCACAGCAAAAGCACTGGGAGGCTGCACCTTCCTCAAACTCTTGAGGCCAGACTGTGCCGCACAGCACAGGAGGATACAGCACATGATTATAAAATCTGTCCATGGCACTGAGCAAAAGTGCCTGCTCTGCAGATGCCCCAGCTTTCTTAAGCAGACTCATCTTTATCAACAAGCTAAAGCTGTTCCCAGAACTACGAGGTTGACTCTCTCAGTGGCATTTTTGGTGCCAGCCCCATTTGTGCAATGTTGACAACTGTCCATCAGGGTATGTCCCCCCAACCCTCACACAGAGTAGCATGAGGGAAGTGCTTGATCCTGCAAACGACCTATGAAGTGTTATCTGATAGACTATGAGTGTAAACTGAGATGCAATCTAGCTGCCACTGAGAAATGACTGATTGCATAGCAGCTAGATCTCGAAGAGCCATCAGATAACACAAGCTGTGAACTCCTATTTGAGATGAACCAGAAATCTAGAGAGATCAAACTCCACAGGATTTTAGAGATGCTACCACACTACCCTATACCAATCTGTATTTACTGACCAGCCAACTCCAGCATCTTCTTCCTTCTTACCACCTCTTCCAGGCATCCTCACTCAGAAGGCAGGTTATACTCTTGACAGTGAGCTTTTTTAACTTTGTAGTATTTAAAGGCAATACAGGGTAAAGCATTAGGCAAAGGCATTACCACAGTTTTTCAACAGCAGCTTTTGACCTCAGCATCTTCTCACACTGAACAAGAGTCATCTGTAATGGGAATCTCCTTACCTGACAAGTCTGGCAGTCTAAGGGGGTTCTCCAGACTCTTTAGGCAACAGAGAGAGACAGGACCTGCCAAGAACAGTTTAGCCTGTCAGGTCAGAAACCTGTTTCTTCTCTGTTGACTAGAGATACAGCTCAGCTTTGACTATGTGACAGCTCTGACTGCACATCTAAAATGGGAGGGGATGAATACTGATGTACCCCACATATCCTCTGATCCTGGGAAAATCAGCAAGGGACAGCTATTTAAAATTATTCTTGGTAATCCAATACTCCTTAACAGACTGGGGGTGAGTTCCCTGTTTGTAAAATGGGAACAAGAGCACTTCCCCTCCTTGATGGGGTGTTGAGATCACAAGGAATTCAGATTGTGCAGTGATGAGGATCATATTGACACCTCAGCTAGTCGTATATATGAGATGCTTTAAGTGACAGTATAGGAGAGTTTGATCTTCTATGAATCTGGATGGCAAGAACTGACCATAGATGCCTGGCTTAGAAAGACAGAGTTAGCGTCTTTAGTTTGTCTCTAGTGTTTAGTTTAATCTTGTGACTCCCAAGGACTCCTTTGCTGCTCTGCCCCTCTTTGCACAAACATGGTTACACTCAGCTAGTGCCCAAACTTTCAACGACGCTGCATTAATTATGTTTCCCCATTCAAGCAAGGGAAAATTATATTTGTTTTTACAGAGAAGAAAGTTAAGTGCCCCAGCTGTGCTTGACAGGCAAGCAGCAACTAAGCTAACTCAGGGGCAATTTATTTCCAGCCTGGTGCCCCTACTCCTGAATCTCTGAGTAACTCTACAGTTTTTGCTCTCTTCCTGTCTCAGCTTCTCAGTTCTCACTGTTTTACTACAGTGAGAGTCTGCAGGCTAACAGAGATATCTTGATGACTAATTGTTCTCAGCCTAAGGACAAAGATGCCTACTTGCTTTTACAGAACCTATGTTTCAAGGGGTTTTTGTTACTCCTCCCCCCCTTCCTTAACAATGTTTTCAGTAGCAGGATGCAAGTTTGATTCATCCAAGCCATGGATTTGTTTGCTTATATTTCGAAGTCTCAAGTAATGGAAGGAGAAAATTTAGCAGTTTCAAAAGACAAGGGGAAGAATTTATATTTGTGTTTAAAGAAAAAATGTCTATGACTGTAACCTCTATGGCCCGGTATGTTTTGGGGAGACATCAGTTTGACTCCAGATATGGCAGGCAAGAGGGGTTCCTGACTATACCAACTGCTCTACAGCTACTGCAGATGCTGAAACCCAATAGCAGATCATGTAGCATGCCACAAAAATGCTGGAAGGACTTATGCAAATATTTTTTCTTCAGCCTAAATGCAAAAATGTGCATCTCAATGCAAAAATATGCACCTCCCTTTCTGCCACCTGTACATGAACAGTTAATTTAACCATGAAAAAAATGATGCTAGTATTCCACTAGTGCCAGACCAGGCTCTAATTGAACAAGAAAATTGAAATCTACTCTCCAAGACTCAAAAAAATGTGAAGCAACTTGCAGCTTTAAAGGTGAAGACTCCACAGAGTGGCAGAGAACTGTCATGCTACAAGTGCCGTGTATGTAGCTGTGATGTTACACTTCTTCTGAACCTGCTGTCTTCATCGGAAATGCCTGACAGACAACAGCCCAGATATGGGCAGGAAGACAACTTTGTTAGCTCCAGGAAGGAGCACTGTGCAGGTAAAAAAGGTCACATTGCACGATCAGGACCCATATTTGTAAATAATATAGGCTAATCTATCTTGGGATTTAGAATTGAATCTTTCCTATGTCTTTTTTTTTTTTTTAATAAACCCAGAAATTAGAAGCATCTACTGATTGCTGTATTAATTTAACACCTGAGATTCTTTCCTTTATAATGGAGGTTTTTTAAATGTCAAAACTCCACCCTATTCAATAGCTTTTACATCCTTGCACAGGAGAGCTATTCTTTCAAAAAATCTTATTTTTTAATACACATGAAGTGGGTTTTGTTTCATCAAGAACTCAACAGACAAGCAACAAAAAATGTCTGGCCCAGCTGGAACAACATACCAAGAACAGCAGCCAACGACATGAGACTGTTTTGCTCTGAGCCTCAATTACAACTCTCACTACATCTCTCTCTTGCCAGAAGCAGCCAGACCCCTTCTTCTGCCTCTCCCACAGAACTGGAATAAAGCAGCACAAAATGGGAGGTGTTGTGTCTTCAAAACATGAGTTAACAACACACTTTATTTAGCCTACTCCTGATATTCAACCTACAGCTCCTGGCAACCCAGCGTGCAAAGGTATTCCACCACAATCCCTCTGCATCCCACAACATATAAACAAGAGAAATCCCTCACAACCATAACACAGATCCCAAGAGAATCTTACAAAACAGTCTGGGTGTACTTCTAGTAGATCATATTTTCTTAAAAGATCTAGTGGATTTCAAAAGGTTTCATTCTGAAAGATCCCCTGGAGCTAACAACACTGTCTGGATCCAGCAGTAGTCCAGTAATCCCTCCCCAGAGGGATCCCCAGAGGACATATTTATTCTTAAAGTAATACCCTGCAGAATTCTGTATGGAGAACTAGAAGGTAAGGTGAAGGTGTGTGTGGTGGGGAAAGCCTGAGCTGGCATCAGTCACACCTTCTGCTTCTTCATAAACCTTGATCCAGCATGAGCGTTGCCCATTGCTACAGCAGAGAGAAATACTGCTTTCTTACGGCTGCAGTGCTCTGGTCTGCAGACAAATGGAACAGTTGTGCATGAAAACAGCCCTTTGTCATGGCACAAACAATGACAGATCCAGTACAAACTGGGAAGCATAACTTGCATCTTCCTGGGCTGTAAGGTACAGAAGTCCCTGCCAAGCAGCCTACCCTAGCTGGTGGGTCCTGGAAGCCGCCTGCAGCCCAGCCCTCTCCGAAGAGCTGCCTGCACACAGGCACCTTGCTTTCAGCTCAGATTTCAAACCCTCTCATAACTTGTGGTGTCTGTGCCTTTCTAGAAAAGGCTGTAGGCCAGGCTGCATGTTCACGACATGCCAGCACGGCAGCTGGCTATGAGGAGGGGGCCAGGGTCTGCCTGGGATGCCAAGGCCCATCCAGGGCACATAAGGACCAAGTGTGGGGTTGTGTACCTGCCTTTGCAGATTACCTCCGGCCTTTCGTTCTTCCTTTCCCTCAGGTGAAAAGCCAACATATGATCATTTCTGTGCTTGTTTTCTAAAAGAGAAAGCAGCTGCCAAACTCTTCCCCCAAACCCATTCTGAGTTAGGTAGGGTTCCACAAGTTCCCTTTCTCATAAAAGTGCCAGTGCAAAAAGCAAGGACCAGGCTCCCATCCTGGCTCTGCCACAGAGCTGCTGTGGGACTCGGACAGTCTGGGCCTCAGCACTCCCTGCCTGGGATGTTTCACTTGTGAGCTAGCTGGCACAGTAAGATCCTGATCTCGGCAGCTGCTCTTGGTACTGTAAATAATGATAAACACCATATCACCTGTCTTACCTTCACACCACATCAGCACAATATGCCAAAACACATTGTTTAGGACAATAAGGCTGAGACAGATCAGACGATGGGGAAAAATTGAGTGTTACTCCAAAGAGGCTGCAGCACGCTGTGTGGAGCCAGACCAGAATGACAGGTTATTTGTTCCAGCTGAGTGCTGGCCCCACGCTAGCAGCCTGCAGAGCTTGCACAGGTTCCTCTGCGCGGTGTTGCCCACTGCTCTGGGAAGATGGATTAACTCTGGTGACATGCCATAGTAACACATACACACCCAGGTCAAGTCTGGCGTTGTGTCCTGCTGCCAGTTCCTCCTCAGAAACAGAAGTGCTGTGGCAAATGAGGCAAATCTCAACGGCTCCAGGGAGACCAGCTCCAGCTGACAAGACCAACTGGGACACCACACTGATGCTGGTGGCTGGCCCTGAGAACACACACAGTCCTCTGGAGCACAGTGCTGAGAGCCTGTAACTGGCCTTGGTGGGAACACAGTGGTGTTTGTGCAGAGCTGCATCTGAGTGGAGCTCCTACGAACAGCCTGAGCCACCCAAATATGGCTCTTGAAGGAGCCAAGATGGGTGTTTCCACCCAGGACACACCATCCACAGTTCTCATCGACAGCCCACAGCTGAAAGAAAGCTTCCAGCACTCAACATTTTCTCACTAACCTGATCAATCTAGTTTCAGATATGCTGCCTCTTTGCTGTAGATCTCAAAGAAAAACTGATGCCCCTAAAGTACATCAGGAAATACGTAAGTTACATGGTGCACGTGAGCTGTGTGAGCTGCAGATGGCATTGCTAAAAATCTGTAGGTCTAGTGTGGGAAGTTAATTGTCATCTGAAATGGGAAGGAACGAATGCAGACCCACTCTGAATATCAGGGCAGACTGGGACATTGGGTAGCATGGGCATTGCCATTTCATTTTACAGGGAATGCTCACACAGTACCGGCTCTGCTAAGAGGATGGGTAGAGGTTTACAGCCCCCACTGCCCCCTAGTAAACCCATGAGCATTTCTTGGGGCTGTAAGAGACCATGCCTCCCTCCCCACCCCAAGTTTCATGATCTATATTGAGAAAACAAGGGCTGAGAGGTGGTACAGGAAGGGAAGTGGCTCGTTCAGGATCCTAAAGTAGAACAGGAATAAACAGAAGGTCTGAAACTCCTGCCCTTAATCCTGGTACTTTCTGGATCCTGAGACTGCAACTCAATTTACATTCTCTGGGTGCAGGTAAATTGTGTGGCAATTCTGGACTGAAAAGATCCGCAGTGTATTGATAAGAAGCTGGCTTCAGAGGAAAAGGTATTGCATGGGCTGAGGTTCTCACTGAACTGAACCACTGAGCCACTGAATTAAAGGCACATGTTAAAGACTGTGCCAATGGCCATAGAGGCGGACAGAGATGAAAATCTCCATAGCAGTGGACTAGACACTAGCACTGTGCCGGCCGGGGGCATTAGTTTAATTCCTTATATCCTTTTTCTGTTGGTGTTAAAACTACATTTTAAAAAATCAGTGAGTGGTCTTAGGTGTGTCTTTGTGGGACCAAATGGTACCCAGCATGGCTTACCTGGACAATTAGCTTCTTTTCTTTATCAGGCAGAATTCGGTAGGTATAAACACAATTTCGGAACCTGGAACAGATGAGAGGAGATATGGTTAGACCATTTCCAGAAAGGAATCACACCATGGCACCCCTCCCCGTATTGGAAGATCCCAAGACACATAGATGGCTTCATACACAAGGGTTTTAAACACTTTATTTCTTTGCCTGGAGTCTGTGAACTAACACAAACCTGAAGTGTTCCTGGTCACTGAGACATGTTTGCAGATGTCACTGCAGAAAATGATATCAGCATCAGCCTCAGAGTGAATTATTCAACTCTTCTTTGGGCCAGAAAGAAAGAAAACACCAAATGGCTCTAGCTGTCAGTAGAGTGGGCGTCTCAGGAAGGAATAAAAAATCCGAAAGACACAGGGCCAAAATCAGCAATGAGTGAGTAAACTGAAGGGCTAGTATGTGCATTGACTTGTATTGGAAAAAACAAATCACAGATTTCAGCTAAATCACAGTAAGACAGCTGATTAGACGATGGCCTAAACGAAAACCCCTCTCACTATCTTTGTGCAGATGCACACTGTACATGTGCATCTGTAGATCAGCCATAACAAACAGCTAAATTCAATTAGATTCTTATTTAAGGAGGGATGGAAGAGTCTTTTGCCCAGCGGAGGGCCACATTAATGCACAAGAGCCCAAGAGAAGCCTGACCAGTGCTGTAACGTGGTATATGGGAAGCATGACCTTCCTCAGCACCCTCTGAGTTTTGTGGAGCTTGCCCAAGAAGTGTTGACTAAAAAATATATTTTTACCTTTCTCCCAAGTGAACAACAAATTGATCAAACCTTTTGAGTCACCTGCAAAGCATTCTGTTAAAATATATAATATGGCTTTAAGCCAGAAAATGATGCTGGTTTCAACCCCTTCCTCTCAAAAGAAAAAAACAGAATCCACTCTCAGAGTTTCTTGGCTGTAACACTGCATTACCTGTGGAACCATCATGAAATGTGGGCTGAGGTCAGCCCCCCAGCTGGGGACATCAGGCAGATCAGTAAACATGCTCATCTCTTTTACAGTCATGTTGTGAGTCTATTCATCACATGCTTTTCAGAATCACTCCACTCAGGGGAGAGAAGGAGAGATCACCAGGATTGTAGGCAGCCTTATACAAGGTGTCACACAGAGCAATTGGAAATGAAAATAAATTAGTTAGAAATCACAGCTGAGTTTTTCTAGGGTGTTGGAGGATTTTGCCATGTATCCACATGAACCTGTATCTTTTGATGGCATTAATGCAAAGGATACAGAAGAATTAGAACTGCTCCCAGAGTTTAGTACCACTTCAGTAAGAGATGTAGGAGCATTTCACAGGCACCTATTCATTCACATATCTGAGGATCTGGTACAGAGCTGGAAGTCACAGGCATGATCCCCAACATTTTTAGATTACTAATTTCACCAAGACCAGGGCAATCAACACCAGATGAGGATATGCCTCAAGGAAGGGTATGGGGTTTTGTTTTTATCTGTCAATGCAGTTCTCTTACACCATTTCCTCCTGCTGATATGCAAACAGTGCTAAGCAGAACTGCTCATGCAGCTGATGAGAGAAAATTTGTGTGTGTGGAGATTATGAAACTGATAAACAAACGAGCTCAATGGCTCTTGCGTCACAAGAGGACCCTCCTTTTTACCTTCACAGAAAGTGCCCCATCACACAGGCCTTACGAGGCTGCTGTCATAATGCTTGTAAAGAGGTTTAAGCGAAGGACAGGTAAGATCAGTGGAAGAGCCAGGACAGAAATATCACCTGTTGGGTGAGATAGGAACAAGGAGGAGTACTTCCTAGGATCAAAAGCAGGAATCCTCTTTAGCAATCCCCTAATTTAGTTCATGTGGATGGAGAAGACTGGGACTCTTACTCCATTTCTGCCCTCAGGCTTTCTCTTCTCAGCGTCCTGATGGTCAAGTTATGTGGTCCCAATTACTGTCACATTCCAGGTCCTCCCGAAAAACTGGGTTGAGTTCAGAATTGCTCAAACACTATTCAGACTTTGTGGGGGGTAAATATAACATCAGCCTCAGCTTAAACATGTCTCCAAGTACTTGGTCATCTCTCTCTCCTCTCAACAAACCAGAGGAGGAAAGAGGACAAGGCTTGTATTTTCGCTTTCCTCTCCTGCTGTACATGGTTTTATGCACAGGTGATGATGTGCATATTGGGAGCACCTGGAAATCCTGAACAGCACTGCCATGCTAGTCATGATGCTAAGTGCACCACGAGAGAGGCCGTCTCCCAAGGGGTTGGAAATGGCATCTCACAGGCAGCGTCCTTGGAGAGGGATCCCAAAGCTGCAGCTAGCCTTGGAGGGTCATCTCTAGAAGCATTGTTAATCCTGCAGCCATTCACACGAGAACCACCAACAGAAGATCCCCTGGAGGAATGATCCCAGTTCAGGTGCAGCACACTGTGAATGCTAAGCAGGGTCTTTCTGATTTCAGGATCCAGGCACCCCCCTCCAGGTAAGTTAAAGAGCCCATTTCTTGTCAATACATTGGCAGATCAAATGATCCAGGCACAGAGAAAGGAGGAGGAAAATAGCTTTGCTTCTTGCCTTTTATGGGCCAGTGTGACCAGTAGAGCAGAGGACAGCAGTGCAGGGGGAGGAGCATTCATTCTGCATTTGCTGACTGTTTCAGTTCTCTGCTAAGTTAAATGCTGCTGCTCTTAAGTTTCAGAAAAGGAGAGGAGGCACTCTTAAAAAGGCCCTGCAAATACACCTCCCTTACTCATCTATATTTATACAAACCCTGTTTTCCTAAAGCAGCTCTTCAAGAAAAGCACTATTTCATTCTATGATATAATAAGTGCTTTTACTGGATTTTGACTGATCTGCCCAATAAATATTACAGCTTTGTAGAATATGACACTTCTTTTTCAGAGCAAATTTCATGCTTTTTTGTTTTCCTTATCTATACACAGATGACACTTTCTCACTTTCAACATAATTCTCTTCTTGTGAAAATCTTTTGCAGTCAGGCTTTTGGTTCCCTCTCTCATCCTTTGTCTCCAGCCTCTGTTTTTTAAACAGAAGTAACCGAAGAGCTCAAACTTCAAACACCTTCCAGTCAATAACACAGCTGAAACTGATATATCTCTGAGGAAGTTTTCAGCTTCAGCAAAGCTGCCCATTTTGTCAAGATGACATTCAAAGGGAAAAACTTATTCACCACCTTTAACCCTTTCTCTTCACAAACTAACTGCAAACCAGCATAAGCTGAAATCTTGCTAGGTACTTTGATAGAAGTTTGTGTGACATTTACATCGTGTAATTACAGTTACAAGACCGTAATTAATGCTAGCTCTTCACACCACAGATCCGGGAGCTCTTAGCTGACAAGGCTGGGTGCTCCCCATTTCTTTAATCACGCCATTCGTGTTAGCCACCTCAGACTGGATTTAAGAACATAACCTTTGGCTCCCGGTTCAGAAAATCCTGGTCATGATATTGTTTCTATTTCCTGATCCCATGTCTCTCAAGTCACAAAAGGCTTTCAAAGTTGGCTGCGTAAACATTTACAATGGAAAAGCTTATGCAAATGCACATTAGTAGACATTTTTACAGCACCTTCCCTTTCTATAATCCCCACCATTACTCCGTAAAAATATTTTTGTCCATACTGATTACAAGGCAAATCAAAGGGGAACTAAAACACTCAATGGAAGCAAGTCTGTTCTAGTAAAGTGTTCCCTAACTTGCAACTTGGGCCCTCAGCCCCTGCTACATGATTGCCCCTCCTTCCTCCTGCTTGTCCTGGCTATTCATCTGCAGCCACCCTTCTTTCTCTGCTCCCCAGAAAGACAAAACTCTTCCCATGGTATCATAATCATCTGAACAGGCAGACACAGAGGCTCTCTGCTCTTTGTGAACCCCCATTACCCAGCCACCGATCTCTACCAGTCCAACACCTACGCTTACAGGGCAGCCACCCAGCCCCACGCTTTTCTGCAGCTGAATCCTCTGCAGCAGGCTGTGCTGTCACCAGAAGTCTGACCTCAGAGACAAGCAGTTAGACTAGGGTTGTAAACAGCAGCACCACCTTTGCCATTGCAAGAAGTATACTTTCAGAAAGAAACTACACTGAGAAACCTGCTTGTAATTTAATGTGGGGTAAGGATGAAATAAGTTTTATTAATATGCTGCACAATGGCATCAGAGAGGATCTGACAGGCAAAACAGAGTCCCACAGAGGCTCTCTTGATCTCTCCTAAGCAGTGAGAAACTCTCTTATCTCTCTGTATTGCAAAGTCAAACTCCTCAGACTTTACCTACTGACTTCAATCTCCTCTTGCCCTTGTGTTCCTGCCTCCGGGAATAACATCTACCCCTCACAAACCCAGGGCAGGAGGCCCTGCTCTGTGGTCCCCAGCCCCAACCCAGAATGGGGTGGAGGTGTCAGGGCTGTCAGCACTTCTTCTCCTCTCCCTGTTTCCGACATGAAATATTTACCTCGTGAGCCACATTAATGATGCAGGTAGAATCTCTTCTGTGCTAGGTGTATCGTGCACAGCTCCAGGAACCATTTCAGGCTTTTTGCTGAATGGGACGCAGCCCCGTACAAGCAGGTGGGTCAAACACACACTGAACCAGAGCAAGAGAAGTGCCTGGGAGGGTACCAAGCCCAGTACGTGAGTTGTTAAATGTAAATACCTGACCCAAGCTGTTAACAGGCTCAAAGAGGTCAAGAGGTTATTTTCTCTCCGAGCACAGCTGCAGTATCTTTGATTATTCTCTCCTTTTGAAACAGAGGCAAGAGTAGCATGAACAGTACAGCAGTAAAAGAATATGGGTTTGTTTAGCCTGGCCCTGCTCCCAACCCTTCCCTACCCTGTGGCCCAGTCAGGTGAAACCAGCCATGCTGTGATGTGGGCTACACCTTCCCCGGGGGTTCAGTGGCTGTTGCCTCTGTGCTGGAGAGGGTGCAGGGGGTAGCACCCTGCACAAATGGAGACAAAAGTGTCCGCGTGAAGCATGAGGTTGAGAGCTGTACTTACAGCACGCAGAGTGCATATGCCGAAGCAATGGACTCACTGGCCCGCACAAGGAAGCTGCCATCCTTGCCTACTTTGGAGAGCAGGTCTTCGGCTCTGGAGCGAGTGATGTTGCCGTGGTACCAGCACTGATCCATCGCTGGAGCTGGAGGAAACTTGAATGCCAATACAGGAGCTGCCAGAGCTGCCTGTGTGTCTGTGTGTAACGATCAGGCAGCTTCAGCTCACCAGCTTCCTGTTTCAATAGTACTGAGAGGGAAAGGAAACTCAGCCGCGGACAACTTCCTCAACTCAAACAGCTCAGAGAGTGAGCGTGACATGTTCCTGCAGCCCCTGCTCTCCCTCTTCATGCTGCAGCTGAAGTGACTAGCCAGCCCATGTTCCCTGCCCTTCCCTCCCCCTTCATGTCCTAACACACCGTATCAAAAAGTCCCAGCTGGGGAGCTCTTCTGTTCCCCCACTGATTCAGTCCCCCTGGCTTTGGTGGCCTGCCGTCCCATTTACAATCTCTTGCCAGACCCTTTGAGTTTCCATCTTTTTCCCGTCAGTCCTACCCACTACAGGTCTTCATGGGGAATAAATCAGTCTCAGACTGATCAGAAACACACCATGCATTAGCACTGACTGCCCCATTCCTCCCTCGCCCAGTCCTCACATCTTGCTAGGTGAGGATGGGACTTCAAAGATCTGAAAAAAAAAAAAAATTACCCCTGCATATTTCCATGCACAGAAGCAGATTTAGAGACTGATTTGCTCTGGGGATTTGTGACCAAAGCTCCCTGTCAGCTACTGTGAGATGGATTCAAAGATCTTTCCTACTCTGAATCCCCAAAGGTGGGATGGAGCAAAGCTATGTCTGGCAACCTGCGTCAGAGAGAGGAGAACTGGAGCTTTCACTTCCCTTTTCTTTGTCTATACATCTGTGTGTGCTGTGTGGCATGCTCAGTGCTGCATCTCCAAGGCAGAGCAACGAGGGGCACGTCTGCAGCAAGCAAGGACATCACTACAGGGGCACTGCAAATTTCCTTGCCTATCCTGTAGCTCCAACCCCTCTGCCTTTGAAGGCAGCACTTGTGCGCATCCACGTTTGAGCTATATCTAAAAGCAGCAGCTGAGCTGGGACTCTGCCTGGGACTCAGAGTACAGAGGGAGAGTTCCCAGGAAAGACAGAGACACTGCTAGCCCTGTGCAACCCTCACCTCCCTGAGCCAGGAGAAGTGCTGGAACCACAGTACCTGGATCACATGTGGGGTGCCCTGTACACAGCACAGACAGCAAGGCAGGAGAGAGCAGCCTCCCACTGCATGGGGAGAGACTAGAATTTGTGGGCATGGAGAGGGAGGGTGAACGAGTACAGCCCAGCATTTGGCCCCTGCCAGCCTTCCTGGGGGTTTCAGTTATCCAGATATCGGGTCTGCAGCGTCCAGCTTAATCTCTGCCATTGAGATTAAACTGTGGGCACCAGCAACTCAAAATTGTGCAGCCAGCGCAGGACCCTGATAAATGGGCAGAACCGCCATGTGCAGGGCTTCCTGTCCACGCTGAGCAAGCACTGTCTCCAGACCAAAATTAGCTCAGCCGGACCTGCCCTTCAGCTTCACCCAGATCCACATAGGGCCTTAGGAACCAAACTCCCATGGATTCAGGTGGAGTCAGATGCTGAATGCCATGAAGTGGCTCTGCATGGACAGTAGCTGTAAGCCACAGAGCACTTACAGACCCCACTGGACCCAATAAGAAGAGTTTTTGCATAAGGCAAAGGGACCGTGCAGCCCCTTTGACAGTCCTGCCTGGCCACAGTGTGCTGCGCGCCTCACCTGTACCAGCTCCTTGGGATTTCTGATACTTACAGTAGTTTCTCTGGAGCACAGCTGCAGCAGGAAGCAGAACAGTTCTAAGTGTCAAACCACTGCTTGACCTCGCAGTGCTCTCCATGCAGTGGACCCATATGTGGATGCAGAGTGGACAGAGCTGCTGCTCACCGTGAGTTTTTCTGGAATGAAACTGTGTTTGGAGAGCTTCTCCTGATCTATACTGTAAGTTAACACAAGATAACAGAGAGGAACAAGCCCTGGTTAAACATCTGAGACTGATTAGCTGTATACTTAACACTTAACTCCATCCCACCACCAACTTCAGTTTTTAGCAAACTGCTGTTATTTCCTTCAAATGTGTGAATCCCCTGTCCAGCCACACACAACTCCTTGGAGACATAAACAAGGGGATGGGATCCAACACATGTGATGATTGTTGCAATAAGATGTGCAGGCTGGTTTCTGTAGGTATTTCTTGGTCCTAAAAGAAAGCACAGTACAGCTCCAGCTGCTCAAAAGATGAACCCAAATCCCCTAACATAAAGAGCTCTGTGATCACTAATGGTTCATTTGCAACGCTGCCTGAAGAGGAAATGGCGTCTGTTTTACTTCTCATGGTGCTGGCATGTGCGTTCTGCAATGCTGGAGAAAGACTGATCCCTATGTGGTCAGCACACAAGTGTGTGTATCCTCAGCTACCTGGTCCCCAAAGGACAGCAGTAACATCCTCGGTCCCGCAGAGACAAGAGGCTGTTTTGCAGGAGATACTTATATAATTTATTTTCTTTCCATCCCTGCCTGTTTCAGAGAAGGCCAGTGAGTAGATCTGAGGAAGAACAGATCAGTTATCTCGAGGGGATCTAGAGCGTTTGCCATAACAGGGGAGTGCAGTGATCAGCCTGCACCAGTAACAGACCAGGTGATACTACAAACTATCCAGCACAGCCCTAAGGTTTCCACGAGGAATAGAATCTGCTTAGAATAGTCTACACTGTCACCCACAGACAGGACAAAGCACCATGTAAGAGCTACCCTTGTAAAACAAAAGAATAATGGGTACATCTGTCAGACCAATCTAACCCAGACTCAAGTGAAGCTTTTAGATAACTGCAGCAGCAGCAGTATTTCATTTAAACTTACTTTAGAGAATGAGGCTGCAGGCAAAGAACTGGGACACATTTTGATGTTGGATAATAAAAAATGGCAGCCCTGGCAGTCTATGGACAAAGCAAACATTGTTTTTCCCCTTATTCCTCCCCACATTAGGGTATTATTCCAAGCTGTCTCTCAGACTTTTAATAAACACTTTATCTATACTGGGCTTGCCACAGATGTCCAGGTAGTATTGTACCAGCTGGCTGTGAACTCACCAGTCTTTCCAGAACCAGTGGATAAGTACTGTCTGTAGCATCGTTTGAGATGCACAGCAGTCACCCAGCCTCCCCCACACACATATACCCAGCCTATGCACTGCATCAGCACAGGCACTGCCAGGCTTGGTCAGATGAAAAATTCTCAAATATGTATTTTCATGTTGTGAAACAAATGTGTTTCACAGTATGCCTGATGAGGGAGTTGAAGGCTGTGGGACAGCAGTTGGCTTTGCTGAAGTCTAAATATAACATTCCCTCATTAGGCATCAGTAACAAGCTATTGACCACAAAGGTGTATTTAGACTCTGGCCTACATCTAAAGAGCACATGAGTAATACCTACAAAGTACTGGTTAGGTGAGCCACTCTGTGCTACTCCAGCTCAGTGTGTTATTGACCTGCTGCTTGGGAAAGGCTCGGAAAATTACAGGTGTATTTGTGAAGGCCATGAGATCTCTTCACTCCCTCCGTCCTCGGTACCTGCAGCCTCCAGGCACCCTGAAACAAACATAGATAGTGAGAAACATCAGGGCCCCTTCTCCCACCACTCCTGAAAGCTATCAGCAATAAAAGGCAAGGGTGGGGACACTAAGCAGAGACTCACAGACCTGAGCAGTGACAGTGCAAAGGATGCTATGGGACCTGCTAGCGTTCCCCAAAGGGGACGTGTTCTGAGAGTGATCTGGAAAGCAGGTATTTTTCTTCACCAATAGAGCAAACAAACATATTTTCCTTGGAGCCTTTCCACACGTGCACACACAGAGCATACAGCAAACAAGCACAGTCTGGTTCATAAAGCAGAATTTTGTCCAGAGGCACAGGTAAAGCTTTCCTAGCTCCATCTGCTCTGACGTGTCTCCCTTGGTACCCATTAATTTCTGGTCACTCCCCTTGTCTACTCACTGCATAATGCCTCCTTTCAAATCACGCTGTAGACTCAGAAAAGTTTCTCTCACCAAAACTGGGGCTGTCCCCTTCAGAAACCTGCTGAAGATCTGTCTACGTTGGAAAACCCTCCAGCTCGAGCACTCCCGTGTTGCTCAGGGCTTGGTCAGGTCCTCTGCCTCAGACACCTGCGCCCTTGCAATCCGCTGAAGTGTGGCAATGTGCTTTGTTTGACACGCTGCCTCACATGCCAGTAATGCGCTGTAATAACAGCAGCCATGCTTGCAAGACATTGGGTTGTCAGCGATGAGAGCAGTTGCTGCATGGATCATAGCTTAGCACTTGTGTTAGAAAGACCAGTGAGTATTTCCCCTCCTGACTATAAATTGGGAGCTCCCTCTGCAGACCTGTCCCGATCCTGCAGTTTTGATACAGGCAAAATACCATTTCTGTCACTTGCCCTGTCCCCAAACACGAGGGGGGTCCTGGTGTCCTGCTCTCACTGCCCAGGGAGAGGGACCAGCTGGAGCACACGAGGCTGTGGTTTCCTTACACATGAGAAACTGCAGCTTCTCAGTGCAATGTTAAGCAGAAGCGCAAATCAGCAAAACCAGCGTGGGAAGTAAGGAGAAGGCTAAGTTAGACAAGTCCCTGGGGGACCTGGGAACTCAGCAAGGGAACCCTAAATCCACCACAGAAGTGGGCAAGGAATATCCCAAGAGCAAGGCATCCCATGGTCTTGCTGAAATAAGAAGACAGCAAACCCTGAACGCTAGAGATGCCGGCAAGTGCTACACTGGCTGCGAGCAGCAGCGCGCCTAAGCAGAGCCAAAGCAATCTTCTAAGGAATCTGCAGATGTGGGGCAGTAAGACCAGTGTCCTCTCTAGCACACTGTCCACAACTTAGTAAACACAGCTCAGCATAAAACTGCTGCTCTGTTCACACACAGTCCCTATGCTGTCTCCGTGCACGTCCCTAATCAAGTCTATTGGGAGGCCTCAAGGTGAGAGGCCCTATACAGAGGTGGTGCTTGTTTTGAGCATGTGATGTTCAAGGCGGCAACCAAAGGGAAAGGCAAGAAGGTAGAACAGGCAACAGAAAATGACATCAAACACATGTTCAGTTTTAGTATGTTTAATAGGCTCCGTAATGTACAGACGCCACAAACTAAGGGTGCAGGAGGAATACAAAAAACCTTTTGCTGAAAGATGAGAAGTGACAGCGAGAAGTATCAACAAAGCTGGTTTTGAGAGATGCTGATGGAAAGGCTCAAGCTCAGTGCTCTGATGGAAAGGCTTGCTTCAAAGTGAACATTACAAAGATTATCTCTTCACACTGTTGGTGGGTCCCATATTCAAAGAGGCAGGAGAACAAGGGTGAGCCATCTGGCCCAAGCCCCATGTACTGCAGATCCGAATAAGCACACAGGCCCTTGAAGAGGATGCTTGGTTTTGTCCAGTGTGCTGGATTTAAAGGGCTTTTGTTGAGGTAAACTCCTAAATCTCTTCGACCCTTTGGGTCTGTGGGATGAGTGTAGAGCAGCCAGCTATCTTGGCATGTGTTATTAGGGGGAGGTGGGAAGGCAGTAACACTTCCATGACATCCAGAGGGAGGTTCTACTAGCATTTCAACCCGCTGGCCCCCCTCAAAGTCCACCCCGTGGTTGTAGCTGACAGCCTGGATTCTGGCTCCGCTGCTGCTCCTTGCATTGCAGTAGAGGACCTTCCTGCCACAGGTGTGCACCTCTGCTACCTGACACTCCACTGCGCTCTCCTCCCCCACGAAGTTCCCCATCTCCCATGTCGTCCCGTGGTCAGAGCTGATGAAGCAGAAGGCGTGAGGGGTGGGGTGTTGCTTAGGGTCCAAGATACGATAGGCATAGGCAGGAATCACGAGGCTCCGGGCCTTGTTGAGCAATTGTAATCCATGACCCGGTCCCACTGCAAAAGTGGCCCAGTTCTTGTACTCAGTGCTAATGGTACCATCGGTGACATCCTGGGCAGCACTCCAGGTCCGCCCTTGGTCCATGCTAGTGACATAGCAGAGACGTACCAGGTTGATCTTTGTCCTGAGCTGATGCTGCTCAGAGATCTTTCCTGGGATGGCTATGAAGAACAGGATCAGTTTCCCTGAGACCTCATCATAAACAGGACAGGGGTTCATAGATCGGTGTTTTTTCAGCTGTGCACTGACAATGGTCTCCATTCTACTCCACTGCCAGGGCCCGTGTGAAGGGAGACAAGAATGAAACACACCATTACAAATAGATCCACATTACAGGATGCCTGGACAAAAGTTACAGAAGAGCATGAGAAGAACAGAAGAGAAGCAAGTTAGTGGATAGAGCAAGAAATGGGAAGACAATATACTGGCATCGCCAAACAGAAGTGAAAATTATTTGGGTGATGCAATGCTCATGCAGTTCATCAAACAGGTGGGTTATGTCCTTTTTAATTACCACTCAATGAGGAGCTGATAGCTCTGTATATCATTGCAGTTGGTGTCTGATGACAGTGTTTAAAAAAACTACATTAGCTAAATTTTCAGAAATTCTCACAAATAAGTACATATATATATATATATATATATATACATATATATAAATGACACATCGACATGCCTAGTGGTCAAAGGGTGCTGGTACTGACACTGTGCTGTATCAGCGTTTCTTAGAAAGTCAGCTAGATAACTAAGCCCTGTAGAAGTATCTTGGATGCTGACAAATTCCATTACATTTAGACTCCTATTCCACCGTTTTTGATCCATGTGTGAACGGGCATCTCAGCCTACACTGAGGCTCCTTGCTAGAGCTGATTGCATGGCTTTACACATTCTGGTATAGAAATTTGGACCCTGAGTTGTCCGATGCAGAAAATAGGTCACAGAGCAGGTATAACTACCCTTCAAGCCCTGTCTTTCTTTAAATGTATAGCGCATAACACAATCACACTTCTAACACTAACATTGCAATTAGAAAATTATTCCTACATAGTGTTATTGGCTTGCTAAAAGAAGCAGTATTTTCCAGTAAGATTACACTAATTAGCTTTTCTACCCCGACTTGCTGATTACCCTTTTTGGTAATGTCTTTCCTATGTCTATTCAACCAGTATTAACTTTTTGTGGAATATTTAATATTTCCATTTTAAGAAACTCTAGCATGTGAACAGAACTTACTAAGTTTATGACCAACTGAGCCCTGCTTAACTGAATTACAGGGGGTTGCACAAGCTGTTACCTGAATGGTGTGACACTGCAGGTGTGCTCAGAGGCTGCTTCTGCTAGGCAGACCCCAGCTCTTAAGAGTCTATAATCTAAGACAACCAGTCACCAATGAAGAATTGGAATAGAAAGATATAATGACTTCCCCCCCCCCGACATTAATGCATTTGCAAATGCAAAAAATTATTATAAATAGAGTATCCACCACCCCCAGTCACCCAGCAAGATAACTGTTAATAATAACCGGTGGATTAATAAGGTAGCCAATTCACTGGCACAGACAAACCAGACGACACTCTTTTGCGTGGGGAGACTAGCTGTTCTCAATTGAATTTCCCAACCAGAAATTAGTCCTAAGAAGATGAATTTATAAAAAAAAAAATAGTCACTGATTGCTAATTCACTCCTCCCCATCCCTGTGGCACTCCCCATTTCTGCCTCTCCTCCACATCTTTGCTGTTGCAACAGGACTTTTGTTCCATCTCTCTATCTACTTCCCCAGCTCTGCGATGATGGGTCAAAGCCATCCCCAGAAAATCTGCTGCACCTGCCCACTTTAGTCCCCCCCAAAATCTGCCCAGTCATGGGATTGAATCCCAGCAGTTATGACACATGCATTACTTAAAAGCAGATTTGTCTCCTATAACTGGGGAAAAGGAGGAGCTGCCCTCTACCTACAGTGAGAGAGAAAACCTATTCAACTCATTTGGGGACGGGGGAGTGGTATAGGTGGGGAGTCTTCCCGATTTTCTCCCCATGGTGGTACCTGGATGTGGTGTGTGGTTGGGTCATACACGCCTCTGCGCATTGCTATGAGCTTGGCATGTTCATCCACCACATCCTCTCGTTCCTCAGCAAATGCCAGGATGATGCTGAAACGCGGCAGGTAGAGCAGGGCTGGAATTCGATAGCTCCAGGTACTGTTCTGGAACAACGTCTCTTGCTTCAAGACAGGAAACGAAGCCATGGTGCTAGGGGGAAGAAGACAAAATGCACTGCATTTTGACCCACCCTTAGCCCTGCAAAGTCTGACAGGGCAGATTCCACTGCTTTTTGCCTTCCTTGCTCAGTGGAACCTGTCCTGCATTGAAACATAATTTCTGCTACTTTCAGCTTTGTCTTTTTCTTGTGCTTTTCCAAAGAGCCAAAGAGAACCCACATGTTGCATACTAGCTGGCAACACAGGCCAGGCATACCCCAGGAACAGCCTGGTTGATCTTACTGGAGTGACGTAAGGCAAGTACACTAAATACAGTTAATGAAGAAGCTGTCTGTGGTTTGGTTCTTCTTTTTAATTAAATTCACAGACTGGGATTTTTCTGGGTTTGCTTTGTAATTCAGAAGATTGTTGGTAATCAAATATTATAGTATTTTGCCTCAGAAGAACATTACTGTCTTTGTTGATGGTATTTCCAAAACTCAGCACAGAGCTTCCACTTTGTAAATATGAGTTTAAAATCCCATTTAAACAACACACTGAGGTAATCCAGACCCTAGCTGTGCCCGTATTTGAGGATGGTAAGCGCTGAACATGAAAAGAGAAAGAAAGACAACATCCCTCCCCTTTTAAGATTAAAGAACAGTCTGAATGGTGTCCCACTGCACCAGGTGGGACTTCTGGCCAGGCAAAAATCTTGTTATCTGTACAGTGACTTAAAAGCAACATTAGGAAGGCAAACATGAAGGAGCATTTACAGGAGGAAAACTCCCTCTGTGTAACTGGTCTGTGCTACATGTCCCCACATAGTCTCTCTTCAGACCCAGCCAGCCCTCTGTCCTCTTGCACCAAGCCTCTCCTGTGACTTCATTTACCCCAGTAAAAACCCACTGGCTCAGGGGAATTATGTCGGGGGGGGGGTGATGTCAGGGAAGAAGGATAAAGGATCTCTGACATGGTGCATCAGAAGCTGAAGGCCTGAATATCCTCTGCTTAGGGAAGGGGGGGAGAAAAAAAAAATAAAAATTCAAGCCTTAGATCTCTGACGCACTGAGTGGGTAGGATGGCAGGGAGAAGATGACAATATACTATGAGTAAGAATTTCAAATGCCTCCTACCTCAGCTGAGGCAAGGCTTGCTGTGCTCTTCGTGGAGGATTCTCCTATTTACCTAAATCTTAGAAAGCAGCAGAGGGGCTATTGGCCACGTATCAGATCCTTATATTTTTGAAGGCTGTCTTGATAATTCAGGACCAGATGGAGGCAAACTGAAGATTGCTTATGCAGCTGCAGAGTGCATGTACATACCTGGAGAATAGTATCTACTCTTACATACTGCAATGAAAATATTATATTAGCCAGCACAACTAACACAGACTTGGTTAACAATTTCTTTTTTTTTTTTTTAAACAGGGCTGATTACTGAGTTAGGACAGCACAGATAAGCTAAGTTCATCCTCCTCAGACAGGACCATCACATTATGCTCTATTCAGATCCATAGCTAGGCAACAAGTATTCAAATATTCCTTGCTTTCACCTTCCAGATACTATAAATATCAGTGAGATTTTTCAACTCACAGCACTGATTGGAAGGGTCTGAAATACACTGTTTTAGCTAAAGCCAGCTGCACAGACCCCAGCAAGCCACAGCCCCGCTGCCACTCAGATAAAAAGCCACTGGAGATACACTTCGACCTCCGAAGGGTAGCTGCTTGCTCCTCACTGTCACTGACAATATGGCACTCTGAGAAAAGGCAGCAGCACTCATGCTATACAGAAATGTTACCAGAATTTGATCACAGCTATCCATGCAACAACATGAAGAAAAACAGGAAGACCTTCCTAGAACAAATAGCTGTACTGTTCACTACTTACCAGCATGGATCTGGCTATTTATATAGACCACAGTCGTGGCTGTATTCTCATGGCTCCTGAAACAGAAGCTCACTAGAGTGCTTCCAGACTATTTAAAGGGAGATTATTTAAAGGGAGATTAGTCAGCCTGTCTAGTGCAGCACAGGATCTCTAGCTCTCCTGCTCATGATGCCATTCTAATATTGCAATCCTGCTTCAGGGCAGGGCAAGGAGATAAAAAACAAAACAAACAGGAGAGAGAGAGAGAGAGAGAGAGAGATCTGGGCTGCCCAACAAAGTCCCCAGGGCAAAGCCAAGAGACCAGTGCCACGGGAGTCTGTGCTGTAGCCTACTGTACCCAGTCCCTCCTGTACAAGCCTGTCGTCTGCAGACATCTCTACCTTAGACATCTCTACTCTTAGCCCCTCCATGAGATGCTCCGTGTGGGTGTCACAACACTTCTTTTCCTTTTATTGCCACATGGGGATTGAGGGAAGGTGGGATGTTAAAAGGCTGGGAATAGCTGCCATAGAAACAAGCCTGAGGCTCCTGGACACAGCACCCACAACTATAATCGAGACCAATACTAGAACCAAGTGGCTCTTCCATCTATTCAGAGACTAAACAGGGATATGTGTGACTGTGTGTATACACACATATACACACATTTGTATATATACTCCCTACACACAGTGTGGGTATTATGTCTGTATGCATATATATACACATACACACCATGTATCCATCTGCAGAGAAACTCTTCCATCCTTTTTTAAACACACTTAAAGTCAGTGTTCAGCTGCTTCTACTTTCTCCCTTGTGGATCCTCAAGCAGAGACTGAGTCACAACAGCATGAGTTTCACACAGAACTGAAAATGCAGAATCTTAAAAAAAAAAAAAAAAAAAAAGAGAAAGAAAAAAAAGAAAAAAGTGCTGCTTTAGTTACTTCTACAGCCAATTGAAAAGAATTGATTTTTCTCTTGACCTCTACCCATTTTCAAAGGCAAAACCACTAGCTACACCCTCCTGAATGAAAGAGAAGTAAAATTAGCAAATCATTGACAGGACAGCAAATTATCAACAGGACAGCCACATGAAGAGTGTTCAAAAGCTCATACTCTAGCACTGCAGGAATTCAAATCATACACACCAGCCCCTCCGAGATTAAATTGCCAAGGGATACATGCATCCATGATGCTACTTTGTTCCTAAACCCTACTGAAATAGCACTGGCTGGCCTACAACGAAGAAGGTGGCAGGTGGCAGCCAGCATAATCTAAGGACATTGGCAAGATGGGGTTTGTAAACCATGGCAATATCTTTTGAAAGACCAAGAACTATAACTGGAAAACAGACAAACTTCTGGGAACACAAAGGCCTGAAATACAAGCAGGAGACTGGAGAGACGTATGCAAGACTGACAACAATTGTTCAGACCTGTATCAATTCAGTCACCTCAGAGAGAAAAGTTAGCTGTAGTTTTGTGAGGTAAAAGGGTGATGAAAGGGAAGCAGGGTCGATATGGTCATTTTTTCCTAGGAGAAAAAGAGGTAGTTGGTAACATCTTTCCAGATGACAGAGATGCTAGTGAGGAGAAGGGAAATTTATCATTTAGCCACTGAGCCAGTATTCCCTTCTGTATTTTGATATTTACTGGAGCTTTGAATTTATTTCCCAGGCTAATTCTTGAGAAGTGTCCTGTTCAGGGAGACTGACAGCTACCTGCAATTCCTTTCCAAAGCACCAGGGAAGCTGCTGCACTAAGATCCAGTACCTCACCTCCCGACAGAACTGGGCGGACAGAGAGAAAGATGGGCACAGTGAAACATGTCAGAGAAGGGGGGTAGGGGAGTTAGAAACCATTATTCATGGTTTGCAAGTTACACAGCTGTAATGATTTCCAAAGCAGAAACTGCTTCCAGCACACCAGAAGATTCAAAAGAAATAACAGTTGTCAACAAATGAATCTATGATGGATCCGATGCCTGGAAGGAGCTCAAGTTGTAGTCAGGGATAGGTGCTGGTAGATGCCAGGAGAGGGTACTTGTTCCTTCCAATTCTGTCCTTCAAGGCAGCTCACTTGGTCTTGTCTGTAGAGCAGGATAAGCCCTTGCATGTTTATTTGCTTTAACCCTCTCCAAGAAAAGTGACTAAAAAGGATAACATTTCCATTGGCCTCAGCTGCTGTAAAAACCTGTCCTTAACATGTTCAGCTCCAAGCTGAAATGACAGCATGTCTTTAAAAACAAACCAGCAGAAATGAGGTAATACACTGAACAATATCCCTTGGTCGCTGTCAAAGTACTCCGCACTCTGTACAGGAGGCAGCTTGTTCTTGAAGGAATTCGGATAGATCCCAAACAAACTAATTCAGGAAGGTTCTGGGGGGAAACACAAACAAAAAACCCCAGGAGAGTCATGTGAAAAACCCAGTGAAAATTCTGCTTTTCAGGGCAGCACAAGAATCCAGGTCCTGTCATTCTCCATTCAACATCAGACCTGGACTTACAATGTTTTCCAAACTTCTAAAAGTCAAAAGTGCTATGCTGAAATACATTTCTTGTTTCACTTAAAGAAGACATTTCCATTGGGATATTGTGTAGAGGAGGGCCAGGAATAGCCACAATCCAGTTCTATAGGGCTAAGGAATAGGAGACCCTGTTTGCTTCTAGAATACTTGCTACACAGTGTAGTCCTGTGCTCAAGCCTTTCCTCCTAGCTAAACAGTGTGACTGTGCCCATTTCTGCCAAAACATCAGAGCACTCCATCTCCAGCCTTCTTATGCCCCTAGACCAGACCCTAAATCTATGCTATGGGATTTCTTAACAAGCCAGATAACACACATATATTTAGTCCAATAAATCACCCTCAATGTAAAGTCAGAAAGCAGAGAGATATCAGTGAGACCTGTCAAACAATAACTTTAAACAAACTAAAATATTCAGAATTCAAAACTGAAAAGGCACAAAACTGGAATTACTTTAATCCAGCAGCCATTTGGATTAAACTTTTTAACCACACTAGAAACAGAAAGTTTTGCTTGTGGTAAAAATATTCATACCACACTTACAAGGGGATTTTCAGCCTCCCCAGCACATGCTTTCCTAAACAGTCAATCAAGTTCTGCTTTTAAAATGTTGTGGCTCAGCCTGGCTGTAGCTCCTGTGTCTTAAAGTGCAGGTTTTCTTAGCACTAGAGAGGAATTACATGAGGCATCAGTATTTTTCTTAGCATACATTTGGTGGATGAATACACAAACTGCATTCCTAGTTGAACCTACAAAATGTTGTATTTACCTTTTTAGTTTCTAGCAATGTCTACTGTTATGAAAAAAAAAAAAAAAAAAAAAAAAGAAAAGAAAAAAACGAAAAATAAATACCTCTTTCACTCTGTGTCTCCTGGAAGTCACGTCAAAGGGAAAAAAAAAACAACCAACAAACCAAAAGCCACTCCTATTAGATTAGATAAAAGGGATGCTCAGCACACTCTGACCAACTAGTCTCCAATGTGAAAAATTATTTATATTGGCAACAATGTCAGCTGTCTCAGATCCCCAAGAAAAGCTAGCAGCTGGCATGTATACACAAGCCGACATTTAAATAGCAAGGCTGTTTTGCATATAAGGGGAGGTTCCATGTGAGCTGGACAAGCACTGGGGAAAGATTTTTAAATTATCATACTAATTAAACAGCATATTTCACCTGCATGTATTGACAACATTCTGGAACAGCTGTTGTTTCTAATGGTTACACAGTTCAGCATGCTGTCTTATTTCTTGGTCCTCTTCTCCCCTTGCACTGAGGGGGGGGAAATTTTCTCTTGTCCAGCATTCAGACTCGCAGTGCTTGCATGTAGAGTGCCCCTGAGCTCTGGGAAAGTTTGCCAAAAGAACCCGGAAAAAACCTGCTTATAACCAGCAGGTGACGGTGCTGTGATAATCACATATTCCTCTGCTGGCTCCGTGCACCTCCAACCCATCAGCATGCTATTTCTGGATGAAGAAAAGGGTTAACACAGGAGTCCCCAGGCAGTGGCACAGGAATGACGTGCTGGCGCATGTACCTGCGGCTCCGAGCAGCCTCTGGGGAGGTGTTGGGAGGGCCAAACTATCCCAGCAGCTGCAGTCCATGAGCTAATGGGGAGAGTATGAGCCTAGGGTTCCAGATGAGGAAGAAGAGGATGGCACCAACTCTTCTTCCAGCGGTGCCCTGACTGGCTTAGGGGCAGCACCTGCTGCTGGGAGTACCCACACAAATGATTCACGACTACCTTGTGCTACTGAACTAACACTGTGCTGCTGCTGCTGTCAGAGATGACCCTTCCTATGCCACTCCTTGTGTTTCCACCGCTGCCATTAATGCTTCTTGTCTTTGAAGTGATCTGAAAAAATGAAAACAACAATCCCACAAACAGATCTCGCTAGTAATGAAAAAGGAGGAAAAAAGGTCTCCTCATTCGATGGCAGTTGTGGCTGATCTGTGCAAGCCAAATAGGGAGTAGCAAAAGTGTGGGTTTACAACCAATTAACCAACCAACCAACCGATCAACGCTCTGCTTCTGTATTACTGTCTTTCTTCCCTCTTGAGCAACACTGTATCCCTTCCTGCGCCAGCACTGATCTTACCTTGGCAAGCCATCAGAGGATGTCAGTCTAGCAGAAAACTAAAAAAAAAAAAAAAAAAAAAAAAAAAAGTGAACAGTTTTCTGCTAGGTCATTGTCCTGGACTGCAAGAGTCAAACAAGCAGCAGAATCTGCAGTAGGAGAGGGAGTAGGAGCACGAAGCTGTTGACAGGAGGAGCAGACTCAGCTCTCTGCCTGGCAGCTAGCCATTAGATCAAATTAGCTGTATCATAAAACCACACCCCATGTTTACGAACCTTGCCTAACTGGGCAATTAAAGTATTGCCCTAACTGAGATAAGAGAAGCCTGAGGATATTTGTAACTCACTGCTTTACCCGGGATCAAACAATAGCCAATGTGAGGAAAAGTCTCTCCAGAGACAATGGCATTGATATCCACCAGATAATAACTTCTACCAGTGACTCCTGGAGAAAATCCAGAGTCAAGTAAAACAATATCAATTAAGGAAGGGATACATTGAAGAGGCTGCTAAGGCACAGTCTGCCAAAAAGCCAGACATGAACAATTGCTTGGTGGATTTCTTCACCTAATTTTTCTGCTCCCTGGCCAACAGCAGTGTTACTCAGGTGGTGTTCTGAGTCACACACTTGACTTCTGCAGCCAGGCAACCCTTAAATGCTTGGTTGTTCAACAGGAATCACCTTGCTCAGCTGCAGCTTAAAACTAGTTGTCCACCTTTCCTTAGAGTGGGAAGTCCCAAATGTGGCTTGCTGTGGTGGCAATGGTTCCCTGCTCTACGTTGGCAGTGCGGCTGTGCCTCTGGCCACCTCCCATCTCCCCTTGTCATCTCCTCCTCCCCAGGCAAGGCTCCCAGCCTCCTCTGCAGCCAGCTGGGGTGTCCTGCCTTCAGCTCACTCCCCAGCGAAGGTATCAGACATGGCTGTGCAGAGAGTAACAGCCCAGAATGGCTAAAACTACTCCCGAAACAAAGAATGCACTGCTTAGTCCTGTTGGAGGTTAACCCAGGTGAACCCCAGTGCCGGTGCAGGACAACCACCCAGACAAGACATGGGCACCCTGCACAGCCACTGCCAAGCACTGCCAGCATCCAGGCCTCCAGCACTGCTCTTCAGACACCAGCCCATACCACAGTCCTCTCTCTGGAAAAAAGCCTCCTTCCTGATAAAAGTGCTTTTTCCAAACAACATGTTATGTGCTGCAACTATTTTAGAAAGCCATTCCTTGCTATCAAAAATGGTTGTCTGGTGTAGACATGCTAGGTCTGATCCTCCCTCTTTCCTTTTGGTGTAAATCAAAATCAGTGTCACCAGTGAAGTTTAAAATGGGTGTAGGTCTGAGTAGAATCAAGATCTTCACTTCTATTGTTCCGTGCTTACTTCATTGCCCTTCTATCTGATTGTTGTAATGAAAACGTTTTTAAAAAGGTTAAAAAATGCAAATGGGGTGTGTGGGTGCATTAATAAGAGGATATAAAAATAAGGCAGAAGATAATATAACGAAAGAATACTGAACAATGGAGCATTTGCATTTGGAGGACCATGTTCAATTTCGGGTACCACCTCTTAGGAAAGATATAGCAATAGCTGCAAATGAAGGCTAAGAAAAAGAATTCAGAAGATAATGCTTGTGAGGATATATGAAAAGAAATCAGTAGGAAAGCAAGAGAAGTTACATTTAATGAGTGATACCTAGTCCATTAAAAATTATCAATGTGTTTCCCTTGCAAAATGTTCAAGCCTGAATCCTCTGATTCCTTACACTGTTAGAAAGGCAAGCCTGGCTCAGGTAATTCAGTATTTTTGCTATGCTATGCAGAGTAGCAGCTGTTGTCAGGCAGCTCTAGTTAAAATCAAGAGGTCTTCTATGGAGTGAGGCCATGCAAGAGAGCAATTACACAGTTTTGCCAATTTTCAGTTAAAACACTTTGGGCTGCTCTCCAGGCATTAGGGAACATGGCATCATTTCTGCAGAACATAAATCCTGTAGATCTGGGTCTGACTGAAAGCCTGCTCTGTCAGCGGTAAAAAAAACAAGCAACCAAACAAACAAGAAAAAGCCAAATTATTATTATTATTATTATTATTAATAATAATAATAATAATAATAATAATAATAATAATGATGATGAATGTAACATGCAAGTGCTAATGGCAGAGCTTTCAGAAACAGGGTTCACTGGACAGGGAAACACCCATCATTTTCTTTTATTTCCAATTCTAGTTAAGGAAATGAGCCTTTGTGCACAGTTGAAACCAGCACCTCACTATCCTTAACAGCTGTAAAAGCAACAGGTATGAGGAGCAGGCACTCTTTGGGTTCATATCATTTCACACTCTATTGACTCCAGTTAAGTGACTTTTGATTTCTGTCAGAAGGAGTAAGCAAAGAATCAAAGAATTGTGTTGCCAGTGTTTCTTTCCCAGTAAATAACAGCCTTTAACAACTTACTCTTCTCATGGAAAGAATTGGGCAAAATCTCGAAATATTCACTCAACCCAAAGGGCAACAACATCACCCCAAAGCAGACCTGTAAGCCTTCTGACACTCCGTGGTGTTGTGGGTTCATCACAGGGAAGCTTCCTTACTCTTTGAGAGACAATGTCCAAAGGACAGCCTGCCTATCATACACATCACACCGTTTTTCCATTTACTTTTCCCATTTGGAACAGAAAAAAAGAAATATACTTAATTTTTGTAACAAAACAAATGGCACAATCTATGGGAAGAAAAGGAAGAGAGATGGTAGGATTTCCATACAAAAAGGGGGCTGTAGAAGCAGTATTTATTTAGCCCTCAAAATAGCAACACTGGGAGGGAGTCACTGGAGCAATTTTATGACTGGAAAATGCAATAAAACCGGAGTCCCTTGATTTATGTACTCTCCCAGTGCTGGGACACTCAGATAAGGCAGTCTGAAGCACAAGGCTAGCTAGATTCACCCTGGAGCAACTCTTGCGACAGAGAGGAGCCCAAATTCCAGTGCATCCCTCATTCCTGTGCCCTGCTAGCTCACAGATCAGGAGTGCACAGGTCTGATGGTGACCTTGATTAATCATTACAGGATTAATTGCTGACAGCCCTCTATGCCCAGGCCTGGCCCTCAGCTGATGTAGAGGGGCACTGACACTGGTGACCGTGAAGCTGTGATGACTGATCTCGTATTAACCAAACCTTTACTTAATGAACATTTGGCCTTCCACAGAGTCGGCTGGGCATACAGCTGCATTTTAGAAGGAATAGGGTAATGTTGTGGCCAATTAAAATATTTTGAAAGAACGAGGCACTTAGTAAGTCCAATGAACTTCAAAAAGAAAAAAAATCAAGGGGAAGACTAGCATCAACTTCAGCAGGTGATACAATGCTGTTTGTAAGTCATTTAAACTACAGGCTTAAAAATACCAAGTGAGTTATCCAAGGATATAGGAAAGCTTCTCTCCTAAGTATATCAGTGCATAGGTATCTACAGGAATTCCAGACTTCTCTTCCTTTGAAGCACTGGGCCCTAAGCTGCTGCAGAAATGGACGTTCAAATAATAGCGAGCAAGCCCAGTGGAGAAAACAGGAAATGCTACCACAGCCTGAATAAGAAATCAAAGTACTTCAAGGGTGAAAATTCTAACAGGCATTTATTTGGATCAACAGATACAAAAAGCCTTAAAATAAAACCAGGCTGGCTCTGTTGTATCCACCCCAGTGCCCAGGTATGTGAACACACATCAAATTAAAAAATGGTGACCTAAAAATACTCATGAACATTTAGGTCTTTTCATCTCAAATGACTGTAAATAATGTAAAGCAAGAGCAGTTTCTCAGCCAGTGGGCCTTAGAAGCGTAAGCAAATACCTTTTACTGTTCCCACTTATTTGAGTTTGCAGATTTGGACTGAAGTTTCACCCAGTTGTTAAAGATTTATATGGGAGGTTTAACAATGCCCTGTCATTAAGACTTTGGCACAAGCAGTGCAAAGGACACTCAGGGCATGTTTGTACTCACTTATCTGGGTAAAGGGAAAGCTGTTCCTTTAAATTATGTTTGCTGTGACTCTGGAAACCGAGCAAACAAAGTCTGAGGGAAACTTCACTCTCAAGCACAACTGACAGAAGGTACAAGGGCTGAAGGACAGGGATCTTCTGTGGGACATACCTGCCTCTGGATTCACAACTGAATTGCAAATCTCTAACAGTTTGGGGGAGTTTAGTCCAGACTTGTTGGACACACCTCATCCCAATGGCAAATGAGAGACTGGTTCAGGCCCAGACTGTCGGGTGAGTAAAATCCTATTCTGGGGGGATGCTGGAAGAGGAACGGTTTGAGGAAGAAACCTCAGGCCACAAAGCAAGGCACAAATTCAGTGCCTGAGAAAGAACCAACTTTGCTTTACAAGCAAAGACACACTGAAGGAGTCCTGTGCAACCTGGACAGAGCACAGCCATGACACTGTTGAAATACTGGCTGATGGAGAGGAGAGACACTACTGGCACAGCTTGACAGGCACAAAAACCATCAGAGGGAGGAAGGCTAGCCAGAGAGGAGACCCAGTCTGCACAGAACAGGCATTAATGTGACCAACTAAACAGCAAACATCCCCAAATCCAACCAACCAACCAAACTGTGTGTCTTTTTCCAGGCGCAGGACAAGTTGTGATTTTTCCTGGCAAAAGTTTATGTGTGATCTTGCCTTAAAAAATATATAAATAAAATAGAGACAGGAAATATGAAAAACAGCCTGTTTTCCTCCTAACGCCAGGCTGATCCTTCCCCTTGTGCAAACCCCTTAGCTGATCTTTCATTTCACTCTCAGGAGACAAATTGCTGTGTATCCAGTGTAGTTGTGAACTCTGTCCCAGCAATTATGTACATTTTTAAATGCACAAAGTAAACAGGGACTCAAATTTTGTAAAAATGAGCTAGCTCTTCAGATATTAAATTATTGATGGATTCGACTGTTGTAGTGGAGCTGCCACTTCCAGATCTAGTTGAAAGTAGGAAATTGCACTAAAATAACGAAAAAAATTTTAAATGTTTCTCTGAATCTGCAAAAAGGACTAATTGGCTGACCTTTAGTTTAGGAGATGGACAGAAATTTTATTCAGATCTGATTTTCTCTAGACTTGAATTGGGACTGATAAATCCAATCCACTTTAAGACCAACTGTAAATACAGGAGTGTGTGAAACACCACAGTAATTGCCAGAAAAAGAAGAGCCCAGAGACAAAGAACACATTGTCCCACACTGCTATAATTTGGAGAGGACATTTGCAAGACAATGTAAAATGCTTTAACTATATAATTACCACTGAGTATGGGGCCAATGCCTGGGGTTTTCACTCAAATTCTCCTTTTGGAAGTAACTTGTTCTATGATTTCTATAGGCAATTATCATTTTTTCCCACAATAGTGCCTGGGGGCAATACTTCATGCTTCCAAGCAGCACCCCATGGAAGCACCCCCATTAGAGCTAAAATAAGAAAAACTGACAAGACTCAGTAAAACCTAAAACAATCTAGAAAGTTCATGTCCTCCCCATCTTCTCTTTCCTAGCCAGAATCATCTTTGAAAAAGATGTCTATGAAAAAACAGGTCTAAGCAGGTTATTCAATCCACGAAACTTGGAGTTTGCTGTTGCAAAAGGGAGCAATTCTTCTTAGGAGAAATTGCAACCAGCTCAAATAAAACTTAGGAAGAGCAACAGGGACACTGAGGACATCTAAACAAAATGCTTGCTTTTCACTTGGGGACAGAAATGTAGGAGATACCAAATTGAAAATAACCAAAAAAAAAAGAGAATACCCAAACTGGTTCACTTTTTCTTTAATTACAGTGTTGTCAGAGCTCTTTTGAACCCGTCAGGCTCTATCATGTCGTGCTCTTGTACTTACACTGTAGCTCAGAAGGTAGAAGACTATGGAAGAAATATAGGAGTATTCATAAACTATAGTATACCACTCCCAGCCCAGATAAGGGGAACTAAGACCCAGGAAAATCCCTGATGTGCTCAAGATTGCACAGGGAACTGCAGCAGAGCTGAGAAATGACATCTGCTCTCACAGGACCTGATGCAGTGCCACATCCCTGAGATTCACTACCCTCATCCCAGCCTTCCTCTTTCTGTGCTTAAAAACTGGGGATGAAGAGGAGGGTAACAACTGCTGTTAGAAGGAAAGGCCTGAAGAGGAAAGGCTTGCCAATCTTTCACAGCACTTGGGTAAAGTGAGCTACAGAGTTATGTTTGAAGAGACCATGTCACTTGTTTGACAAAAAAATGGAGACTTACGGAGGATGCACGTGCAGCCAGAGAGCACTGCATGTGTCCTGTTTTTCTGCACTGCAATGTTGTCTCGTGCTGTAGCTGGCAAACTAGAGGCATGTAGTGAGGGCTTCTGGATGTGAGTACCTAAGCCCTGAGCTAGTACCCCAGTACTAGGATGGAAAAGACTGCTCTGCAGTCCTGCAAGCTTCCCTTTCTGCCAGGGTCTTCCTCTGGGGCTAAAAAGAGCCTTTTTATAAGGACATTTGCATGACTGATGCTGTTTGCTGCACAGTTTCCAGAGCTGTCAATCGAGTATTTTTCCTGAGTTACTAAAGACACGTGCAATCAAAGTAACAGGCTATAATAGTACCAGCTTATGTCAGGTTTGAAATTAGCTGAAATTAGCTTGATGCAGTTGACAAGGATAGACTGGCACAGCAGCACTCCAAACCTGCCTGGCATTTCAAACCAGTAGAAACCAGTCTAACAGGACTCTGATGTCTTACTGACTTCTGGCTCGCTTGCAGCTACAAATTTGCAAGCAGATTCACCAAACAGGCACTCCTTGGACCCTCCACCCAATAACCACTGAGGGAGGAAAAACTGAGAGCTCTACTATCCCTTGATCAACAAAATCAGCTGCCTTCTTTCCCTGCTTCTTTATGGAAGCTTTCAAATAAAAACCTCTTTGAGTTCTTACCTCTCTACAGTTCAAATAACCACCCATGCTCATTTCTTCCATAACAAGTGTCTCATACACAACCAGCAAATCCAGAAATAGAAGTGGATATCACTGTGTTTTTCCCCAAGAGCAGCACAGGTGTTGTCTGCCCTAGGGACACTGGCCCTGTCTGCTTACTAACGACTCTGTCTTGAAGAGCTTCAACCAAGACATCTGCTAACCTCATCTTCTAAGTATCCTGCTGTTACTAAACCTCTCTGCTTTCAGCAAGGCATTATGCCCAGGACATTATTTCTTGTGCCATGTTCTTGACTAAACCATGTCATCGCAGACTAAACTTTCTACACCGGAGTCCTTTAATTTTTTAAGTGTAAGCTTTATGTTGCATATTCTTTCCATGGCTAGAAGGCTTCACATGGTCCAAGCACAGAGAACAAAACAAAAGGAACAAGGACTCATAACTGCAATGTGCAACCCTGTAAAACAGGAGAGATCGCCAGGCAGACTGCTGAGGGCCTTCTTGTGTACTTGTGTAGTACATTGGTATCTTATGCTCTGAGGGTATGTCCTGTGATTTGCACCCAGCCGTGAGTTGATAGTCATGTACTTCCCCCAGCCTAGGAGATGCAGTGATTGGGTTTTAATTATTCACTTACCTTCCAGGCACAAACCTGGAAAAGCTCATGAGTTTTAGACCACAGCTACTCAGCAACAGTTTCACTCACATTTTCTAAGCAGACATAAGGAATGGGATGGCATTAGGAGCAGCAACATTTCATAATCAGCAGGAAAAAGGACAGGAGGCTTCCTCTAGAGGCAGGAGATGTTAGTATAGAGAGACATGTCACTGATGTCAGAGGAATGGGATGAGTTTTATACATTTTACTTCTCAGGACTCTCTCAAAATCTTCAAGCAAGGATGTACTTTTACCATGGCACCATATGTGCTAATTTAAGGAAAGGAATAAAAGTAAGGTCAGGTTTATGTTTAATTAGTTTTAAGAGCTTATAAGGAAAACTAGAAGGTCTTGTAGATATCCACTTGTGCTGCTCTCTAAGCTTTAAAAATTAAGTTGACTCCCCCTACACAACTGGAGAGCACATGGGTGTTTATATATGCACATAGAAGTGTACATACACGCATACGTAGAATAGCTCCAGAGGGGGAATTCTTTAACATCTTAGCTATAGCCCATAGCTATGTCTATTACACGAGACTCAGGGGATGAAGCATGGAATGCAATGGGATGGGGCTGCACCACTCTGAGATGTATGGATTGAGCAGGGATGACAATTACCAGTGGCATACAAGAAAGCACATCTTTTTAATAACTATTTTTGAACCATAAAGAATCAGTAAACAGTCAGAAAGACAAATCATGCTGACAGCAGAAAAATACGCAGTTATTTAGTGTTATTCACTAAGTATATATTGATATATATTAATTAATTAACACAAAATAGCTGCTATAAATACTCCATGTTTCCTGCAGAGGGAACTGTGTGAAGGCATGTATCCTTTTCTGTTATTTATGGGACACACTCATTTTGTGTCTATGTTTACACGTGTCCACTTACTTCTACCCAAGGAAGGTCCCACAATGACAGACTTAATTCTGGAAACATTTTTAGATCTAGCAAGGCCATTTGAGTCATTTTTAGCTGTTTTAAATGTGCTGGTTTCTCTCTCCAAGCCCTGTTCACTTGGTCTCACGGTGTCTCCAAAGCACATGGCTTTGGAGGCTATATTAAAACAAATCCAATATATTTATTTTTAGTCTTTGAAGTGTTTCTAAAACAGGTTCTCTGTAACATATGTGCAAGACATAAAGGTTTTATTGTCACAAGTGTGTAATAAACTGCATAATTCTCGTTGGATTTTGCTTGCTATAAATAAGGTACCATCACTAAATCATGGCAATAAAACCATTGATACTTTTCTCACCTGAAAGACTGTGCCAAATTTGGAGTGGTTGTAGTTTGATTGTGTTAGGACTGGTGATAGAATTCAATCTTATTTACAAAATAAGTACAAAATGTTTGTTTCCTGGAAACATATAGGGTCAAACAATTTTATATTCTTTCAGCCAGCCCCAAAGATACTATCTACTTTTCTCTGGATTCTGCTGCGAACCTCTTTGGTCTATGTCTCACTTTCTGGTTGGTCTGTTCTCATGCTCCTCCTGCTTTCTCCACTCCTGTTCGTTAATCAAATAATACCTTGGCCTTGCACATAAATAGTTCAGATTCCTTTGTGAAATGTCATGTACCTTTGTTTTGGACAGGGGCATGTGTCCATTAACTGTCCCTTGCCAGAAAGGGTCAGGACTGGTAGCAGTTCCAAGGAGGGTTATCCCAACCACTAACAATGAAAACATAAATACACATATAGTCGGGTGGCTCAGGGCCCTGAGGGCTTTAGGTTAAGGTGTTACCATGCTGCCTGTGCCTCCTTCTGCTGGAAGTTAGGTCCCCTGTAGCACATGACAGTGCCTCACACCGGCTTAGAGTCTGTGCATTAGTTTAAACCACTGATGAGACTAAATGAATTCATACCTACATCTGCTGAGAGCTATATCTGCCAGAGCCTAGGGCTGAGTCTGTGGGTGTTACTATTCCCCTGACTCAGACAGAAATATCTCCCGATGCAAATGCAGGCCTGAGCCTGTGTGGAGCCCGGGTGCCTTCAGCAGGGCCCACCCGCGCGTGGCACTCCTTAAGGGATTGGCACCCACATGAGCAAGAACGGCTGCTGATGAGTAAGGCCTGCTGCTGGATTTTGGACTGTGCCCCATCCCGACAGAGCTGTTTTCACCTCATTATGATGCAGAGTGAAATAGTTTAGAGATGACATTCCACTCGCTTAAAACTGAGGAAGAGGGGGAGCAAAAAATCAATACCTAATACATGAGCAGGGATGTAACGGGGGACTGATGGCGGTTAGAGGCAGAGGCTGGTTTTGAGTTCACGTAAGACTTTCAAAATAATTGAAGTATTTTAGAAAGAAACTGATAGGATGCAGCAAAATCAGTGTTTGCATGTACATTGTGATTGTATTTAAAGAAGAGATAGTAAAGGAGTCATGTTAACTATGAGGGCTATACTGTATTAAAAGAGGTCCATCTGGTCATCAAAGATACACGAAAGGTGCATCCCTACATTCAGTGTGCAAAACCTTCCAGATAAGTCATTAATAGGTCTTATACTTGAAACAACTTCAACACAAAAAAAAGGAAGAAAAGATTATATGTCCTGCCTTTCTATGGCATACAAACCCTACAGCCAAGAGAGTAATTTCTGCATTGAGCCTGAAAAAAATTTTTTGAGCTATACGTAATTTAAAGGAGCATCCAGTCATGGATGGATTTAAGGTGATGGCAAACTAATGCACAGCTAGGTAACTGAGTGTAGGGGTTCACTGCCCTCTGTGCTGAAAGCACCTGCCTGCCTTCTGGTGGGACACAATCCTTGCATACTTGGTGTGGCCACTGAGGCACAGAAATACTGTGAGCTTGTTCCAGTGGTGGCAGGGAAATGTTACGCTATCAGACAAGGGCAATTCATCTGCTGTGACTGCATGCCCCTATACAGAACAACCACACAGGTTGTATTCTTAACTGTTGTTTCCTGCTTTGAAACACCCCTGAGTTTCATAGCTGAAGATTTCAGCCTGTCTCCAATATTAATGAAGCAATATTCATTACCCTTCCAGACTAGGCAACAGCATTGTAAACATGGCAAACACTGGCAAATTGAGCATGTTTCATTTCAAAATCATTAAGCATTCCTTAAGTATATACTTTCATACTAGAGCACTTAACACTTTTCAGTCAGACAGTACACTTCCTCCTTTCAAAGGGGAATTAGGAAGTTAATAAAGCACTGGTTCCACCTGCAAGCAGAGCCAACAGGCTCATCCTAGTGCACCCCTTCTACCGCAGAAAGGCTGAGCGCAGCGCAGGGAGCCAGCCAAGTCCCACGCAAACGTGCCTCGTGGTGCTGGGAGGGAGCGTGAGGAAAAAATTCTCCCAGAGACAGAGGCTGTCAGCTCAGGGCCAGCACCAGGCACCACAAAATAGCCCATTACCCAGGGTGGCAAATTACCAGGGGCAGCAAAGTGGCCACGATCCGGCCACCTGCTCTGCTGTGCTGGAGCCCTGGAAGACTGCTGCTGAAAGAGGGGTCAGGGCGTGTGGAGCAGCAGGTTCGCCAGGGAAAGGAGATGGCTCTTCCCAGCAGCTCAGGCACTGCTTGCACCCCTCCTCCTTCAGCAACAACTGAGGCAGCTGCTGACTTTGTGGGACTGCCAGCCCCCAGACGGTCCCTCTGCTACCAGTGCCCACCGGGGCTGCCGCCACCGACAGACCACACAGTCTGCCTCTACGGTGCCTTGTGCAGCTGCGCCCGCCTGGCATGTCGTGGGATGAGCAAAAAGGGAGAGATGATCAACCGGCATTAGAATGCACCTCCTGCTCTAGACTCCCAGATCAAACTGCCCAGATCACACCCACCTGAAATACCAGCAGGTCTACACAGCTGCAATCTCTGCTTTCAGGTTGCAGCTTCTACTATTAAAAGCATTCTTATCTTTGATCAGATCTAACAGATTAAAAGGAGTTGCTCTTTTGATACACCTGATACCCTCTGAATCCTTATCAGCCCACTCTCTTTGTACAGTGGAGACCAGCAGTTAGTCGTTGGCACCCCCAGCCAACATCTAATCCCACCCTCTCAGAAGCAGCAGCAGTCCCTGTTTCCCACACACATCCATCTGTCCAGGTCCACACTGCTCTAGGAACCTCAGTCCCTTTTACAATTTTTATTAGCATTTTACCTAACATTCCCAAGTTCTGCTCTTGAACAAATTCATGGCATTTGCTGGTAAATGCCATTTTTTTACATTGGCAACTAAAATTTTTATACAGTCAAATTCCTGGAGGCTGAATTATATGTGAGTCAAAATGCGTGTCTTTAGTGTTGCTGTATGTGCACCACTTACTGGTTTTATTGTTGTCATCTTTCTCTTTTTCCCTACAGACTGCTACTTTGGTCTTCATGAACTATGGGGAAGTATGTTTGCCTACAAACCACATTCAGGTAGGTGGTGACACTGCAGCAAGACATGTGATCTCAAGATGGCATGTGAATATACTTGGGATGGGTTCCTCCTGACGCAAGACCTGATACTCACCTACCTGTGACTATTAGACATGAATACCTTCTTCAAAAATTCACTACAAACACTCAGAGAGGGATAGTTACAGTCCACACCTGCTTGAATCATTCATTCTCCGTCAGTGAATAGCCTGACTGCTACCAAATGCTGTAATACTAAATTTTAATGTATCCCTTAAACTCATACCTAGTTTTTAACACACCTAAAGCAAAGGCAAAAGCCAGGACTATTTGACTGACATATCAGTAAATGGTTTCTCAATAATTTCTTAGAGTATCAATTCTGGAATCAGAATTATTGCCTTCAGAAATACATTCTGCTCTTGAAGTCTTTACTGAAGAAAGTAAAAAAGTAGATATTGTCTATAGCCATCACAATAAACAAGTACCCTCTCACCCCTGCCTCTCCTAGAAAACATGGAAGTCTTTCTATCATCCACTGCTATGTTCACTTCTGGTCAAACACTTTGTTAGGGATGGTTTGGTAGCCTGACAGCAAGCTAACTGTTCAGCATGGACACCCTACATTCCTCTGGTGGGCTGAAAAAAGTGTATCTGGCAAAGATAACTACACTGGTTTGGTAGAGCTACTGAACAGAGTTACATCTCTGGGCAACCCAGCTGAGTTTCATTTAGCCATGCAGAAGGCTCCTTCTCTACCAAGTATCTTTGTAAAACCCAAACAAAGGCATCCACATACTTTCATATTCACCAGGTAAGTGAAAGGGGAAGCAAGTCTTCTCCATGCTTGCATGCACTCCCCCCCCCATCTATTTGCCTAATGATTCTGCTGGAGATTTACAAGCTTTTGAAATTACTCCTGACTGGTGAACAGCTCCTGTGAAAACTTTAACTAATTTTTCAAGAAAACACCAGTAGCAATTTGCTAAGCATCGATTGCAAACTATGTCAGCATTGCAAAGGCCACAAAAGAGACAGGTCTCTGCCCCAGTCCAAGTAACGTGGACACAAGGTGGCCACTTGAAGCATGTAGGAGCTTTGATATAGAGGAGATTTGTTACAGGTTCATCTCCTCGAGCAGCCTGGCATAAAACAGTTTATAGAAAAGAAATCAATAAAAAATAAGTGATTGTTAGAATTTAGGGTTAGGAAGGATTATAGGTGTTAATATTAATTGTGGTCTAGTTAACAGAAATGCTTCCATCACAGTTGCAAGGACCAAGCCTTTGGGGCTTTAATCTTGGGACAGTAAGAAAAGCACAGGAAAAGAAATAGCCCCTTCTTTCTTTTCAAGCCATCTCCAACAGCAGCTGCTTTTATTTCGCTGTTCCACTGAGCTACAGAAACAGAAACAGGCTTAGTGAATCTCTATACCTCAGAGTAATTTACAAACCAAACTTAACACCACAACCAACAAATGGGTCCTTCATACACTTCCAGTAACACTGGAAACAGTCCCAGAGCAGCCATCAGTTCCAAACAGTCCAAAAGCCTTGGCAGAAGTGAAGTCAGGATCCAAATTTAGCAGCTGGGAGCTGCATGCTGTGGTTCAGGTTATGAAAGGAGAAAACAGACTTTCTCATCTGTAGAGCCAGGAAGCAGAACTACTCAGGCACAGTGCATGATTTCAGGTAGTGACCCCCAGCACCCCACCCCTTTTTAGAAGGATAAAACATAGGGCCCTCAAAAATTTTGGAAAGCAGAGGATTCACAGATGATGTCCCAACTGCCCCTGACGTCCCAGGGTCAGCTAGAGGCACCCTGGAGGCAAGCAAGAAAAAGATTTGTGGCACACATGGGTTCATAGACATTACAGGAGACCCAGAACAAAAATCGAGACACTTACCTTCTAGAGTATCTTGTATATTTGATACACTGTAATGTACCGAACTAGTGATACATGTAACTTCTCAAAACAGCATCTAATGACTAATCCATAGCACTATTTTATGCCCTTCTCTCAGCGAACTGTCAATTTTATTTTCACATTTCCTATACAGCATCTCTTTCTACTATTCATGATAGCCCTGTCAGTCACAAAATCACATTATGTACTTAGAAAGGCTTTGACAGCAGTAAGAATTCAACAAGACAAAGCCAGCAGCGAACACTTAAGTAATGTTTGCGTTTTACCCAGTCGTGCAAAGGCTGAAGGATCAGCTGCTGCTGTAGTGATTTGCCTCCTGAAAGCACGTGGGGTTACTGGCATGGTCCATGTGCTGACACAGAGCGGCAGGACCCCTGTGCTGCAGTCCCCGTGTCACTGAGGGGGTACACTGGCACTTGAGAGCAACTCTGGGAAACAAAAGTCTCCGCACTCTCTTCTACTTTCACTTCTCGACAGCTATGGATTTTTCTTCACTTATCTGCACCGCGGGAGTGAGTGTTGTTAATGAGCATTAGAAGGCACCCAGCCCTGTAAAAGGCATTAATTCTTCTATTACAGAGACAAGTACACAGATAATAGACAGATTAGCAGAGCCTTCTCTTCAGCTTTTACTTTCTATTCCATAACATTTTCACCCTCAAAAACAAGTTTATGGACATTACCTGTATCCACTCTAAATCAACTAATCTACTGCTCACAAGTGACAAAAGGGAGTGGTCATCAACTGAACAAATAGAACATTGTTTCCAGTAACACCTGAGCACTACAATGTGTCATGGCAGGACAACCACGAGCACATCAACATTCAGGACGTTAGAATAAGGCTTGTAAGGTGATGATCTCAAAATGATCTCAGACAGAAAATCCTGGAAAACCCCCATCATCCTAAACAGATGATACACAGCAACCTCTGAACTAACCAGAACTTTGTCCTCTCTTTTCCTATGTTTTGTTTGTCTGTCTCCAGCTCTAATTCTGATAAAGCTGATGGAGTTGTGGAGGCTACCTGTCTTCTGCTGCTCTGCTGCTGATCCATCGTCTCAGTTGCCATAGAGACAAGATCTGGAAGCCATGGATGGGCAGGGGAGAGAAGCGGCCCGCCAGCTCTCTGCCAGCGGGCTCCGGCAGGGCCCTTCTCAGCAGGTACTGACAGAGTCAGGTTCAGTTTCTGAAGGTGAGGAAGAATCAGAAGGTGATAACCCGGTGGCCCACGAGAGGGATTCACAAACACATTACATTCCCATTCAAAGAAATTCCAGGTACTACCGGTCCATGAGGCTGCCGAGCAGAGGGAAAAGAAAGACTTCGAGAGAGGCAATGCACATGGGGCATGCTACAGGTGAGTACTGACCCCAACAACATTATGCTTCCTTTTTCAGTGAGATTAGGAACTATAGGAGTCAATGAGATTAGAAAAGGGACAGGAAAGGCAGAAAGCAGCTCAGAGATCAGCACGTTACAGAACACCCCTGCTCTATGGCACAGCTGGCAGAGGGGTGACATCCCTCTTTGTTCAGCCTGGAAATGCAGAAGGGTTGGATGCTTCATGGTGGAGAATCTAAACAAATGTAGGACTCTGCTCTGCCACTGCTCTGCTCTCCAAGAGAAAAATACTTTCAACAGGGAAAGATATGAAGCTGTCAACAAAGCAGGACCTTCTCTAGCACACAGAAAGGACATATTCAAAAGGAGTGAGATCTATACAAGTAACTATGGCAAGCTGAGCCATGTATAGAGGAAACAGTCAGCAAAACCAAAGCAGTATGTTTAGCGACCAAGCCTGTGGAAATTGCAATGGATTGTTATGAGAGGGAAGTAAGACTTCTCTGAAAATGCAGTTGCTGCCACCTTGCATTGAAGACAGCTGTCAGAAACACCTAAGCTCCCTTTGAACTAGGAGGCTGAAATAACAGAAGCACTATCCAGAACATACATGCACTCAGCCATGGCTTCAGTAGAATTGGAACGAGTTGTTTCTCTGAGTATGAACAGAGCATGACTGCAAGGCCAGGTTTTCTTTCACTGAGCTGGCACCTTGTCTGAGCAGCTGTCTGTGAAAGAAGCAAGAGAAAGATATGAGAAGCTGAAGAGAGAGCCAGGAAAGGAACTATTGCAACACAGAAGCACTGGAAACAGGGCTGCAAGAAAAAGTGGTTTTAATGGAAATGCTAAATGAGAGAGACCTGGATCTCTACACACAGAAAATGCCCTTTGCTTCATCTCTCAGGTGTTCAGAGAAACTGAATTTTGCAACTTCTTGTAAATAGAAGGCATCACAGCAAAGATACCTGTCCTATCGCTGGATTATAATCTAACAGAAACGATGCCCTGGACTCTGAACTTTGGCTAGCTGCATGAGTCAAAATGATAGAACACTACTCCTGCTGTTTCAGTGCTATGCAAGCCACTGAAAGCTATTCCTTTGTTATACAGTACTGAAGCACGCTGCTTCAGCCCCGGAAAGCAGACCAAGTTCTCTAAGAAAACAAAGAACAGACATCCTCCACCCCAAAATAAAGGAGGTCTGGGAACTGTCCCCAAGAAAATAGGTGTCTCCTGCCTGGCTGGCCAAGGCAGCCACACTATTTCAGCAGTATAAAGGCCCATTCAACCCTGTGGCATGGACAGAAGGAAAGTTCCTTCCCTTCTCCAAGTTTCCAAGCAGACAGCACCAGAGCAAAGAGCTCCTGTTTAATATTCTGCTACTGTTGCAATGAGGTCTGTGGATAAACTGAGAGTTGCCTCTGCCAGAGCCAAGCTGCTCTCCACCCTGCCAGTGCAGCAGCAGGGCCAGAGCAGAGTCCTGCTCTCACCACCTTCCCCGAGCGCTGCTGCAGAGCAAGCACAGACGAGACTCGCCCTTCTCCTGCTCCCCGAGCATCACAGCATCCAGACCGCTGCTGAGGAGGGCCTCTCCCCTGTTACATGCTGGTGCCACTGCAGCAGGACCAGCACAGGACACACCTTCTTCATACATCTGCAGCGTCACGGCATCAGGACAACGGCACAGGAGGACATCCCTCCTGCCTAGCCAGTGTTATTGAGGAAGGACAAGAGCTTCTCCCTTAGAAGCTCATTAGAGCATCCACAGAAGCTGACCCACGCTTCTCTCCCACACCTCCCTCTCTGTGTTACCACTGCTGAAACAGGATCTGTTCCAAACAGCGCTTTCTCTTCCATATCTGCAATTGTTCTGCAGGACACACTGGGAACGTTTCTCTTCTCCAATCTGTACAGCAAGACCCGGGCTAGGAGCAATAGCTCTTTCTCCAGTATGACTGTAGGAAATCCAGCTCAGAGCTATGGCTTTTAAATTCAGCTAGAACTGTGTAAGCAGCTCTTCTACCCTCTCTACTCCACTGATTCCATACCCTCTCCCTGAAACTGGACAGCAGGTGCGTCTACACCAGCCTCATTTGTAGCAGGAACTTCTTCTGACAGCATTTGCTGACGTGCATGGAAGCAAGGGATGGGTGAGCTCTTTTATCTTGACTTCAAACCCATTTGAACAGCAGCTATCCAAGAGTCTGACTCAAGCTCAAATGTTAACCTGTTCTCATTTTGCTCGGGGAATGACTGGGGGTGAGGACAGGGGAAGGAAAGAAGAAAGGAAGAGAGGGAAAGATACAGGGGAAAATCCTAAGTAGGATAAAAAATGGGAAAAATAAAGACTCAAGAAATGAGAACAAGAAAATGAATGTAAAAGAATGTAAATCCGGCAGAGAGAAAGGCTTTTCTATAGGCACCCTTTGCACAAGCCTATCTTTGACTTATAGTCTAGGAGCTGTAAAACATAATAGATGCTCTCCTTCAACTGGAAAAAGAGTTTGTTTTTTTAAGCAATCTCCTCTGACAAATGGTTAAAATGTTTAAACTATTCAAAGAGAATAACTAAAACTAGCATTTCTTACACCCTTGGCACTGTTTTAGGGAGTTTAAAAAATCTGGATTTCACCCTTTCCCCCTAAAAATCTGTAGCATTAATTAAAAGGGTGTGTCAGAAACCGGCTTCAGTCAGAGCATCGACCTGCCTGTGCTGTCACCAGTTTGAAATGCAAACAGAATTATGACTTAGACTAAAACATTTCTAATAAAAAACAACAAGGCCATTTATCAGCAGGCCTCAAACAACGGGAGGTTTCATTTGAAAAGTGAGATGCATCCTCTCCTGCCAAGTACTGCAGTAGTAAGCCATGGACTTAATACAACTTTGGCTTCCTGTGAAAGGATCAGAGGTTCATCTGAGGGAAATTGGAGAAGCAATTAAAAGTAAAGCTCCTGTCTCACCCAAATCTAGCCATGATTTATCCAGTAAACTGAACATCTACTGTCTGCCTGAAAGCAGAGCAGTAACGAAGCCCTGACTTGGGAAACCAAATACTGGCATGCTCAGGCACACACAGCTAAACCTTTTGTTCCTAAAGAATTGCACTGAAAATCACTAGTGTTGGGACCCAGTTTTCAGTGGTGAGAGTGCTACTCGCATACATAAGGACAGATATTGTATGTTTGCCTTCGCCTTTTCTTGATTGCATTTGCAGCTGTGACAAAGGCTGGACAATCTTGCACTATGGCAAGCTGATGACACTTCACTCTTGTTTAAAAATCCAAGCTAAAACGTAGACGTCTTTGTGTCTGTGATCTTCCTGTTGCCTTTGGTGTAAGAAAACCACCGCCTATGGTAAAAGTAAAGATGACCCTTAAGAAAATGGCTGTTTTAACATCCTCTTGCCTTTGTCGTATGTCACAGGTTCACTCAAAAACAACGAGCCCATCAAAGAGCCTCTGAATGTTTTATCTCATAAGGGATCGCCATCTCCAGTAAACTCTGATAAGACAACGTTAGACGAACTATGGATCCAAAGGTAAGGGAGTGCACATGCAGGTCATTCAGCGGGCCTCTGCTGAAGAATATAGTCAGTGGTGTCAGAGCAAGAATGCTTGTTTTGGGAAGGACAGCTGGACTAAGCTATAGCTCTGATCCATGCCTTCTCACCTTGACTTGCAGTGCTGCATTCAGCCTTAATGATATATATTGTATAACACTAGCGTCATGGTATAAATGGTCTTATCGGCATAAGTTTGGAGAAGACAGGGAAGGAGAAGGGGGAAGAAGACAACAATAGGGAAGACTGAAAAAAGGGGGATGTGATGCTGGATCACCCAGTGGCGTAAGCAAAGAGGGCAGACTGCCTTGAGCAGCTTATTGAGAGAATAAGGAATGTCTGCGGGCGTTTCCTTATGGAACGCCCCAACATAAGGGTGATCTCATTCTCAGCCTTCCCAGAGGGCCCTCCTGAAGCCCCATACAACCCCACATGGAAAAGAGGATTTTGTAGCTGAAGAAGTAGCTACAAGGATGCTTTCTAAAGTATTCTGACCTTCTGTCTGATGTTTACTTTGAAAAACAGGTAGACAAGAGAGGCTTTCAGCGAGGTAGCCCTTTTTGGCTTACATCCCTCAATGACGTAGGTCCGGCAAAAGGCCTTGATCCCACAACTCACAAATTTACCTATATCCCATAAATTTTCCATGCCGTCTTGCCACCGCACCCAGGCAGAGAGAGGAGCATCTACCTAGCCTTATGTTTTCTACTATATGAGTGAGGTATTCTCCCAAACTCACTCTCCATCTCCTCATCTCTTGTGTGTGTAACTATGAGGCAGTCCCTACTTGTACTGTAGCAGATCAAGCTGAAAGCGCTGAACACTTGCCCTCTAAAGGTGTGTGCATTACACTGCACTGCCTGGTCCTAATTACTGAGCCCAGCTGTGTTGGTGTAATGCATAGTGCCTTTCCAGGCACCCTTCCTTATGGAGAGGACTCCAGAAAAAAAAATTTTAGCCAAACTGTCACGTTCAATTTGAATAAATTAATTGCCCTATCTAAAACTGATTGCCCTTTGGCATTAAACTGAGCATATAAAACTAGACAGTTATGGTCTGCTGCAATGTCAAACCCATCTGTCTTCCTCTCCTTGTGGCATAATCATCACTGTCAGCCTCTGACATCCTGACACTGCCACTTAGGCAGCTCTGAAATGTGCAAATCCAGATTTCCCCTGGAGCTGGAAACAATGAGCCTATGCTGGGAGTCAGTTTTATCAAAGATGCTGCTGTGCACAGAGCTTGACAGGTCAGTACAGCTTCTAAATCATGTGTCTGCTAAAAGGAGGCAGTGTTGCTGAGTGGCATCATCTCTTGCAACTGAGCAGATAAATTTGACAGAGAATGAGACCAGAGCTCCAGCCAGCTCAAACTGAGCCCATGTCCTCCTTTCCCCTTCTCCAAAAGATCAGCTGTAATTTATAAGGGAATGGCTAGAAATCTGCATTATGAAAAGCCTTCAGGAGCCTAAGGATATTGCCATTATTTGCAGTAATCACTAATCTCCCCCTTCTATGGGGAAAACAGGCCTGTGCAGATAAGGCATCTAAAATATTGTCACTGGTCTCAAGAAATGCATGTAATCTCTCCCCAAACGAATACAACTGGTACCTGTCAGCTCCTGAAAGCAGAAGCTAGTATTTATGCAGAAAGAACAGGTTAGGCACCTCTGAACAGCACGGGGAAGGTCCATGGGGTTCTCAGGAGTGAATCACTGCGGTCCCGAGGGCACATGGGGCACCAGTGCTGCATTTCTTCACACTCAGCAGCGTCCTCCAGCAGCTACATAAATGCTAGGGCTGGGCAGGCACAATCCCTTCTCCTTGCATGAAGGTAACTAGCAGGTCTGACACAAACGGGTTCTTCACAGGTAGGGATGTCACGTCACATACAGCTGTGCTACATAATTTAGGACAGGAAGTAAACACAGCTGGAGAATGTAGTAAACAGCTCAGGAAAAGGAATCATTATCTGCATTGTACTCAGATGGGATACAGACTTTGACACTCTGATTAAGGAAAAGCACCATAGGCTCCTTCAAACCCACTGGTGACTTGAATCTATGTGTCATTCAAAGCTCTGCGAATAGTACAGTAGCTCACTGATCTCAGAGCATTGATGTCTGAAAACAAGATGATCACAAACATTATTGCTGGTGTTCCAAAATCTGCCATATGCGCTCCATAAGATGCTTCTTAAGAGCATTGGTTGCTATGCCTAACTATTCTCAAATTATTTTTTCCCATGACCTTTCCTCTATGTGATCCCCAGTCCTAAGTACTCTAGAATTCTCCACAACATCCTGTGTTTCCCTCCCAGTCTCCTGCAACTGTACAAATATCCAAACCCCTCATATGATGAAACACTTCCCAACAACTCGGCTGACTTGCCCTGAACATTACAGTGCCGAGCTTCCAGCACAATTTCTGTTTTTCAGAGCAACCAAAGCCAAAGACCTGGAAGGATCTGAACTCAACAAAAGCTGCTCTTTCCCACTGTGATCAGTCCTTCCAGTTTCAGAGTGGCAGCAGTTGCACAGACAGAGATCATACAAAGCCATCACAGAAAAACATCCACCAGGGTGGCTATCCACAACTGTCAGCCTCAGCTGAAAGCAGATCCCACAGAGACCAGAAAATTAGTCATTTCAAACCCTGGAAAAGAGATTCACTAATGAGAGTCTATCTTATATTACCAGCTAATAGGACGTTGACTTCATTTCTAATACAATACAGATGTTTTAGCAGATGACTGTATTATTTACCTACCACTTCCCACTGAGTCAGATTCCAAAAATGATATGTCTTTATTATGGGCCACTAGTTACAGTGGAAGAGAAACTCAGTGTGAAATTTCATGTTGCAAAGCTCACTGCGAGATCATTGGTCTACCAGTGCAAACTATTTTTTTAGGCTGGTTATGAGACCTCCAATTCAGAGAAACAAAGATCATCTAAAAATCATTTGATTACGTTTGATCTGAGCTCAGAGAACAGAAGTACTACAACAGTGAATACAGAGTCGCGTTCAGCAGCAACAAGGAATCTAACTTATTTGAATTAGAAAGAAACAGTGCCCATGTAAAATAGCATAGCACTCTGAAGGATGCTTGTGTGAATTTGGGTTAGCAACGCTCAGCACAGCACTGTTTGTCCTGGGCAGTAGAGGGCACTGCTTTTATAGCCTGATTTAACCAAAAAACGGGGAAAGCCTCTAGGGAGGCTGGGACCTGTATTGCAAAAGGTCCTATACCATACCGAAGCAGTTTTTTTCTACTCATGAAATAAATTTCTAATAGTCACCTCTTCTCTGTGCTGCCAATGGTGCTTCAGTTTGCAAGTGATGAAGTCAGGAATAGCTAGTGCAAACACATGTCGACCAAACCTTTATATTTTGTCAGACTACAATGATTTTTTGCTCTTTTAGAGAGAGAGAGAGAGAGACAGATAGATAGATAGATAGATAGATAGATAGATAGATAGATAGATAGATAGATAGATAGATAATTTTTTCTCCTATTCCTCTTTCTGTACAATATGAATCTTAAAAAGTCTAAAAGCAGCAGTATTTGCAGGGAGATTTAAAAAAACTAATAAATTTTCAGTAAAAATAGCCACTCTAGAGAGTAAAATGGGATTACTGTCAAAATCTCATATTTCACAGGATCATACAGAACAGTAAGCAGTAACATACATAATTCTAATTAAGTATTCTTCCAGCATGAAGCCAATGATGATCCCAATCCCAGTGTGCCCACCTATTCCACCCAGTTCTGCTTGTCAGGATTTTCAGTCCAGTCATGGTTTCATTACCTGGCAAGGTCTAGGTTTTGCCCTCCAGCTCTCTCAATCTGATCTGCTTCATCTGGACATATCCTGATCCTTAGGTCCCCAACCAACCTCTTTGTTTCACTCCTTTCCTATCAGCTTCAACACAATTCTCCACAGGATTTCCTCAGCCTACTGTTTCCCAGACACATTATTCCTCTCTCTTCCCTCATGCAGCTCATAACTCAGTGTCCTGCTGTTCCCCAGGCTCTTCACCCTTTGGATCCTCATACAATCTTAATCTCCTGCTCCTCGTAGCTCCACTGCTACAGTTTACAGCCTTTTCCAACTGACCATTTCCTGAAGCACCCAGCTGTGGGTGAGTTCCCCTCTTCATAGCAGTTTCCTGGTCCAGAAGTAGATGCATCCCTCTCCATGCTTGAGTTGTGCTCCCTCTGTTTTTCAGTCAAGTAGTTTTCTCACCATGCTGCCTGCTCCCAGCACAAGGATCACCGAGGATATGGCAGAAATGGCCTTCATTCACAGTGCCTAGAACTGGACCAGGCAGTTTCTACAACTGTAATATCAGAAATGTTTCTCTCAGCCCTCGGCAGGGTACACATTCTCTCCATGGGCAGCAGCTCAGGGATTTTAGATGCTAAAATATGTCTAAATTTTGTGTGTATTGCACAGAGTGGTAAAGGGCCTATAATTTCTATGGATTTTCATAAGCGTGGCAAAGATGAAGCCCTGGCAACCCCCAAATTTCAACTCATATTTCAACAGAAACCAAAGCTTCTCAAAGGATAGAACAACAGCTTTGCTGTTTTCCTTTAACAGGATCCAACAATATTTTCCTAAGCCTAAAAAACTGTTAGTTGCTTTTAATATATATATATATATATATATATATATATGTAAATCTATGGCAGATAGTCAGTAAGTAAAAATGTAACCCTAATGATTATGAGCATCAAAAGGCTAGAAGCACCTAAAGGTAGGGATCTCACAATAGGTAGTTCTGAACATTTTTAGTTATCAGTAAGGATGCCAGCTCCAACAGATATAATTAAGGTATTTTTATGAAAGCTTAAGGAGGTTCTGGAGAACAGATGTGCTCTTGGCCTTTAGGATCTAAAAATATTAGGGATGAGGAGTTCCACTTATCTCCCACTAAAAAGTCAAAAACCAGAAATAAAAATTGCACAGACACACCCATTGTCAAAAACAGTGCTAAAAACCACAGATGAATAGAGAGAACCTGAATGAACCTGATGTATGAAAATATCCTTGACTAGGTATAACGTTATTCAAGTCTATTACTAACTTCACACTTCACATACTTCGTTAGCTCAATTAAAACAGTGCTTCTTACCTCATCTTGTGGCCTTTCTTAGTGTGAAACTCCCACTGACTAGAAGGGTTTGGGGAATTTTTCATGAATAAGATCTGATGGACTGCCTCTTCTCTTTTTAGTTTCTGGAAGAGGAGGTCTAATTTCTAAAAATTGCTATAAGGGAACATTTAAAAAATGCTTTTCAATGTCATTTGAAAATAAACTCTTTGCACATCTTTATTCCAAGGATTGCTTTTGAGTTTAGATGCATATAAGAAATCTTAATTCAAATGATTAATCATTTTTCAGAATCACTAGTGCCTGAAAATACAAGCCAGGGTTGGAAATTCATCCCTCAAACAACTTAAATGAGATAATTGTAATAAACTAATTATAAACTCACACCAATTATCACATTTTTAATGCAACCATGGATTAGGTCAACCAACATTTAAAATCTTTTCCAACAGCAGCACAGTGAATCTGGGAACAGTCCACAGCAACATCAACACCTTCTTTGCAGAACGTAGACAAGCTCAAACCCACTCTCCTTTGCCCACAGGGAGCTGAACCCTGGTCATGCTCCATGTCACCAGAGTGTGGCCATCTAATGATGGCCATGAGGATCATTTCCAGTGCCTGTGTGCTTGGGGATCCTAAGAATTCCTGACAGAAAACTGGGCTTTGGTCTGTCAGGGCATTGCATGACATCTGTCATCAACAAGAGCACAGGGCACACAGCACCACTTGTGTGGTGCTGGGGTAGCATTTTCAACTAGTTGCTTTAATGTATGCAGTTCTAGTAGTCAGATGCTCTCTTTCCCCCTACAACTAGACAGGGAATTTCAAGGTGAAATACAGGGGGTTTGGTCAGAAAACTGATTTGTCGTGAGATTTTACTGATTTTGATGATATGGGGGAAAATTTCTTAGGCTCCAGATCAAATTCATTGTTGATACAGTGAGAAATTTTCTCCAAACTCCTAGTCAGACAGTTAAGATTAGGTGGAGCAGGAACTTCTGCCTGAGCTTGCAGTTCCACAGCAGTGTAAAATAATCCAAGACAGCTCTGCCATGGCCCTGCCATCCATCTGCGTGTCTGCCACGTCTGCGATGCTGGCACTGAGCTCACCCTGTAGGGAGACTATGCAGCCACACACAAAGCTAGTTCTACAAAAAAAACCTTAATCATTTTCCACCAGTTTAGCTGCCCAAACCTGCTTACCAAGAATGAGATGAGTGCTGACATAAAAGTGGAGGTAGAAACCTGCCTCAGGGAGTCAAGTGAAAAGTGGAATTGAGCAGCTGGGTCAGCGTAAACTGCACACAAAGTCCTAACAATTGCTGGAATAGGGAGGAAGAAAGAGGCAGCTATCCCAGAGCTATCCTACCTAGCAGAAATAGTCCAGTATTGGCTGGCCTAAAGTGGTATCTGGTGAACAAGGCAGTCACCAGGTTCAAGCACCTTTCCCAGTGACCAGAGAAAGCAGAGCAGCTTCGGGAGGAGAGACTGATCCACTCTGGAACAGGCAGCAACATATGGGATGTGAGGGAATGACACAGCCGTGACCCCAACCTGGATCCCCCACACCCAGCATGAACATCCCAGCCACCAGACTCCTGTGAGAGAATCACTTGTTTGCCTGCCTTCATTTTTCATTACAGACTTTGAAAGCTTTCTGGTTTGTCCCCAGACAGAAAAGCAAGATTGAGAAAATCCTGACCAGTTTTGCAGGACAAAAATATCTCCTTCTCACTAAATATCATTTATTACTCTGGTCCCAGAGCACTGGGAACACTCTGTCACCTCACTAGGGAGAAAAAGTATTTCTCAGGCACTTGTTCTGTTTACAGACGTTCTCTTTATGTCAACATGAAGTATGAGAATAAGCCTGCAGAGGAAAGAGCAACATTTTCGAAAGACTGACTTAAAATTAAAAAAGCAAAAAGTTCTAAAGGAAGGAAAAGTAGAGTGTTATTCACTGCTACACAGTGGAATAGATCTCCGAGACACCGAAATACAAGCTCTGGCCTCCCATGGACACGGGTGGCATTGCACTCTCAGCTGGTGTTCTCACCTCTTCAGAGCTTCCAGCGTTTTTATCATCAGTATTACTTTTAGTGATATTTTTGGGTTTTAATCTCAGACCAAAAGTGAAATTATTTCGGAAAATTGAAAGGAAAGAGGAAGACAGGCAGGATCAAATTACCAGACAGTTATGGGATCTTGAAAAGATGCTTTCTATTTTTGAATGTTTTTCATAAGATGACCCAGAGGCTTTTTCTAAAAAGAAATTTCAATTTGCAACAGATTTAACCCTTGGGAGTGAAGCAATGTGGGGGGTTAGAATCTGTTAAACTCTTAAAGCATACTTCTGAAAGATTTAATTTTTTTTATAGTAGATACACACAAAAGTTATATTTAGATGTATATTCATTCTAACAGTGTCAGTAAGAGTTTATGCACTGACTTCCCTTTGCACACTAGGGAGAACTCCCCACTGCTCTTGGTCCTTCCCTTTAGAAAATAGTAAACAGCATCCCTGCTTTTCCAGAATTCAAGATAACAAAGAGGCTCAAGTACAGTTTATGTCCTCGCTCCCCTTTTCTAAGAAAAAAGCTTTTTAGCATCCCACCCACTTACTAAAACCCTTAACAATATTCTTGCCCTGGCAGCAAGCCACCAAAACGTCAGTCATTAGGCAGAACTCCAGATAGTCTCTGCTGCTTAATCCCTTCTACAAGGTTTTGCTTGTCCCCTCACTCACCTGTCTCCCCAAACCCCTTAGCCCCAGTGTTTAATGGCTGATAACCCATTTTCATCCCAGAGTGACCAGCTACCCCGTGACAATCTCCCCCCTGAGCTGCCCCAGCTGTCAGGCTGTCCTCCTCCTCCTCCTCCTCCTCTTCTTTAAGTGCAAAACAGGCTCCAGCTCACACCTTCACCCTGATTTTTCCTATTGGTTGGTTGTCTGGTCCTTCTGACCTCCCAGTCCAGGACTGGACCTGGACTGGGCTGACAGTCTTCTCCAAGTCCTCAGCGACATTTCCAGGTGTTTTTCTCTCCCGTTCTGCCTTTTAATGACTCAAGGACCGAGCTCTCCAGTGTGCCAGATCGAGATCTAGTTCACATGAGCCAGAGGAGTTTTTCTGAATGTATAGCCATGTGCTGATTGGAAGATATCTTGATACATCATTTAGCAAATACAATATAAAAATGACAAAAAGAAAAGCATTTTACACATACAGACCAACACACAGATTTTATGTTGTTGCATAAATTACGTTATCACGTACAGAAAAAAACACAGATATTTATGCAACAGAGAGAAAGCGAACGCAAGGAATAGCTGAGCATTTTCTGACTGTTAACTCCTCAATTGCAATGTGGTGCAGATGACGTTTTCTCGCTGAGGGTTACTAACGTGTAGGGAAGAGCTGCACCCAACCTGTCCGCAAGCACTCGAACTGATCCGAGGGTGTAACCGTACTCTGGAGCTCAAGAAGATTTATCCCTGAGGCGGAAAAACAATTCCCTGAACGAAGACAGATATAGATCGTTGAGTACTGAGATACTTACTGCCTAAACGAGACAATATATCCTTATGGAAGTAGCGACGCTAAGGAAGGGGAGACGGGGGAAATGACCGAGCGGAGGAGGCGAGGATAGCGGTCAATCCCGCGGGGTAATCAGGGGCGCAGCTCCCGGCAGGAGGGATTAGGCTGAGTTTCCCAGTTACATTCCTCCATCTCAGGGTTTCATTCCCGGAGAAGAAATGCACCATATGCACCAGATCTGGAAGCAGTTCAGGAGAGCCCCCCTCTCCCACCCCCTTTTCTCCCTCCAAGCCGGTGCCAGCCGCACATAGGCAGAGAGGTGCAGGGATGGGGGGCAGAGCTGCACCCCGGGTCTGAGGGAGGAGAGGTCAGTGCCAGGGCAGGGCCCCCCTCCCGCTGCGGGGTGGCCGTGCATGGAGGGGCTGGGGCACGGGGTGGGCTGGGG
>NW_020799111.1:2975467-3047962 GCF_003259725.1 Athene cunicularia | reverse complement strand
CCCACACCCCTGTGTGCGGTGGTGCCGCCCCCCCGAACCCCGCAAACCGTTCAGCGAGTGGAGCCCCGATCTAAACCCCAGCGGTGCATGGCAGGAGGGGTGAGGCGACCCAACTCTGGCCTTGCTGGGAAAATAGAACGACCGTGGCCTTGGCAGCGGCGTGTTGCTGTCTGTAGCGGCATCGGGTTCGCACGCTGCCTGGCAGGACATTTCATGCTGCTGCTGTGCAGCTTCGCCTCCGTTCATAAATAACGCTTACTTCTTGTAATTACGAAGCAGTTAATCGTTACGACTTCAGCCAACTTTCTGCTGAAATCTGATCTTGCGTGCTCCAGAAGGCGTAAGGCCAGAGTACTGGGTCAGCTGTCCAGCTGGATGTTTGCTTTCTGCACCGGGGTCAGCCTCTGTTTGTAACAGCCACTGGTGTAGCATTTGCAGAGGAGGACTAAGTTGTATTATCATTTGCGGTCTCTTTGCGAAGGCAGAGCTGAGGTGGCTGTGGAGGAGAGGACTGTAAGGGTCTTGCTTTTGCGGTATTTTTGAGGGGGTTTTTTTGTGGGATGCGGAGAGGACCTTCACAGCTTGTTTCTTGGTTGCCCACATCTGAATTGTGACATTCCTCTGAGGGATTTGGGCCAGCACAGTGTTAACCCCCACCCGGAGGCAGCTTTTATGGTGGGAATATAGAACCTTCATTTTTAAACAGTTCTGTGCAATTTCAGGAAATGAAACTGAAAAATATTTGAATCTAGAGGGCAGGAATTTTGCACTTTGCATGGGAAAATCAGATAACTAGCTCTCCTGAGCAGCAGGGTGAACCTCTCTGGCAGGAACGAGGAGGCTCCGAGCTGTCTGTGGGAGAGGAGAGCGGCTGCAGTCTGGTGTGGGGTCGTGGCGGGCAGGGCTGATTCTTACAGTGCCTGATGCCACAGGGACAGTGCTGGGGAAAGAGGCTCGTGTGAAACCAGCAGCCTGCCAGCATCTGTCAGACAAAACAGCCGAGTTCGGGGCCTTCTGGAGGAAGGTGGTGAACAATTTGCATGGATGTTGCCAGATCTGTTACTTGCTTTTGGCTGTGTAGGTTCTAATTTCCCAAGTCAGATGTGCCAATACCTTGACAGTTTACTGGGACTGTGCCGCTAAAAGGCATGATAAAAATACTAAAACCAGCAGGACTTCTAAGCAACCCAGTTGCTATATTCATATGTATTTTTATGTGCTGTATATCAGAAGGAAGCTGTGCAATAGCTCCGCACACGTCAGTGTAACTGCAAGTAGGTCTGTTGCACCTTGATGGAGAAGACAGGGTTTTGACAACTAGGGATGCTACGCATATCCCCAACAGAGAGGTCATTTCGAATGGCTGGAATCGCTTCTTTCCCTCCCTCCTGTGTTTGAGGCATTAATGGACTTGCTGCCTGAAACTGGAGCAGAGAAATTTAGAGAAAACGTCTCCGGACCTCCTGAGATTTTACATAGCTTTCACTGTAATAACGTTTACTTTAAGAGCACTGAGAACTCTCTAAGGCGAGCATTTTCTACAAATAGTAACTAGTTTTTGAGTTCCCCTCCCAGTTTTTGAGAGAGTTGGTAAGGGAGACTGTGACAGCAAAATTAAATGGAATAAACACAAAGGGAAGTCTATCATGTACTATATAAACTATGTAAACACTCTTAGGAAGACCAGCCTTAACCACTTAAGTCAATAGGCGAGACCAAACCCATGCTCTGACTGCACGTTAACCTTTAGCCAGGTCATGGTAGGGACAGTTGGGGCATTAAGCAATGAATGGAGCTCATACCGGTCTCTGACAGTTTGTACTTGTTCACTTACTAAATGTAAGTATTTACTAAATCATTGTATCTTGAGTCACATTCAGCTGCTGATCTCAGCTTCTTTCTGTACATTCAGTCAGTTCCCTGATGTATTGCTCTCCTTTCAACATGTCAAAACCCTGCTCCTTGACCTTGCATTGGTTACGCCACCCATCCTGTGCTGTGACCGTCTCCTGCTTCATCTAGAGTAGGCTTTTCTGTGGCTTCTCTCCCTCTCTCTCTCATCTAAGCCTTTCCTCTACTCATTGTAACCTCTTTATCGATATATGGATGGACTTTTCACACCAAGATAGTGACGATGCCTTTTATCCTTGCTGGCACAATTTGCTTTATTTCTACCTACCCTTCTTCTGCCTAAACACCTACCTGTCTTTTGTCTTTCTTCTGGTATCATCTTCCTGTTTCGTCCCCATACTGCTGTCTGTGGTAGAGCTTCAGCCAGTCTGTCTTTAGCTCCCTCTTAAAATGACTTACCTTACTGTCGTTTCTGAACAAGTTCTGGTGGTAGATGCCTTGAGTAAATCAGATCTCCCCATGTCCGTAGTTGCCTTTGACTGCCACTGAAGGCTCCATAAGTCTTATCTGTTTAGTTGGTCAGACAGGGAACCTGGAAACAAAATCAAGTTTCGTTGTCTGGATTTTATTTCCTTAAAGTAAGGGGGAATTTAATCTTGAGGATCTCTTTAAAGGGCTGCTCTCCAGATCTGGAAAAGGGACACTAAATTCCCCTTAAAATACCCTTCATTGCCTCAGATTTGCAGGGCAGACCCACCAGCACAACATGGCTGTATAACCAGACACTGCACAAATAATTTATCTCCAATATGAGTAAAATAGATTATGCTTCACTTTCTCATCATGTTTTCCCTTGAGTCAAGCGCTGCCCATACTGCTGCAGGGTGTTACTTCCCAGCCTGTCCTGCTCTCTGGTGTGTGGTTCAGTGGGGCAGAAATTACCCAGTGCCCTACTCCACCAGAGCCTTCAAGCACAGGCTGAGCTTACAGATCAGAACCACTGAAAGCAGCTCAAATTTAGCAGGCTCTCCTCTCCATTCCTGAAGGAGCCTTTTCACCCCACTATATCCTCAGCACCCTCACTGGTGCTGAATAACAGGCAGAAATGCTTAGGAAAGCCATATAAGCCTAGTTGACGCAGAGAGAAATTATGTAAGTAGCAGCAGGATGCAAAACTTCAGGGGAAGTCTCCTCTCTTCAGTTATCGTGTAGGAAGCTAACAGAAGACTGTATGGTTTCCTAGGCACAGCTACACTTATTGCTATTTTAATCCAGCGTTGAACATTTTTCCAGGGAGAACAGATAACAGGATACTCTTGCAGACTGCGGTAATACTGTCCTTGCGCCTGCACTTTTCCCCAGCGTACTTCTGATATAGTGACTGATATAGAGCCTCGTGAAAACTGGCCCAGAGATTTAATAAGCAGTAACGTCTACGTTTCTGACCTCCCTAGACAAACTCCTGACCCAGTTGTCTCTCACCTTATTACACACACAATCTGCTGCTGAGATCCAGTATTGTGAATGTATGTGACCAGATAGATTTTAGCCCCTAATGATTCAAACAAAATAAATTATGAAGTTGTGGAGTTTTTTTAACATCAAGGACTTTTTTCTTTATTCATTCATGTTACACTTTGCAATACAGGTATAAACCAAGGCAGATAAAGTAAATTGTGCTCCTTCAATTTGAGTAAGTGAGGAGAGTGACTTGGAGCAGGCTCATGCTCTCTTGTCTTTTCCTGTCTTCTAAAGTTTATTTTATATTCAAGCAGTTAGTATTCTAGGTCCTACACGTGGCTCAGAAAGAGAAACAGGACAGTTGGAAAACCCTAGGAGAGACAAAGGATCTTCTAAAGATGGCCAAGGAATTTCAGGTTTCCTACATTTTTTGTGCTGTCAGTTGAAATCAGGGGTGGGGCATATTCCGTGCAATTTCGTCTGCTCCTGGAATTAGTAGTTGAAACTCAGAAGACACCTCATGTGATTGATGTGCCACAAGATGGTGTGAATTCAGAGCCTTTTCCTTAGTGCTGTAGCATTCAGGTACCTTTTCAATGTTAATTTTGTATCTTCAATAATCATAGAAACTGAGAAGGAAATTAAGCAACATGTCCAACGCTTTCCTCCTTAAGGATTGTCGTGGCCATCAAATTGCTCCTTTAAAGTAGTTTCAAGGTATGCAGTGTTACTGTTCCAGACACACACTTACACATACCTATCAGTCTATATAACTTGTAACATAATAATATTGCAGAGAAAATCAAGGTTTAAAAAAACATTTAAAAGCCTGGCAAATAATAAAACACTACTTTTATGGTCTTCCAGTTGATGACAGATTCATCTGACTGTGTTACAAAATGTTTGGGGAGAGCAGATTGTTGACAACACTTTAGATTTAGAAATGGCCTTCCATTTATAGTTTCCACTTCTGGCTGGAATAGGAATGCTCTAAGGGGCTTTTCTGCTTAGCACAGGAGGGATCTTTCTGACCTCTGCTGAGGTGAACTAATGCAAAACAAATATCCTTTCCCACAATATATTTCTACTCTTGTTGAGCTGTAACCTCTCAGACCTGTTAATGTTGCCTCCTAGGGCTTTTGTATCAGGAATATCGAGATAAATCTACACGCCAGGAGATTGAAACCAGACGACTGCAGGATTCACAGACAGACCCTGAGGAGAGTTCACCCAGTGAGGAAACCCCATCTGAAGCAGAACCTACAAGTACAATCGAAAGCAAAGCTCCACCGCAAATCAGTTTGCTGAGGAACTCCAACTCCAGGTTTAACTTATGGCAGGATCTTCCTGAGATCCGGAGCAGCGGAGTCCTCAGCATCCTCCAGCCAGATGAGATCAAGCTCCAGGAGGTAACAGGGGAAGGCGGACTGTTTCTTAGCTGGGTTGCTGCTTAAAAGAGTGAGAGTGAATTAAGTCAAATTATCAAAATCTAAAAATTAAAAGCTTCTTAGCAGTCACAGACAAGTCTTGCCCTGCTGATTACTTTTCTGTGTTGCACTGGTTAGCACCACTCACTCTTTTTTTGAAACTACAGATGTTGTTCTGTATGCTATTGCTGCTGAACATTACTGTAGCAAAAAAGAACTTATTTTCCCTTTTCTAATTCAGCATTAGGAGCAATTTACAAAGGAAGGGAGGGATAATGAAGAGGCTCTTGCAATAGAGCTTTTGGTTCCCCATGCACATTAATCCTTTTCTAAAGTTACTAGCAAGATACATACTTGCCACCAGAAATCTTAGAATTCAGCTGTTAACTTTGTTTTAAATATGATGGCATTAACAGAAAGGGAAGAGACGGAGACTGATAAGCTTCCGTATTTTAAAATATTGTTACTTGGAGTCTTATGCAAAACAGCAAAATATAACAACAGGCATATTTGCAGTTTAGCCATACAGTGCAGTGACATCACTATTTAAGAGTCACATGCTGCTAATTTATAGAGCTGCATCAAACAGTGAAAGGAGTAGGTGGGGCTGCCACAATTAATGAAAACATCAGTCACACAACCATTTACAACTGGTTGCTATTTTGGGGAGCGTGGGGAGCGTGAGCACTCTTCACTGGATTTGTAGCCAGCAGTGGAGACGAAGCAGCCTTGTTCAGTGTGTGGTATGCGTTATAATATGAGCAATGGGCCTTCAAAGGCTCAATCCTGTGAGTCCTACCAGATTCCTGTGCCAGAATTGCTTCTGGTGAGACTGTTGTGACCCCCTATCTGTTCAGCGCTGGCTCATGAGATTGTACCCAAAATGAAGAACACCTCTGGGTGTGAGCTGTTCCGCCTAAGTTTACTTGGATTTGCACAATCAACATTTATGAATCCCGTGTGTATACAGTGCCACCCTAGTCCTGGCCAAGGCTGTAACTTCCCTGTTACACTGGAAAGGATCATCTCGTGAACCACAGGGCTGTGATGGGCAGGGCAGTGTTATTTACACCCTTGGTGGAAGGGACCGGTGTTTATACAGGGTAGCTTGGGCTGGCAGCACAAGGTGTTAGTGTGTCAGGGTTATGGCTGGAGGTGACTAAAATTTGTTGTTTTTCCATGTTCTTCTTCTGCACTCGTTATTTCCATATCAGATTTGTTCTGTTTACCTGGCAAAACACGGTACTTCTAACTGCCAGCATTACAAACACAATCTGGCATCTGACAAATTACAAGCTTTTTTCCTTTCTGCTTCAAAATGGGGAATCTTTTACAGAGAAACAGTCGCTTAAAAGTTTGCGTTACAGATTTCAAAACCTGCCATTTCTGTTGAGTTATGTTCATTGCCTGGAGGTGTTCTAAAGAAAAAAAATCTCTGTGCTGCTAAACCTCAACATTAAGTGTGCTGAATTTTCTTCTCTCTGCTTAAATAACATCAGAAATAAAGCAGATGGGGATGGGACAGAGCTGTCTTAAAGAAATGCTGTGCTTTCCCCTGATGTATGTTTATCAGAGCTGAAATTTTTTTCCTGTTTGTTCTGGGATTAGCACAGTAAGAGATTATAAAATTGCTCAAAGCCAGAAAACTGTGAAATTGGCTGAACATTGAATAGATAAAATGGAGAATTTGCTTTGTGAGCAGAGTCAAGGACAGAAAACAAGGAGGGCTGGAGAAATCACTGAGGCAATTGAAGAGATGATGTTAAATTCAGCCTTGCCATAAGCAAGCACTGCTTGCTCCTGCAGCGCTGGAACTGTGCTCACATTGTATGTGAATCGACAGTGTGAGCTGTGCATGAGGGCTTGATTATGTGACTGTAAAGTGTTCAGCTTCATGAAGAATTGCAGGAATTTACCTGAAGTACAGGGCAGCAGAAATTCGGGAGTAAATGTCTTAAGGACAAAATCGTACCTTTCTGACCCATTTTATCTTCAAAGCTGTGGTAAACACAGGGACTAGAAGAGCTTGCAGCTTTTCAGCCAGGAAAGGCAGAACAAGAGTATTATTTACACCATAGGGAGGAATACCAGTACCGGAATGGAAAAAAATGTGAAGCAAACCCCCCTGTTCATAGCTGAAGAAGGGAACGCCACCATAACTGTGATGGAGCAGGGCTTAAACAGTCAGAGAAAAAGTTGCTCATCTACAGTAATCTGCAAAATGAACGAGACAAGAACAAGAAGAGGATTCTGGTCTTTGTTATTGGCGACAATGGAAAATGACTGAGCAGGTTATCAATACAAGATAAAAAGCAAGACACAGGTGTTTTTCAAGCATCAAAACAAGAAACTTGACTGAAAGAGCAATGGATGCTCAAAAAGTGTCATGGAAGGCAATTCATCATTGTCCCCATTGAAACAAATGAGCCAGAAAGTGGAGTTTCACGAAGGAGAAAAAACAAAGCAAAACAAACAAAAATCCCCAAAGCCACATCTACCCTCCAGCAATTCCAGCAAAAAAATGTTTTAGCATGGCCTGTTAGCCCCAGGAATGCAAACAGAATTCAGCCTGGGATGCCCTCTGCCACACCAGCCTTTTTCATCTGAAGCAAATGTGAGAGTAGCAAGATGTAAAGCAACAACTGGAAGTGTCACAAAAAATGTGGGTGCAAATGCAGAAAAAGGAAGAACAAAAGAAAAAGCAGAAGATATGTTACATGAACCACCAAGGACTTTAACTATATAGAAGATGTAATGATGCAAGAAGAACAAACCAAAAGAAATGCTGTTTGGGTTCTGACATGGAGCTGACGTGGGGGAAATGGCAGACAAACGTGTGTAGCAGGAGGAACAAACGACTAGAGAGAAAACACACTCCCTGTGTTACATGTGATTTAGGTTAAAACAAATTCTGTCACCAAGGTACTAGGCTCTGAAGAGGTAGTGATCTAGGGATTAGAAGAAACAACATTTAATCAGTGAAACGTCTTTCAGCAAAAACCATAAATTAGATACTGGTATGGCCTTTTTGTGGAGAGGCTCCGGTTTATTCCTCTTTCCCAATTCAGTTCTCTACTTTTCAGTTTTATTTACTGTATTGTTTCTTAATTTTGCCCTTTTCTGCTTGCTAACTGTATTGATTTTCCTGTGCCGTGTTCATCTTCTGTGTTTTAAGAGATTCCAAGCTGAGTAGAACTCACCAAAACCAATTTACTAATAAAAATAGTTTAGCAAAGTATTCTCAATCTTCGAACTGAACCCTTTTTTCTGAGGTATATCAGCTTTGATAGTTTTTTCAAAGGGTTATTTGGATTCGGATCACTTTGTCGTTAGGAAAAGGGACAGAGACAGGCTAATGTGCACCATGTGTTATGGTGTGAATTTAGATCAGAGAGCTGCTGCTCTGAAAATTTTTTTTAGCTCAAGTGAAAGAGGGACTTGAACTTGGTTGTGGGCACTGGTGACATGACTTTTCTGTGCAGGAGGGTATTTGACAGATAGGCAGTCTTTCTTTCTTGTTCCGTTTTCTCAAAAATGACCAAATAAGATTTAGTTTCCTTTTCTTCTTTGAGCAAACCTTAGATTTCAAACCTCTAAATTTGCTGTGCAGTGGATCTGCCCTGCTCCACAGGGATCTTGTGCTGGACTTTGCACTTCTAGCAGACGAATGTCAGACTGGCCCTGTAAAGGCAAACAGGTCTGAGAGCTGGTCAGAGCCAGTGCCGTGGCATTGGCTCACAACAACATCCCTCCTTCTTACCTGTCCTTTAGATGAAGAACAGGACCACTGCAAACAGTTATTTCCAATCTATGCAATAAAACATAATATAGTCTTGATAGGAATTTAGCCTGTAATTACTTACCCTTGTAATGACTTATTAGTTTTTCTCCCTGTTTATCTTCTACCCTTCCTTCTTCCTTAGGCTTCACTTATCTTTTCCTTTCTCAGTCTCTGCCAAAACATAAGCAATGAAAATGATTAGCATAGCTTTTACATGACTATTTCATGAAGTTAATGACCCAGAGGACTGATGGAACAGTGTTGGTCATGTTTCCAAGAGATAATTTCAGACTATTTGTAGACTCCAGAAGATAATATTATACCAACTGACATTTAGTTCATTTTTTTCTCTAGTTATTTTTGCAATTCTGAGGCCAGAAGCTCATACTCCTTCTTTTTCCTTGTGACTGCTTAGAGCTAGGGAAGTTCAGTTATTCCACAGAGATCACGTCATTAGACTTCATGGTTGGATGTTTGCTGCCAGTTTAGGAGGTTTGCAGCCCATTCAAAAGGGAAACAGCAGTCTGGGCTTCTTGGAGTAGGTGCTTTGGGTCTGCAGAAGACCACCTGGATCTCCAAAGTAAATTAAGAAACTTGTGCCTTAAACATACTGTGAACTCTTCGAGAAGCTTGTCCCAATCAGTGGAAATGTTTTTTACCTTCCTGACATCTCCTTTAAATGATTGCATTGATATTTTTACTATGGATTTAACTATTTCCTTGGTATGGCCTGCACTCTGCTCATGCCCATCAGCTCTAGCACCCTACACTATGGTGAACAGCAAATATGCACAAATTAATTTCTCCAAACATAGGCAGAGGGGCTACTACAGATCAGGAAGCAACCTTCTGGATTAAGCAAGTTGTCTGAGGGTTTAAAGGCTGTGGTATGGTGGCAGATCTTGGTCTTGGCTCTTAGGGCCATCCTGCAAAGACCTGGCAGAAAAAAAAAAATCCTGGCTTGGAATGCCTGGAAAGCTGCACTGCAAAATGACTGGTGGTATCAATCTCCAGGATATCAGGAAGGGACAGCTATCCCAGCACATCATGTCTTTGTTGTATCTTTGCCTATTTCCTCTTTTCTTGTCTATCAAATAAAAAGCTACAATTAAAGCTGTAAGAGGTGCATTTAGGACCTAGCCAGTCATGCAGAGAAAGATAGGTTTTCTCTTGGGTTCACTAGGTGCCCTGGTGAAGCTGTTGGGAGCAGCTGAGCTGATACTCCTCCACTTTTCTCACTGGGAATCTGTCCTTGACAAAACCCCCTCATCCTCTTATTCCTTAAAAGCCAGCTGTTCCACATACACTGACCATGTACATTCATTTCTACCTGCACGCTTTGCTCTGCCTCCCTTCTGAGGCTGTGCAGGCACAACCTCCTTCTCTGGTGTAGGAAAAGACTACCTGTTTGGCTTAACTGGCCACTGGGAATTTCCTAGGCTGACAAACCCACAAAGAACTGAAGTGTCACTTCAACTGATATTTAACAGCTCTGGATTAACAGTCCCTCCTTGCTGTGTCCATCCTCAGGCCCTTCTGTGGTACATAGCAACACTTCCAGGAAAAGGCCAAAAAGTGATCATTGGAGATTTCAGATAATTTCTTTAGGAAGAAAATAAACAAAACCAACAACCTAACCCTCTAAAAAAAACCCAACCAAGCCATAAGAAAAACCCCAGCTGATTTGGAAGATATATTTCCATGTGCACAGCACAGAATTTACTGCATGGACCTCCTTGACTCTGCCTGGGCCCTTGCAGCCTTTGAGAGCTGGTGGAGCTCAGGGACGTGCACCTGCACTGCCTGGCCAGCTCCCACCCTCACCAGGGAGCAGCAGAGGAGCTGTGGGCAATGGGGGAGCTTGGGCTCAAGGGCTGAAGCAGCTTTATGTTCAAGGAATTGAGACTTTCACTGAGCTACTTACCAAAAGGTTCCTCTTTCAGTAGCGGCAGCATGGGCCAGCCCCAGGACAAGGAGCCCAAGGCACACCTTCATCAAGAGATGTCTGAAGAATCTAATGATTTTTCACTGTGTTGAAGCCCTTGTAAGAATCTTCAATTAATCTTACTTCAGCTAATGGATTCAGTAGCTGTGTAAATAATAACCTTTTTTATCTACTGCTGAACAAAGACAACGAATGCCTGGAGCGTGAGCTCTGTGGTAACAGTGGACTGTCCTTGTGGCACCTGCGGTGAGCAGAAGGTTTTACAACCTTGTCTCATTGACTGTGAATTATCTCTGAACCAAACCATCAATTTGTCTTTCTGCTTCTCCAGACCACATCCCTGGCCTGAGAAAGCCAGGCTTTGAACCAGAGATTTCTCTTTTAATTGGAGAAGCAAGAGCTGGAATTTGGAGAATATCTGTGGTTTACAGTAATAGTTAAGGACTACCATGTCTTGTCTTAGTCCTTGGTGAATTGGGTCAGAAAAGCACATGGTTGGGGTTGACCAGGGAGCCTCACTTGGACAGCAGCAACTGTATTTCCTTTGGGTCAGGAAAGACACAGGGCCTTGGAGCACCACAACTGTGTATTTCTATTAGCTCTGCCCTGAAAAGCACGTGTTGCACACCGGGACTGCAGCATGCTGGATGCTGTACAGCCCAGCCCCCCTACTGTGGCTTTCCTAAAACAAGAGTGGAAATTCAATCCTCTTAATTGGCCTAAACCTTTACTGAGTCAAAACCAACCGATTTCGACATAGGTGGATGGGCCACCTTTACTTAACCCGGAAAAGAAACATATATTTATATGTGTTTGATAAATGGCACAATAGGCCACAACGAGCAGAGAGATACAAGCCAGTGCTCACAACCAGCAGGGGGATGGGGGGTGCGTGGAGTCTGCCAAGGCGAACGCCCTCAAAGGGAGATAAAAGTGCAGCACCATGACGAGCGGGCACGGGTGGGGGGGTCCAGTGCTTGGCAGCCTCAGGTCAAGCCTGAGCGACACTAAGAAGGAAGGGGGGGGGCCACAAAGTGCTTTTATGTGTGCACATGCACAAAATCAGCCTGCTTATATATAATGAGAAAAAAGAGAGAATTCTGCTGGAGAGATTCAATGGAAGGAAATGTGGTCAAAGAACTCAGGAGAGGGACAGAAGGAGCCAGGGCTGATGGTTGAGGGAGGAAGTCTTCTCCACTGAAGTCCCTGTCCTGTGTAACACATGGCAGATGCCATTGTGGGCTTACCTCTCCCTGTACTCTGGAGGTGGCTGCAAGGTCCATGACTGTGTGCAGCACAGATGTTCTTGTTCTCGCTGTGTGTGCCTCTCTATAGAAGTAGAAGGTACCTGCTGATTTCCTTCTTCGGGATTCTCCCCCAGGCCATGTTTGAACTGGTCACTTCCGAAGCCTCATATTACAAGAGTCTGAATCTGCTGGTGTCTCACTTCATGGAGAATGAACGTCTGAAAAAGATCTTACACCAGTCTGAGGCACACATCCTCTTCTCCAATGTCCTGGATGTCATGGCTGTTAGTGAGCGGTAAGACAACTGCTGCTGGATTTTTGTCCAGCTGAATGCATGGCTTTAGCTAACCTTGTTTGTAGAGGGATGGAGGAGGTGACATGGGGCACTCCGTTACCCACTGTCCTTGCAAAAAGCCTGTGGGCACATACGTTGCTTTGAAGCCCAAGGGCTTCTTCTGTGAGCTACCTGGGACAGACAGGTCACATTTAATATGAGTGTTGGGTTTCTCACCTAGCTTCCTCTTGGACCTTGAGCAGCGGGTGGAGGAGAATATTGTGATCTCGGATGTGTGTGATATCGTCTACCAGCATACGGTTAATCACTTCTCTGTGTACATCACCTATGTCTCCAACCAGACCTACCAGGAGAGAGCTTACAAGCAGCTTCTGTGAGTTCCAGTGCTTGACGCTAAATTATTTTGCAAAATTTTATGGGCCACAGATTTATCTGTAATTTTAATATTTATGGGAAGGAGCTACATAGTACAGAAACAGGATTTCCCACTTCACTGATTTTTCACTGCACCTATAAAAAGAAAACACAATTAAAAGGCTTTATAGTAAGGGTGGGGTGATAAAGTATGCACATAATATACCAAGTAAATTCAGAGCCAGCAGTTCCCAGCTGTGGGAAATATTTATGGTGTACACATTGTGAAATGTATGTATTTTTAAACTGCAAATGGAGGCAAGAGATTGAAAGGCCAAGAATGTAATACAGATCTCTGATGACAAGAACAGCCACTGCTTTTCTCATGCTTCTCAGCAAAGTATTTGACCTAACCGAAGTTCAGAATTAATTTTTTTTTCAGGACAACAAAACTTTCTTAAAAGAAAAAAAAAAACACAACCCACTCTTCACATTCTGGTGTTACATACACAGATGTTACCTACACCTGAGGATATAATGCAAGATTTTTTGCAGTATTTTTCAAGTTTAGCAAGTCTTTTGGTCTGGTAGGAATTCTGTTACGTCAGCTCAAAACAGGGAGTGCCCTACAAGCTTGTCTTTGAGCAGGAGAATTAATTTTTCTTTAGTTACAGTGTCCTGGATTTTTTCAGGACAGCCCATTGCACATGCTGCACTGTATTTCCTCCCAATAGCAGCAGCTGCTTCAGGGGAGTGTAACGAGCCCTAATCCTTTCCTTTCTCTATAGCTTTGAGACAAAAAAAAAACACTTTAAGGGGCCTCTGTTGAGCTTGGCCAACTGTTCTGTCTAAAAGGAGGGTACCGCAGGATTTCCTTCAGTCAGAGGTGAGGAGTATAGCTGCAGAATACAGTTTGCCTAGAGCCCATTAGCTAAACACTCAGAAGTGACACAGCAACAGGCTGGATTACCTGAGCTTGAAAAGGATCTGTTGGAGATACAGGTATTCCTAGACAGGAATTTAGAGGGCAGCATTTTTTTTGCCTATGGGAGAACATAACGCAAATTGAAAAGAATAGGCTCCCTTCCACAGGCTCCTAGCTAGCACAAGAATTTTGCAGTACTCATCTGAACTCAAAGCCTGAGGTGTGTCACGGTTCCCCTCATCTGGCTGTTCCTCAGATGCACGCAGGTCCATCCTGCTGTGGCTCTGGTGAGTCACTCTGTCACAAAAGTACCTGCTGCAGCAGGGAGAAACACTTGCAGTGGCTTCTTTTGGATGCTGCAAGTCATACACAGTAAGGACAGGTTTTGCACCGTTAGCAATCTCTTCGCATCCATGCTGTTTCACCTAGCCAGGACACCAGCAGCGTAAGTCCTCCTCAGGGCCCCGCAGTTGCCAGGAAGCATTGTGTTTATGGCAGCCGGGGCTTGGGAGGCTGCTCTGACAGCTGCGTCCTTGGCCTGGCAATGCCCTCGTGCTGTAAATGCTGTCAGGGAAAGCCCAGGCATGGCCTGGGCCCTTCTGAGGCCAGATAATCATTTCCATCCTCCAGCTAAGCAGCCAGGAGTAGCCAAGCTTGAGCTGTTTTGTGGCTTGTCTTGTTCTTACGACTGAGAATTTCACCTTGTCACAGAGTTCCAACTGTGTAAAAATATATAATTATGCCTCTGACTCATCTACTTGGACACACACCCCATTCACGCGCACCTACGCACACAGTGTATGCTGCTGAGCTAGATGTGCTAACACATGTGAACACTACCATGGCTTGTACATTAAAAGTCTATTTTTTCCCTCCCCCAACTCTATAAATAGTTCTAGATTTAAGCTAAAATACACCTAGAAACATTCAGTCTCCTCCTCCCCTCTTCCCTCTTCTTGAGAGAGGCCAGGCAGATGCTGTCTCTAGGATCAAGCTGCTTTTCGGTCACCAGCCGTATACCAGAGTCTCAGGCAGGGTAACACTCAAAGCCCTCGCCGCCTTTCTCTCTCCTCTCAGCCAGGACAAGCCAGCTTTCCGGGAAGTGATCTCACAGCTGGAGCTGGATCCCAAGTGCAAAGGCCTGTCCTTTTCTTCCTTCCTGATTCTGCCATTTCAAAGGATCACTCGGCTCAAGCTGCTGGTGCAGGTAGAGTTCTGCTCTTTGTTCTGGATCACTCCTGGAATGTTCCTTTGCAGCAGTTGTGACTGAGGCTTAGATACAGCCACAATCAGCCCTAGAGCTGGATGGAGCCTTTCCACAGAGTTAGACATACTCAACAACCATGGAAAAAAGATTTTGGTCACTCAGAGACCATCCCCAAATTAGTCTTGAATTTGTCAGATAGCTTTCACTGAGCAAAAGAGCTGAGGAGGAACTTTGTTGAGCTGCTAGAAGGGGTAGCAACAGTCCATTAACCCAGCTGCCTGCTGGTTAGAGTGCTGACACACGAATGCACAGGGCAGAACAGCTGCGGGACATGGAAATCCTCCATGTATAAAACCCTGCATCACAGTGACTGGGACCAGGCTGTCAGCCATCTTCCTCCTGCGCTTTGCCAGCTTGTCTGAACGCTGCCGGAGGACATGTTTGTAGGGCTGAGGGAACAGCTCGGTCCCAAACGGTCTTATCCCACTGGGATTACCAGTAACACTGGCTGTTAGTGCCAGCTCTGGCTATTTTTATTTATTCATTTATTGTTAGAAAATAGGAGCCTGCCTACTGTATTTCTTTTAGATATAAGGTCAGATGGGAACAGGTTTTAATGAGAAAGAGGAACTAAGAGGTGAGAGTCGCTCTACTCTGTCACCTATCCTGTAATTAGGCTGATAGCCAGAAATAACTCGGCAGCTAGCAAAGACTTTTCTGTGCTGTCACATGGGGGGATCAGAGTTAACACAGCCTTTTCTCCCCTGCAGAACATTTTGAAGAAAGTGGAAGAGAAGTCTGACAGGGAAACCACTGCCCTGGATGCACACAAAGAACTGGAAACAGTAAGTTTGAACAAGCTAATTGAAGGCCATTACATTAAAGCACCGTGCTCATTCCCCCCGCTCCCCCCCAAAAAAAAACCCCAAACAAAACAACACAACACCCTACAAACTACATTCACTCCTGGAGCTGTTCCTTTGAATTCTGTCACTGTGTTTCAAGAATAATTCTTTTTTTCTTAAGTCTTCCTTGCTCCCAAAGATGGACTAATCTAGCAGCGCTGAGATGTCAGTGAGGAGGAATCCCTCGCTAACAACAGATGCATGTGTTTCTGCTGTAGGAAAGGGCAGAGAGAATGTTTTTCCTTGGGGTCTTCAAGAATACAAATTGTTTTTGCAGACATCTGAAGGTGATGGATCCTCCTGAGAGATGTAATTAGCTGCAACAGGCAGTGGAGTACAAGTGTATCAGGTTTCCTCCAACACAGCACGCTTCTTCCTCTGACTTAGAATAACAGTTTCTTAATGAAGTACTCAAGCCTGCTTTTAGCCCTCTTCCCTGAAGCTGGTAGCTAGGTGTTGGTGTTCAGTTGTTCTAGTTACTGCTATGTACAAAATACCTGGAAGACATTGGGATGTTTTCCATCGGGGTTGTTCCTGGCACAGTCAGACAGGGTGATCCCACCTCTGGGCTACATCTCTGAATGGTCTGGATGTACCTGGCAGCTACGTGAGCTAGAACAGAGTGTTTGAACCCTTCTCCATCAGAAGCTTGGAACAGCTCTTGAATCCTGCAGTTCAGCATAAGTATGTGAAGTTGAAAACCATGCTAGACTGTCAGCCTGAGGATACGGTTGCAGCTTCTGACTGAAATGCTAGAACAAAATGGGCTCTCGGGTTTCCTCTGGACTATTCTAGGAAGTGTACACTTTGGAGATCGCTAGGGATAGACAGAGACCTTAGCAATGAAGAAAGTTCCTCATTAGTGTTTGCAGAATCCCTCATGATGTATCTGGTAGCCAATTGTTTTTCCATTGGTCAAAAGCCTGAGGAAGGCTGTTCCTGTCATATGCAGATGACTAGAACTGCTGATGGAAAAAGGTTCTTTTTATATTCAGCCGTCAGTGACTCACATGATCAATTTCATAACTCCTTTGCATGGTTGCTTCTCTGTAAGTGTCCAAGTTTGGATGCCTGATGTCCAGCTAGGTACAGGCAGAACAGAGATCATCTGGTGCTTATTCTCTCTGTAGGTATCCCATCTGAGAGGTGAGAGCTGGTCACAGTTTCAGTTGCTGATATTCTGGTGGATTTTGAGTAGCAGAAACAGAGCACAAAGTGGAGCTTGTTCTCCAGTGTAATTTTTCTACCCAGCCAGTTCTCAAGAGAGTTGCTCCTTATGAAACAGGCAGTGGCATCTAGGTTAAGGTCCCCGTAATAGGGTAGTGCCTGCATGTTGGTTGTGGTATGTCAGTTAAAAGTTTGTACTCAGAACACAGCTGGGCTCTGTACGATGAACATCTCTCCCTGGGACGTTTCATAGCCTTGGCATGTGGTGCTGCTTGGCAGAACCACAGCATTTGCATCTTTGAAATGAAGATCTTTGGCTTCATTCTCTTCTTGAAGATGATACTGTGTGTGTACCTCATTTCAAGTGTTGGGGACAAGCAAAATGAGATACATGGTGTGTCAAGATCTGGAAAATGAGCTGTTCCCTTTGCTGTGCCATCAGGAGTATTCTTAATACTGTCTGGTTCAGTAACTGAATGCAGCCATCTAACATGTCCTCTGATAGTCAGCTTCCAGCTATAACATCTTCTGGGTGTTTGGGGGTTTTCTGATGGTGGTGTGGTTTGGTTTGGTTTCCCCTTCTCTTTTTCATGCAAATACAGTGCTGATAGAAGAGCGTGGCTTGGTCAGTCCCTGTTACAGCAGGGTACTTACCTGGTCATGGTCAGGCCTTTCTGTGCTGTTTATCATCACTTACCTGCTTTAAGGCCAGGCTTAAGATCTGTTTAAGTGGAGCCAAATCTTTCTGCTCTCTTTTTCACAGGTGGTGAAAGCATGTAATGAAGGTGTCAGGAAGATGAGTCGAACGGAGCAGATGATCAGCATCCAGAAGAAATTGGAATTCAAGATCAAGGTATAAGTATAGGCTGGTGACCCTTAGCAGACAGCGAACCAACAGCATCCAGGTGTTGTACACACATATGTGGCAGGAGTAACCTTGCTGAACTCCTTTTAGTGCATGTTCAGTGGTGGCCTGGTCCACGCTGTCCCCTCCAAAGCCTTTGAAAGGGCTGCTGCTGATGCAGGCATGGCAGCTGTGCATGTGGTCACCGTGCACACGTGCTGCAGGGCCAGGGGCAGCGCTGAGGCCAGCGTGCTGTGTGGGCACACAGATGTGACACGCTGGCCTCAAACTGCCTCTGCCTAGAGGGGAGCTCCTGCTCCAGCGCTCACTTCTGGCTCTTCCCTCTCACCTCTTCAAAAGGCAGGTCAGCTTTCAGCTGTTATTTTACATTACAAATGATGTTAAAGGAAGATGAAAGCTACAAAGCAAAATACTTTAAAGCTGGAAAATACCAAAATGAAGATTGTCCCACCATTTTAATTCATCCATGTGTTTATGCATTATGTACAGTCTCTAATTACCTGCTAATGATCTATTTTGGCTCCATTCAGGGAAAGACTGAGTCAATATTTAGGGGTGTCTGAGCAGATTTCATTTAATATATGCCATGAAACTCCAGTGCTGAGTATAAAGTTGTCAATTCTTTTCTTGAGCACTATGGACAGGCTTCTCAGATCTATCTGCTTCACAAACTTTAAGGGGCCTATTTAGCTTCTCAGCAACCTTTTTATATACCTGAACAACCAAAGCAAAAAAAATATTAGACTGTTTGTTTGGAAAGCCACACTGGGTGTCGAAGAATTTGATTTTTCCAGAGCAGTATGTCAGGGCTAGACCACAATCCACAGGTCAGCACTAGATTGGGATAGCTGTAAGGCTTTCTCCATCTCTGGTAGAGCTGAGAATGTGATGACAGGGTGGTTCATCTCTGGAGCAGGTCTGCCTTGGGTGCTGGCCCAGGCAGGGCTCCTCTGGTGAAGAGAGTGCAAGAGTGGAAAGAAAGACTGTGCCACCATGCATGTGACAGACACAGGGAGGGAGTGAAGGTCAAAAGAGTTATGCAGGTATTTTCCAGTATTTCAGTCATTTGATTGGAAGCATAGTGTTCTTCTAATGTTAGATGTGCTTTGTTCTGGGCTTCTTGTTTTTAACACAATGTATGGTAAAACTCTAGCAGAAGTGCTGTTGTGGCTGCGTGGACAGTATCTCCTCCTGGCTGGAACAGACCCAGCCAGTGAGAACCCGTTTAGCCTGGGTTTTTTGTAACCAAAAGGCCAAATATACGTTTTTGAAAGTCAGTCTTACCTGACCAGAAGGGCTGAAGTCAGGTGATGAGACATGGGATCTCTCAGAGACAGATCAGGCTGCCTGGTGTTTAAATCCAGAACTGCATAGCCTGGTGTTTAAATCCAGAACTGGGCACTCCAGCATCACCATCCTTGAGTGTTTGTTCATTCACAGGCCACTGCCACGTCCCTGACTGAGCTCTGTTACGCTCTGTGCCAGGCTGTGGTGTGGCTGGCGGAGCACACTGCCCTCTTTGTCCGGCTCTGCTCCAGCCTTTGCGGTGCATGTTGGGGTGATGGGAGCTCACTACCCTTTCTTCTGCATCTCCCATTGCTTTCAGCATCTTGACCAGATAAGGTTTTTGCTGCTCTCCTGATCTTTGCCATCTTTTCCTCACTTGTAGTCTGTGCCCATCATCTCTCACTCCCGCTGGCTGCTGAAGCAGGGGGAATTGCAGCAAATGAACGGTCCAAAGACATCACGAACGCTTCGCACTAAGAAACTCTTCCGAGAAATCTACTTGTTCCTTTTCAATGACCTACTGGTAATTTGCCGGCAGATTCCTGGGTGAGTGCAAAATTTGAGTATTACATGGTACACATCGTTAGTCCCATTTGCCCCTGGGTTTATCCAAGCTGTGATGCTGTGCCTGTCCCCCAGGCACTGGGAGGGCATCCTGGCCTGACCTGTACACCTCCCCAGCAGTCACTGTGCCTTTGAGCCCAGTTGTCCCTTCATGGGTGGCACAGCTCTCTCCAGCTGAAAATTTGTGGCAAACCGGACTTGAACAGATTCCAGGCCAGGTCCCCTGGCAGGGTAAGTGAGCATGTATCCACCAGTTCCTGCAGAGTGGCAGGGAGCTACATCAACTGGTGGGCTGACCCAGGAGGCCTGTCTTTCTGTCAAGAAGTGATTTTTGACTCATCACTCCCTGAAGAACAGCTCAGACTTAGTCACTTAAACTCCTAAGAAAGCAGGCTAGAAAATTTGAGCAGCAGGGAGGGGTATAAATTTAAGCCCAAGGCTAGCCATTATGTTTGACATGGTGTAACCTGCCTCAGGAGGACAATGTTATCATGCTTAGGACTACGTCTTGTGCAACTAGACACTAGTGAAATTCAGCAGCACGAACAGACGGATCCCAGAGAACAGCTCGTTCTTTGTAGCATTAACTAGACTCACCCATAGAGAGCATCTTGCTAGTCCAACGTTTTTAATAAACGTGTCGCCGCAGTGTCTGTATGCCTGGAAATATTTTGCTTCCGTGGCAGCTTGTATCCAGAAAACACAGAGGCGTTTTACAAATGGGAATGAATTAAGCCTCACAGTCCCCTTTGAAGGAGCACTGGCTGTGTTTTGTACACGGAGAGCTCAGACAGAGCAAGCAACTTGTCTGTCCTAGGCCATGTGGGATGCCTAAGGCAGAAAAAGGAGAGGGTCTCTTGCTCTGCAGTGGGTTTTCATAACCACTCACTCATCCCTTCCCATAGCAGGACTTTTTTTGTACTCCTGCCATGCAAGAGTTCCTGGTCTGTGTCCCCAGTAGAGTTCTGGGTGTCTCCTGAGATAACTGCAGTTTTTCCTAATCCTGTAACCTCTTCCAGGGACAAGTACCAAGTGTTTGACTCAGCTCCCCGGGGGCTTCTTCGGGTAGAGGAGTTAGAAGACCAGGGGCAGAGTTTGGCCAACGTCTTCATCTTGAGGCTGCTGGAGAATGCAGATGACCGGGAGGCCAGCTACATGCTGAAGGCATCATCCCAGTGAGTACAACCGTCACCCCGCCAGCGCTGGGCGCTGCTCCCTCCCTACGCCCCGCCTGCACAGGTCTGCCTCGCCGGGCTTGCTGGGCTCAGGCAGGCAGAGGGCCCACTGCTGCAGTGTGCTGGCCCCACGAACCTCTCTGCCCAGCATCGCTCTCCTGAGGCTGCCTTTGTCCTCTCCTGCGGAAAGGCACTAGGGAACTACACAGGTTTCTCTTCTGTACAGTGTATTTGTAGTATCCGGGGTGGAAGATGGATGGGCACTTTGCTTTCTGGGACAGAGAGGGCAGAAGTCAGCCCTGGCACAGGAGTCTAAACTGATTTACAGCCCACAGCATATTCAAGACAGTAAAACCAATTAGGACGTGCGCTGTGCGCACTCCAGCGGCTCAGCTGGCTCCCTCGCAAAGATCAAGGCCGTGCCTGACCAGCCCTGTGAAGTGAAGTGGCTCCTGCTTGTAGGCGAAGGTGGAGAAGAGGCCTCTTCCTTGGCGCCTTCCACAGCCAGTGCCGATCTTGTGCAGCCCTTCTGCTGCTCAGGGCCTCCTTGTCTCCCTGGATACAGGGTTTTTTTGGCTCACTGATTTTGCACTTCAGGCTCCAGCAAGCTCAGACTGGGCAAATGATTCAGCTGCGCCAACACAGACCTGATTGTTTTGGAGCTCAGGGCATGGCTTTCTCATTAACCCAGGCCTTACCAGGCCTGCGTTTTCTAGGCAGAGTGTCTGTGCTACTGTAGGTGTATGTGTGCCCCCAACTGAACAGCTCTAGAGGTGATGTGCACCTCCAGGTTGATGTTACCTTGCTGTCATGTCAGTAAGCCAGCGCTCCACACCCACATCCCTTAATGGACCCCAGCCCCAGCTGGGACCCCAGGGCTGCACCGTGACCCCCCAGCACAGTGCAGCACCCACATCAGGAAGACGAGCCCCCAGCACAGCGAGCAACTGCGCCTTCTCCCCAGGCACGTGACTGCAGCTTTGCTGTACTGAAAATAGAGATGTCACTCATGTTATGCAGGGCAAACGCACGTTTGACGTCTATGAGACTGAGCTGTGCAGAGAACGATAAACCAGGCCAGGGTTTGCTTCAGCTCAGGGGAGGCAATTGTGGTTTTGTGCTTCTGCATCCTGTCCCATCTTCTAGATGGCCACAGCAAGTAAGTGATCTGGCACACGGCTTGCCAACAGGTATCGTGTGCTGAAATGTGATGTAGCAACTGCTAAAGGCTGCTGTTCCAGAGCTGCAGGGACGGTCGGGGCAGTACTGGGCACAAAGTGGAAAACTGAAGAATTAGAAGAGATAAGTGGGTGCCAAACGGAGACCGCTGCATCTGTTGCACAGCTCTTGCATCATTGCCCAGCTCTGAACCCATATGGCGATGACCACCGGCTTGGTGGCAGCTTGCAGCTAGTGCACTGGGTGGGCTCTGCCAGGAGATGGCCGTACATTTGGACACAGCTGGCTGCAGTGGCAGGACCCTGAGAGGAGCTGGGGGCTGCGGGTGGGACCCAGAGAGCCCTGCAAGGAGCTGTGCGCAAGGCCAGCCTGCAGGTAGGGCCACAAGCACAGCAAGACCCTTGGTTTGATCTCTGTGTGCCAGCCCCTCAGTGCATATCTTCATGGCGTGAGGGGCCACACTCGACCTGCAGCTGCAGGTGTGTTCACTGCTCCTTGGCATCGCGCTTCAGCCCTGACGCACAAGAACAATTCCCAGCCCCGCAGATCAACCTGCTTGTCCTCCCTGTCTCCCTTTTAGGCCTCTCTCCTCCCAGAAGACACTCCGGTGGCTTTAGATGAGTGTCAAGTTCAGGCTTTCTTTACCATCTGAGAAGGTAGAGAGTTGTGGCTCCCTCGGGGCCAGGAGCACAGCTGGTCCTCCAGGCAGGACCTGGGGCCTGTGCAGATGAACAGCCCCATTTCCCGGTGGGGCTGAGGGAAGCCTCAGGGGAGCACCAAGCCTGTGGCTTCTCCAGAAGCTAGGAAATCTTCACCCTCCTGCTGCAGGCCCAGGTTTTGCATAACAGCGTGCTGAATCTGGTGATGTGTTCACACAGGTCTCTCATCTGCTGCCAGGCGAGCCATACCGCCAGCGTGCTGCAGCGTTCGCCTGCAAGTGAATTAATCAGCTCTGCCCTTTAAATGTTCCTGCACAGCAGCTGCGAGAATAAATGGTTCTTCTAACTGCTTTTCTGTAGGAAAAACTGCTCCTATTGACCCAGCTCAGCCAGGAGCTGCCTTTGCTGGTTAGAGCTGAGAGGATGCCGGGCCCCCCACCCTGTTGCTGGCTCTCTGAAGCTGTGGTGCTCCCCAGAGGGGGATCCTGCTGCCTGTAGGGACAGCCAGCCTGTGGCCCTGCAGCAAGTTAGGCCTGTGCGGCAGGGCGCAGGCACTGTGGCACGTGTGACATCCCAGCTGGTGTGTGTAAGAGCGGGGCTCAGCATCACCAGTGAGTCCAGGACCCCAGGGGGGCAGGCAGGAAAGGGCCATGAGAGCAGGGATTAGGAGCCCAGGGCTGGCTGGACAGGAGAGCTGGGCTCACTACAACTGTCTCATGCTCACAGCCTCGGTTTGTCTCCCCTATCCAGGAGTGAAATGAAGCGCTGGATGATTTCACTAGCCCCGAACCGGAGAACCAAGTTTGTTTCATTTACATCCAGACTTGTTGGTAAGAGACATAGCACGGGAGCCCGGAGCTCTTCACCCCTACCCCAGGGCACCTTATTCTGCCCTAATCTCAGTCCAGCCCCAGGCCTGGGGGCTTTGCTGAAGCTGAACCCTCTCCCTGGGCTCTGTATTTCCACCACTGATAACCCACATGTCTCTCGGCCTGGCCCTGACCTTCCTCTCCTCCAACCTGGGCTGAGCTGCTGCTGTGCTCTCCCTCCCACCCAGGCACTGTGGGGGGCACTGTGGTGGCCGATGTGCACCTGGCTGCCTTCCCCACTGCTGCCTTCCCCACTGCTCCCCTTGGCCTCTGTGGGGTTTCTTACCAGACCAGAGGGACCATTCACAGAGCTCCTGGTGCTACAGCTGCCCAAGCCGTGCTGTCCTGTGGCATCTGTCCCAGTCCATCCCTCACTCTCTCCCTGTTCCCTGGCAGACTGCCCGCAGATCCAGTGCGTCCACCCGTACGTGGCCCAGCAGCCAGACGAGCTGTCCCTGGAACTGGCTGACGTCCTCAACATCCTGGACAAGACAGACGATGGTACGGGTAGGGGGGAGCTGAGCCAGGAGTTCCTGGGGGGAGGGTGGACTTTGCTCTGGGCAGGTGGCTGCCCGGCCCCTCTGCCCAGGGAGAGACCCCAGCACTGGCATTGCAGCCGAGGGAGCTCACAGCAGGAGGAGAGTTACTGCTGCCTCCTCATCCTCAGCAAATCCAAGCTGCCCAGAGCTGCAGCAGTGCTGGCACAGCCACCCTGGCACCAGCTGTGGGCCACGGCGGGGCTGGCACAGCCATGCCAGATGTAACCCAGGGCTGTTCTTACCTTGGTGATGCTTCGCAGCCACCTGGTCCTGGTCCCTGGGGCACACTTGTAGCTGGTGGACTCGGTCACATTGGGTCTCTGTTGGGGACTCTTCCTGTGGCATCAGGAGCAGCAGAGCACTCTCGGTGGCAGCAGTGCCTGCTTTCTGCTGGCATCCCTTGAGCCAGGCGTCCAAACGCAGTGCTGCTCAGGCCAGTGGGCCTCCTTGGCCAGATTTACAAACTGGGTCTGCTCCAGCACAGGCCTCTGAGCAGCTCCCGGAGGCACTGCCAGCTCCATAGGCCCCTTCCAGCGCAACTGTCCCGGCACAGGAGCAAGGGCCAGTCCTTCCCCATTTATGCCTGTCTCTGTCTCTGCTCAGGCTGGATATTTGGGGAGCGTCTTCATGACCAGGAGAGGGGCTGGTTCCCCAGTTCTATGGGGGAGGAGATCCTGAACCCCAAAATCCGAGCCCAGAACTTGAAGGAGTGTTTCCGGGTGCACAAGTCGGATGATAGTCAGCGGAGGAAACTGGGCAGCAGAAATCGCCAATGACCACTGGTGTCCCCGAGCGCCTGGAGTGCCTCTGAGAGAGGAGCAGAGGATACAGGCTGCAGCGGTGCTGTGGGCCATGCTGCCGGACCTGGTGTGCCTGACCAGGCACATGCACTTCTGAACAGACTGAAGGTCCTGGGCTCCCCGCCATGCTTCCCGCAGCACTGATCCTTTCCTGGAGATCAGTGCTTCGAACTGGCTAAAATAACCCCTTTCCAGGTGTTCTGTAAAGCCCCAAAGAGCACGAGCCAAACAGACACAGCCCAAAAGCCACCAGGTGCCAGCAGCGGACCCCTGTTCCCCACAGACGTGCTAGCTGGGGCCACAAACATCACTAAGCAATTTATGTCATCCAGTTTGAGCACTTACAGCTCATCACAACCTTTCAAGTTTGGGGACCTTCTAAAGCAGCATCTTACAGAGGTAGAAACTGAAGCAGAGGGATTGTCTTGCCACCTCTCATAGAGCCCGTTGGCACCAGGCTGGGACGAGCCCCAGGAACTCCACCTCCTCAGTTCTGCTGTGGCGCCACTGGGCCTGTTCCTGCGGGCAGCCCCTCCATCGGCTTCCAAACGCTCCAAAACGCTCACTAGCCAGCCCTGCTCCACCAGCAGCCCAGCCTCGCCAGCCCTGACCCACGTCTCTGCTTGCCTGATGCCCTCGAAGCACGCTTGGGCCTTGCCCCACGGCTCACCCCCCCCTTCTCCAGCCCGCGCCCCTCCGCAGAGCCGCTGCCGAAGCCCGGGCCTCGCAGCCCGTCCTGGTTGACCCGGCACTTGTGGTCTCCGCTACTCGCTGCTGCCGAGGCACAGGGCAGGGTGGCTGTGCTGGTGTCTCCCCGCACACCACCATGCACCACAGGAGCACCAGCCGGCCCCCCCACACAGCAGGTGACTGATGTTACCCCAGGAGCTGTTGTCCCGCGCGCTGTGGGAGGCTCAGTGATCGCTGCCTGCATGCTTGTAACCCACAGCCCACGCGCACGTGCTCCCTGTACTGGCTCACCACCGTGTATATACGCAAATCCTCGGTCGCCAGCAGCGCCAGATCGTCACTCCTTCCAGCTGTAGCACTGAGCATCGCATGAAGCCCAGGGCACAGCACTGAGACCAGTCAGGGGACAGACCCACGGCACCGCCTGTTGTTTAACAGCTTCGCTCTGAACAGTCCCACATGTGGCTACAGCTGAGGGCCTCTTGGCTACAGGCTAGTCCCACGCTGTGGCCAGTGTCCATCAGGGAAATCAATTATTTGGCATCTTTCTGTAACTGCAAAGGAGAGCCTTGCAGGTGCTGTGGCCCGTGCTGCTGTATGCTCTGGCGGTGCCACGGTTGTGCTTGGAAAGGGGATGGAGAGCAGATGCCTGCCAGCAGAGCCCCACATGCAGGGCAGAGGAGCACAGACACACCGACAGCAGTGGGGGCAGGCAGCAGGACACCAGGGATCTGCTGGAGGGGGGCTCTGGAGCTGGGCTTCGGGTCATCTGGTGCCCAGGTTATGCGCTGGTGTGTGGCCGGACCCCACTGAGGGAGGCCAGGACTGTCCTCGGGGCGGGGGTGGTCTGCAGCCACCCCCAGCAACAAACTGGTGGGAACCACAGCAACAAAGGGGGTTGCCTGCCCAGGCCTAGCTCAGTACCACCATGTTAGCATGTTGCAACAGCCAACAGGGCTGTGCCTGCCCTGGCTACCTGTAGCGCTCCTGAGAGAGGGTCCCTGGGCAGCTCACACCAGCCAGAGGCTCCCAACCCCTTGCCGCTACCCAGCCCATAGCTGGGGGCCAGGAAGGGACCCCAGCCTCCAGTCTGCTGCTTCAAGTTCATTTTAAGGGGAGAGCCCAAAGTCCGATCTCCCCAGCAGCACAAACCTCCAGCTCAAGGTCCAGACCTTGCAGCAGCCAAAAAGTCTCTATAGTGAAACCCAGATAAGCTCCTGCTCTAGGATGTCCTTAAAATTACCTGAGAAGTCACCACATCCCAGTTTCTGAGCCCAGCGCCAACCCAGCCCAGCCCCTATAGCCCCCACACACACACCTGGGATGTTTCCTGTAGCCCAGAAATGCTCCCTTACCCCTCATGAACAGCTTCCACTAGTGGAGGGGCTGACCCAGGTTGCTGGTTCCTCACTGCATTCTGGGAGGAGAGGGGCCTAGGGCTACCATGCGCTGGACCTCGACACACTGCCAAGCCCTAGGACTCGCTCTGGCCCCTCTCACTCCGGTGTGACTTTTTAGGACTCCAAACCCTAGGCAAAGGCCAGGCTGTTTTCAGGCACCAAGTGGCATCTAGTGTTACTTCCTCAGACCCAGCCCTGCACGCCTCCGTTTCAGTGGTCTCCAGTGTTGTACAGGGCCAGGACTGGGGCTCACAAGCACGAGCTGGAGCCCCCCCAGCCCCCACCGGGCTGCCTCGGCAAACTGAGGGGAACTTCTCGTTGTCTCGTTTTTCTGTGTGATGAAATATAGCTGAGCGAGCCAGCGCCAAAGCCCCACACGTGCGTCGTCTTCTTCCCCCAACTCAGACCGCTCGCCGCCTCCCCCATCCCCTCCTGTGCAAATGGCCCAAAGGCAGAGGGTGGAAGCGGAGTCAAAGATCAATGCGGGCTGGGGTGAGAGCAGAAAAGTAGGGGGGTGCTGTACACCAGGGGAAGAACCCTCCCTAAGGAGAGCTGTACAGGGTAATGCCCAACAACCATTACTGCCACCCAGCCTACACCCAGAGAGCAGCTGCCAGTGCGAAGGCCCTCCCAACTCGGGGGGACACTGGCTGCTGCAGACAAGCCTCCTGGGTCTCAGCCCCTCCAGCAGATCCACCCACCAAGAGCAAAGAGCACTTTGGGGCACAGCTTTGGTGTCCAGCGCAGAGGCTGGAGTGCCCTTTGCCAGCTTTGCCCCCTGGGGCATGAGCAGGAGCAGTTGAGGGCAAGAAACAGCCTGGTTGTGTTACTGAAAAATCTTTTATTGAGTTCAGGAGGCCGAGAACTTTCTCAGCGTGATGACAACCAAGGCCACAAGCACAGATGTACCCAGGAGGGAGGCGATGACGATGGCTCCAATAGCTCCGGGCCCCAGCGAGCCTGCAGGGACAGACAACAAGGTGGCAATAGGTCAGCAGAGGCAGGGGGCCCAAGCAGGAAGGGCTCTGGGGGTCACCCCCACGCCCAGCATGTCCTCAGCCATCAGACCAAGCACCTGGCCCAGAGCTGCTCACAGTGGTCACGGTGGCCCTGTTTCCACAGCCCCACACAGCCCAGGTGTGATCCTGCACCCTAGCAGCATCAAGCCGTTGGGCAGGGGCTGAGGCCAGCCCCTGCCTCCTCAGGCAGCTCCTGTGACAAGGACAGCTGCCACAAAGCAGGTCTTCAGCACTCAGCTTTACCAGAGTTGCTTGGCCTGTTGCAGAACTGCTTCACAACAGGCGTTCACTGTAGTTCAGGAGCCAGGAAAGGTATTCACACTCCCTGAAGAGCCCTGCCTGTGCCCAGGGCACTTTCCGCAGGTTCCTGCTGTGGTCAGGTCAGACCCAGGACAGGAAAAAAAGTCCCTGGCAGCTGCACCGGGGGTGGCACACACACAGCAGCAGAAGCTTTTGGGCAGGGCAATCTCCCTGAATAGGCATACAGGTGCTCTCCCCCACCAGCAGCGTGGTTGGGGACAGGCCTCCACCTCATGGGAGGTGACAGGCCCACAGCGAGGATGTCCCAAGGTGGTGGGGGACCGACCCACAGGCAGCCCGTCACGTACCATCCCCGGCGTCCAGGCGGTGCAGGTGGGTGGTGTCCTCGGGCTCCAGCTCGGACGTGTACAGGGGGAAGGTGGTGGCGTCCGAGAGCCGGGCTGTGGTGGTGGCAGCATCGAAGGGGCCGGCTCCAGAGGGCAGCTCGGGGGGCTCGTTCCAGAGGGTGGGGACTGGGCCCTGGGGGTACTCTGCTGGGAGACAAGCACCCAAAGTCACTCACAGGCATAGTTGGCCTCAGCCAGGCTGCTGGTGACAGCAGCAGCTCAGGACAGCCACAGCTCAGCACCTGGCAAGTGCCCCGGGGTGGATGGAGGGTGACCCCAGGGCTGAGAAACCCAGCAGGGCAGAGCCCTCCTCTGCAGAACACCATCATCCAGAGCAGCCCAAGGCAATGCCCATGCTCCGGGATGAAACCACGTTGCCACAAGTTTTTGTGGCAGCCTGGTGTACACACAGCACACACAGGACAACAGGGAGCTCCCCACAACCGTGCAACCTCTGCTTGTGCACAAACAAGCCCTGCATGAACATCTGTAGCTGGTTTGGCTCATGGATGCCCGTGGCACTGGGCTGGGAGGGGCTGTCACACTCCTGCAACAGGCAAAGGCCACCTGCGCTGGCCAAATTCACAGCATCTTGGGGCCTCTCTGTCCTGCCCCACCAGCCTATGCAACAGAGGATGCCAGAGGCGCTGGCACTGCGCAGGATGCGGCTCCCCTAGACAGGAGCCCCAGCCCTGCCTCTGCACACCTCTGCACTGTGCCGGGGGGGGATGAACTGGGCCAGGCCCTCTTTGATGTTACCCTTCACCTTCTGTTCTTTCTTCCTGCTGTAGGGTCAGGGGCCAAACCAGAGAGCCCTCCCTGTCTGCGTGTGGCTGAGCCGAGCGCTCCCTGTCAATGCCCGGCTTGTTCGGGTGGGCCCCGGCAGGAGCGGGAGACATTCCACAGCTCCCTGCCGAAACCACTGGGAATGTTGCACTGGAATGGGAAAAAAAAAAAGGGAGGGGAGGAAAAGTAACAGCATCCAGTGCCAGGGCCCACCTGAATGGACACAATGGTTATCGGTGCTGGGAACGAGGGCATCAGAGGGGCCGGAGCAAGCCTGGGCGCTGTGGGGCAAGGCACAGAGGCATACCCCGGCACCCCATGTGTCTCGGTGTACCAGAAGCACTCAGAGGCTTGTCCCAGGCTCTCCCAGGCCCAGCTAGAGAGGCAGCGGCAGCAGCAAGTCTTGGTGGCACCAGCCCCAGCTTGAAGCCCTCCTTGCCTTGCACAGGACAGCGAGCTGAAGGATTGGCGCTAACAGCCTCCAGCACGCTCTGTTCTCCCATAGGAGCCCTACTTTGAAAGAACAGGAGGACCAACACAAAAACGCTCACCTCTGCTGCCTGTGCAAACCCAGTGACAGGACTTAGGCAGGGTTCACAGCAGAGAGTAGCTCCCACCATCCCCAGAGCTATTCAAGGCTGCCCGCAGGCCTGGGAACACAACAGGGTTCCACTCTAGTTTTGGAAGGTCCCTTCCACAGCTATAAAAGCTACAGGATTTTAAGCGAGACAGCTGCCTGGTTTAACACTGGCCCAAGAAGCAATGACAGAGACAAGTAAGCCCTCGGCTTGAGGCTGGTGCCAGCTAAGCTGGACAGCGACACTAGCACCCTCGGGCTGGCTGAACCCCCTGGGGAGGAGCTGAGGGCACCAGCGGATACCACGTCCTCACACTTGGTCCATCTGCGGCCACTGCATTGGAGGTGGCATCCTGGGCGCCTGCTACGGGCACACAAGAGGTTTGTACTCCATGAGGGCACCCCAGAAACACCTGAGTCCCTTGCAGGGCCCTTCCCAACCTGTCCTGCAAAACAAGCCAGCAGAGCTGGAGACTCCCAGCCCATCCAGAGGCTCTTCCAGGAAATGCCATTTCCAGGGGACCTCTCTTCCCTAAATCCTGTGGTTTAGTTACCAGAGGACAGATCAGGAGGAAATATACAGTTTAGTGGGTAAATGTAGTTAAAACAACAGGGAAAAGGAACCAAACAGAGCTGGGGCTACTTAGTTAGCAAGGGTGGCATGGGGAAGCTATTGGTTTAGGCACCGACCAAGCATTCGTAACACTTTCAAACTCCAGGCTGTTTTTGCAAGGGGAGAAACTTCGCACAGAAGAGCTACACTCCAGCTACGACCTTCCTGACTGTGTCAACACCACCGGGACCAGCACCGACACTGCAGCCATTCCCATCTGGCAAGGGAACACCGTGCTGAGAGGACATCGTTGTTGCATTTCCCAAGAATGTTCCTCTCTCTAAGGCCAGAAGAGCTGGGTGTACCCCCCTGCATCTGACCGGGAAAAAGGCCTTAGCCCAGATGATCTGCAACAGATGCAGGCACTGTTCAGGGGGGCTGCAGGACCTGGACAGGGTCTTCCCCACTCTGTTCTCAGAGACAAGGCAGTAGCACTACCCCTTCCGACTGTAGCGCAGAGGCTCTTTTTCTAGCCATGCCCACAGGTCCCAGAAAGTCTCTCCTGTCCCTGGTGCCTCTAATTCCTGAAAAATTTACTGCCACTTTCTTTAAGTGGGGGACAGAGCTTATTTTCAATAGCCAAGTAAAAACGAAATGGTCTGATTTGTTTATCATCTCAGTGATTTTTAAGACCTGGATAGAGTCCTGGAGGGCCTCTGGATATATATTTTGTTAAATCCCCTCATCTGATTAAAACATGCTCTCAGCTCACCCTCACAGAAAGGGCAGAGTGTGCTACACATGCATTTTCTGTCCCGAGTTCTTGCGGTTTTACCTAAACGGCGCTTCAACCAAGGGAAACACAACTCCTTTCAGTCAGGTCTAGTGCCTCACTAACAGGAGTTGGCAGCTCAGAAGCAGCAGCAGAGCTGTGCACACGTATAAAGTGGAATACCTGCATCTGAACATCACCAAGAGCCAGAGCTCACGGCTGCACCTTCCCTTCGGCTCCTGCCCCTTGATGCTGCTAGAGCAGATGCCAGAAGCCCTGCAGCAGGCACACGGGGTGGGGGAACACAAAACCAAATGCAAGCACTGTCCCCAGCAAAAGCTGCCAGCAGGCAGGTCTCTCTAGAGCAAACTGCTGCAGCCTGGGAGAGTGCCCGTTTGTAACCTGCACTCTTCTTTCCAAGACTTCCCTTTGATTTTCCCTCCTAAACTAACAGCTCGTGCCCTCACATGCCTCCATTCTTGCCCATTCGAGAAGCCCAACCACCCATCCATCTCTTCCCAAGCATCCAGTGGGTTTATTTAACAATCAAGTCCCGTCTGCTCCCCTCTGCAGCTCCCTGACAGTCCCAGTGAGCATTGGCCTTGCTGCCACCGGCTGAGAGCAGATCTCTAATGGAGCAGCACTGAATGCCCCACTCCCATTTCAATCCTCTGGTAAAAGCAAGGAAGGTGAGGGGGAAGGACAGAGCTTGGGTTAAGTGCCAAAAACCACTACACACACACTTAAGGTCTCGCATATCTCCAAGCGAGACCTGAGCACCTCTTCCAGTCACCTACTGGATACACTCTGACTGGACAGGCTCCAAGTACAGGTGTAGGACCTGACTCAAAAGGTTCAGGTCTCTGCTCTGCTGCTGTTTACTGTGAGCACTGTGAGCCCCTCTCCCTCCTGGGCTGTTTTGCTGTGCATGAGCATGAGACCGGGATTCTTAAGTATGATCTACAAGAGGAGTACCAGAGCAGCCAGGCCTGCCCACCCACATGGTCACTGTCACCCTGACTGCAGTCCATGTGCCTGAACAAACACCACCGAGTGACAGCTCCAGACTCCGTGACAGCCTGTCACAGGGAAAGGGCAAGTTATGAGGGACCTCCATGGCCTTGGGGCAGGGCATGGCCTTTGTTACTTGTGCAAAAAATGCCAACACACTGCAGTCTCAAGTGTGTAGGTGCAATTGAGGGTTGGAAAGTAAATATCAAAGGCAAGGTAGCGCATGGTTTTCCTGTTCACCCAAGACCTTCGTAGAAACTACCAAGAAACACTCTCGAAACACATCATCCATCACAAGGCCAGATATCCAATGCCTGGGTGACTGCCATGCATTAGCTGTGCTGGCATCAGCCTTAGGACCAGTCCTATCTCTAGGAAAGCACACCTGGAGCACTGGCGTGGTTTTCCTGCCCCGGAGCAATGCCACAGGAGCAGCAGTAGGCACAGGGAGGGGCCACCGACACACATGGGTCACCCCACCACTGCCAAGGCTTTGTGTCTCAGTGCCAAGTGCTCCAAAGGGAGAGAAACCTTGACTACACAGCACGAACAAGCTCTCCCCCAGAATTAGCCCTGTCTGAGCTCTAGAGCACAGACTGCGGACAAGTGTTGCTCCACAACCAGCAAAACCCACCTGATAAAAAAATAGTTTGAGAACACTTAAGAGGAAGCCATGGAATAGTCTTAAGTTATTAGGGTTTTACTGGGCAGAGATGGAACCTGGAAAAAATGGACTAAAAGTATTCCAGTGTTTTGCAGGTCAGGTGGAGGATGACACCTCTTCCTTCCCATGTGTTGATACTATAAATTTCCTTATTTTAGGAAATTATCCATCCTGCACAGGTCTTCTCTATCTCTCCAGTACAGGTTTGTTACTTTCTTCCCTTTTCCTGGCCTCAACTGTATCAGAGTTACTAAGTGACAAAGAAATACACTGAGATTCCCGAATGATTCAGGAACCCAGCAGGACTTCAGCTACACAGGCTGCAGTGAGCTCTAGGAGGATGATGCCAAAGGCAACTTGATGAAACTGCTATTTCCATGCTCAGTGAAAAGGTGGGGTGAACTACCAGCACAGTGACATGGTAGCCAGTGCCCCAGATACTTGGTGGCTGAAAGATAAGACTGGAAGAGTCTCCACAAGTGATAGCTCTTGAGGAAGCCATCAAAACTGCAGGATCCTTCAAGATACCTCCAAACCACTAGAGCCTCCCACAGGCAGACTGCAAGGCCTCGAGGCAGGCAGATGTGGCCACCTAACACCTTCATCCCCAGAGATGACTCACCAGTGAGCACCACTCTTCCTTGTACAAGCTGGTTTCAGCACCTTATCATCTTCCCTCTCCACCTCCCACCTAGTAACCTCAATTGGGAGCTAATACTAGTGTCAGTCATTGTAAGGAGTGCTGGTGCAGAGCAAGGTTGACTAAAGGTCTATAAGGACTTTCTCTGGATCTGGACAGACCTGTGGAACAACTGCATCTTTTTAAGAAATTTGCCTGATAGAACATTTAGTACTTCTCACATTCTAGTACTTGGAACTTTAAAAGCTTGCTTATAATCTTTTATTCTTCTATTGTTAAGAATGAAGATACAACAGAGTCGCTACAGAAAGATGTCCTTGGACAAGGTCTTCTCCTGTAGTTTCTTCTTTAGCACATGTCCTGCTCTGCTGCTTTTTTCCCCCCCCTATATGAACTCTGACATGCTACTGCAGTACGATATATTTCCATATTAACTCAAAATGAGGAAATTATAAGTCCACAATGGACTTTAGATACTAAATATATACATGATTCAGAAGCCAAGGCCTTGCAAAGGCTTTTTACTAACTTCCATTTCACTTGCAGCTCTGAATCCATTATATGAGTTAAAACTGGTTTTGCTGATAGAAAAGAATGAAAATCAGCTCTCCACAACCCTCCTGTGCTCTAGGCCTACGTGCCACTTGGGTTTGGAGAAAGCAGGAGCGGAGATTTGGGTGTGCAGAAAGTCCTTGAACTGGCTCTGCTTCCTGTTGCACCTAGATGATGTGGACAAAGAGGTTAAAGATTCAGTTGGTTGTTTCCCCATCTTTAACAAATGGGATAAAGAGCTCAGTAACTTGGAGGAGAAATTCACACTTTTCCCCACCGCAGAGCCCTGACCATGCTGTCCAGGAAATCAGACCGGCTAGGCAAGAAGCCAGATCAAGGTACAGAGCCCACCAGCATCCCAAAAGTGTTCTGACTGTCACACCCAGATGGGAACTTCAGTTGCCATTGAGATCCTTCATGTCTGGCTGAACTCCTGAGCACCTACCCAAGGCTTTGGGTACCAGGTAGCTCCAAGTCCCCACTGTCATAAAATTAAATCCAGCGAGGAAGGGAAGACTCATTGTGGACTTTGGGTCTGCATGGCTGTCACCAGCTGCAGCCCCCTCCAAGGCAGAGTCCGTCCCTACCCCTCCCAGAGGGCTTTGCTACGGCAAGTACGAGGTGCTGAGATGGGAGGGCAGGGGCTGAGTGAACTCCGAGGCCAGCAACAGGCTGTCCAGCCCCAGGTAGCCACAGCGGGCACAGGGCCAGGGCAGGGATGAAAAGAGGCCTTCATGGGGAGCACAAAGGGCAGCCTGTGATGGGCGAGCGCCGGGAGCTTGAGCGTGGAGCAGCGTGGAGCGCTGAGGTTCTGATGAATGTTAAATAAACTTGTTTACAGAAAGGCAGGGCTGCATGTGTGTGTACGCGTGGAGGCCAGAGGGCTGTCTGCGTGCCCTTCCCTTTTTTGTCTGCACAAGGCAGGAAATTTCCTTTTCTAATGGGGTGAAAAGCAGAAAAAGTTCCACTGTGCACTAAAAGCCCCTGTGCTGGGGGTAGGTAACTCTCCACTCCTAACGCAGCAGGAAATGGCCCTGCTCCTGGGATGGCTCACCATGCCAGCTGCTCCCCTCATGTCCTGCCCAGAGACAGCGGAGAACAAACTTCTTAGCGGCCTCAAGCCTCTAAACTGCCACAGAGAACACACGGAGTCTCTCCTACACCCCAGGATCCAAATGTTGCTTTCATCAGTACAAAGCTCTTCAAGAGCTACTGGCCTAACGACACAAGCACAACTCACCCACTAAAGGCACCAAGTGAGCTTGGGAGTATTTCACAGGAGCAAAGGGACACAGGGAGGCAGCGACAGGTACAAACTGCAGCTGCAACACTGAGCCAACAGTAACACAGGAAAGCTGGCAAGGGGGCAGGGCAAATATGCAGCAAATACTGGAAACTTAAAATATTATAAAAGAAATTCTAGCTTGGAGAGGAAGCAGATTAAATTTTCACTGGAAATTAATCCATTTCTGCAGTATGAAATACTGTTAACAGTTAAGAAAAGACCTTACCTGGTTTTGGGGAAGAGTACTGCCACTGCTTCTGGGAGCATGAGAAAGCTACAAACCGAAACTGGGTTTAAGCGATTAATGTTCCACCACACAGAAATCAAAGCTCAGGGTTTGAGAAGGAAAATATTCACATTTTAGTGCTCATTTCTTAGTTACTTTAAAGGTTTCCCAGCAAAAAGGTGTCCTACAAGAGGAGGATCTGCATGGGAAATACCAGCTACAATAATTCCGTTCTTGCACCCAGAGATCCAGCTGGGCAAAGTGATAAATTTCCCTACCCATATGAAAGCTCCTTTAAAAAGAAATAATTTCATCTGCTAGACAGCTGGCCAGGATCTCCCTGCTAGGCAAGATACTCCAAACAAAGCGGTGGGGGACCTGTGATCCAGCCTTGCTCCAGGTCTTAGAAGGCAGGACAGGAATCCAGCAAAACAAGTGCTGTGTTCTTGCCCATTATCTTGGACTAAGCCATCCCTTCAGCCTTGCCTCCACTTAAAGGAAGAGGCTTTGAGGGAGGCAGTTGCCCAGAGGAGTGTCCACTTGTACGCCCAGAGCCCATCTATGGGGTCGGTTTGGAAGGCAGCTTCCCCTCGTTTGCAAAACCCACCTCAGACCAGACAGCCTCTGAAGCTGACTGTGCTCTCAGGTCCCCTCAATTGGCACAGTGGTGCTAAAGGCAGGAGCAAGATAAGGCTAAAATTACCAACCATCTACTTAAAAAACAGCACCTCACAGAACAGGTGCCTCACCTATTCCTATTCCCATCCCCTCACTGAACTCCAGTCAGAACCACATACCTCCAGCGCTGCTGCCTGCCATGATGCACCCAGCTCTGGACAAACTCCGTTTAGACACACACCTCGGCTTTTGACCGAGCTGAATGTTTTCACAGGCACTGTCGTGCTTCTGCTTACAGCTGTGACGGGCTCAGCTGCAGCAGAAAGCATAGAAGGAACCGGAAATTGACACACATGCTTCAGCCAGAGAAAAATGTTTCTTTTCATGATCGTTAAATGTCTTGCTGCTATTAAAACTGAGAGATAGCCTCGTCCTGTCAGCTGCTGACAGCACTCCATCTACTGCTGACTGATCTGTCTACTGATCTACAGCCACTCATGCTACTGCTGTTCTACTTGGGAAAAGTTACAAATGACTTTCTTCATTTCCCCCAACAGAAACCTCGTCTCAGGATGGAGACTATATTCTTACCACCAGCCACTGATTCCAAAGCTAGTTTCCATTAATCAATTATAATTCAAGAAACACAGAAGTTTTTAGGGGAAGGAGAAGAGGTATACAAGGAGGAGGAAAGAGAGAGACAGGTTAGTAGAAGATGTCCCATGCCTCTGGACTTTAAATGCAAACAAAGCTCCTTACCTGCCAGCACAGCAGGGACCAGGATGCCACACAGCATTAGCAGGACCAGGCGAAGGACTCTGTGGTAGGGCATGGCTTCCCTCAGGAAAAGTGTTGGCAGGAATTCCTAAAACTCTTCAAAGTATTAAACAACTTGGAAATTTCACTGGTATAATAAAAATTTTGTCCAGTAAAGTCACAATAAAAAAAATTTCCTTCACAACAGCAAGTGGATAGACAGAGTGCAAAGCCGAGCGGAGTCTCACACTCTGACTTCCAGAGCACACCTCCTGCTGAAGACAGCTCCACCCTCTCAAATTTGTACCTAACACCCCATAGGCAGACAAGCTGTTAGGCATCCGTCACCCTGGCAGGCCAGCGCACACACGAACAGTTGTTGGCAAGCCCTTCCCAGAGGACGTGGGGATGCTCCTGGAATGCCTCCCCTCCAGCCAGAGATCCCGCGGCACGGGAAGGAACACAGGAGCCATTGGGGCAGCCAACCCTGAAACCAAGCAGAGCGCTCAAGGGCTTTGCTCCCTCCTCAGTGTGCAGGGCAGCGGTGGCCTTCCCAGGGTGGGCACAGCAAACAACAAGGGCCTCAATCTGCTGAGGCTAAAATGCTCTGATTCAGAGCCAGAGCAGCTCCGTGACATCCTTGTTTTCTGGGTGTAATACTTACAGAGGTGGACTAGAAGCTGCGTGTGGTCTCTGCTGGCAGAAGTGCCTGTTACAATCTGGTAAATCTTCCAGGAGAGTCGTCTTTGCCAGGCAAGGCCAGCATCCTCCTTGGGTCTGAGCTGCACAGACACTACCTCCTCCTGCAACCCTCTGCTTTCTCCCGCCCCTCCCAGTGGGCTCGTGAAAAGTTCACAGCAGAGGAAACTCAGGTTTGCTTCAAGTCACATTTGCACCGATGGAGACTTGGGAACAGAAGTCGTGTATGAAGAGGGGAACGCTCCAGCTTATTGTCAGAGGATTTCATTAGGATTTCAAGGTGATATGAGGATGAAATACTGCTGCTTCCGTTCAGAAAAAGATGTAATGAAGTACATGAACACCCCCAATGTCAGTTCTTTATGCACTGAAAATATGACACAAGTAGTTTTGTCTTAAATTTCAATCCCAGATTTTTCTGCTAAGAGATCTCTTTGCTTTTTGGCTTTCTCTGACAGGCAGCCACATATCCATTTTGGTCACAACAGTCTTTTGCAAAAGTGCCTGGCTGCGAGTGGAAGCAGGAAAAACAAAGAGGACTGAGCACTGCCCCTGCCATGAAATGAGAAGTTAGGAAGTAACCTGGTGAAACATGCTCAGAAGAAACCTCAGACATTTCTTAGCATCAAATTCAACATCATCTGTCACACTCGGATCAAAGCCCCATCAGCTTTCCAGGTTCACGTTCTGTCTGAAAAGGAGCTGGTGCATAAACGTATCTCCAGCAGCAGATACAAAGCTGGAGCTATTTTTCCCATCCCCACTGATCCAAGTGACCTTTGCTGCAGAAACAGGCCGTTTGTCACAGAAGGTGACAGGGCAGACACCTGAGCATATAATCTGAACATGCCAGCATCTTACCTTTGTACTAAACACAGAAGCCAAAATATTGAAATATTAGGAACAAGATCTTCCCCACTGGTCCATTATCTACAAACTCTCAGCAGCTGAGCAAAGTCCTCAGTGTTCAACAAATTATTGCACATTTTCCCTGCTTGCATTTCTGCATTTCCATTTAGCAATCGAGGAATTGTTCCTTTCCTGCTCCACAGATGAGCTGGAAATGAACAGACTTTTGCTTATTTGTTTACACAGTATATAGAGTAGTCCAAAATCAGCTTGTCGAAATTAGATCACACCATTAAAAACCAGACACCTTATGCACTAGAAAAAAGAAGATATTAAAACAAAGTTAAATTATCAGCATAAACATCTACTGTTCTCCCCAAGACAGCAGCTAAACATAATGTAAAGCTACTGTGTAAATTTGGTCTTAGTATATTGACTTCATCTTCTTTATGGTCAGATGAATGGTAGAAGGACATTTATCATTAACTTCTACTGGAATTTTCCACACAAAACCAAGCAGCAAGTAGAAAAAAGGAAAATAAGATTTGGTCTAAAAAGGGAAGCCTACAAGGTGTCTGTGTGGACTTTATGCTGAGGGGAGAAATAAAACCTCTCATTTAGGGAACTGGAGTGGGTGGAGTGGTTACCAACCGGCAGAAAAACCCTCCACGGCCGAGTGTTTGTATTAAGAGCAAACCAGCCGTGGCTTGATCTCTCCTGCATAAACACCACAAGCATGAATGCACATGTTTCTGTGCAGGGGGGGTGGGAATTAAAGCTTTCTTGTCAGAGTTTTCCAATCTCAACTTACTGGTGTTTATTTGAACTCTAAAATTATCCAATAGAAAAAACGCACTGGTATTCCTCACCAGGGAAAAAAGTAAAGCAGCAGTTGTTGTTCCACATCCCATGTATCTGCTTGTAGTTTCTTGATGAAAACTGATGCGAGTCGAGTTTGGGGTCAGTTTTAGCACCAGGAATTATCTCAAAACTCAGCTTTGACAAAAGCAAGCAGAAAGTTTTCTCTCCGATATAATACAACCAGGTTTTATTTAAGTTCTCTCTTTCCCCCCCCCACACTGGCAAAAGTTCAGAGGGAGTTTAAAGTTTTGTAAACATTTTAACTACCCCTCTTCCCCCTTTTATGAATTTACAAAGCAAAGGAGACAGGGAGACCAGATTTGCAACAGTTCCAAGTCTCTCCATGCTATTGGATCCAAAAACTATATACAAGTCTGCAGCAGTCTCTGTATAGTTACTGTACATGTTTGGGGGCAGGGGGAAGAGAGAGGGGGGTTGGGGGGTGGGAAGGTGACCCCAAAAAATTAATAAACCAAACGAAATAAAATCCAAAGCCAAACTGCTCTTGAGCAACTCGAACTGTTTTCTTTAGGCAGTGATGACAGAACAACAGATACCTTATACAACTCCACCAAAACTGTAGCGTATCTCCCCTGGCAGGTTATAACCCTCTGGAAACAGGAGATGGGACCAGGGGGTTGAAACTAAGTGTGTTTGGCAGTTTTCATTTTCCTTCTTTTGTGGTGTGTGCATGTGGGCAGGTGGAGAAGGGAAGATGGTGTTAATCTTTTGGTGAGAGAAGAAGGTTATGATTCCATAAATACTTAAAGATTATGGATCCCAGTGAAGGTGCGTGAAATAGTTTAAGGTGTAGAATATAAGCAGGGCCATCATTGCACATCACTTCGCCCTCCACAGTCTCTCTTCATGACAAAAGGGCATCTCTGCTCATTAACCTAAGCACTGCTTGAAATGACAACTAGCTACAACTGCTGGGGTATATATTGGAAAGCCAGTGTTCACCCTCACCAAAGACTAAAGATCCACATGGTCAAGATCCTACTGTCTCTTAAACGAGACAAATTTGCAGGAAAAGAGCTCAAAATAAACTGGTCCTAACCCTCCAAAGGTAGCTTTTAAGGGATAAATTCAACCTGAAAGAAGAGACGCCACCCCCCTTTTTTTCCCAGAGTAGAAGTCCCCACTTGTCCAGGAAGGCTGGAGTATGCCGACAGGGAACTCCACCAGCTTCAGCATCACCACCTAATGAAGACAGACTCGAGCTTTCCCTCCAGAAATAATGTGCTGAGAAGGGCTGGCAGGGGGTGTGCAACTTCAAACCAACCCAAGCTAAACTGCGCCCGCCACCGCCCCTCTCCTGCTGTTGCCAGTTCTAAGGTTAGCTTATGAATGCAACTCCTGGCTTGGGAGAGCACCTCTTGCCCTGATGGAGCGCGGAAGTCAGTATCTGTGTGGCATTTTGGTTTTGACCAACATCTGTTAACCACAAACTCTCTCTCTCTCTCTCTCTCCATGACTGCACATGTTGGATGTGGTAAGAGTAACCAGGAGAGGGAAGCAATGGTTTGCAGAATCCCAATTGATTTTTTTTTTTTTCCAGGTATGTCAGCAGAAGAAATCACAGCACAGTGAAAGCTTGCTGCCCAAATCAGCCTTGTTGTGAACGAATCCTATCTCCCACCCTCCCAGGACTCTGAACAAAGTCCACTCAACTCTAGGCTGACAGTAGGAACAATGCCTGCGCAGTCCTGGGCAGAAAGGGTTTGCTGGGGCCAGAGGAAGCAGCCTGAGATGATTGATTCTGTGATTCACTGCGAGGTGAAGAGCGCATGGTGGAGAGCACTGTGTCCAAAACGGAGAATCCATGGTTAACAGATGCAGGAAAAGCCAGTTGATTTGCACATGCTCAGTAGTCTTCCAAAGTCTCTATTTCTCCCATATTGAGCCGCTCTGATGAGGCATTCACTGAAAACCCTGTAAACCAAAAAGGACTTGTGTTAAAAATCTGGCTGTGGTACACTGTAACTGATGCAATATACCTGTTACATGCATGTGTAAGATAACGCAAATAATATATACCAAATAAAAAGCCGGGGGGAATTCAGTATGGCTAGAGATATAATTATCCAAACTATCTGGGATTTATTCTTCAATAAATCAAAGATAATCAACTGTACATTTAGGTAAGTATCACTTGGTCTTTAAAAACAGATCAACAGAAGACTGGTTTCAACTTTCATTTCAAAGACATCCTCTGCAGAGCTATACAAGGCACACCCAGACACAGTGGGGACGTGGCTCAGCAGCATCTTGGGAGGGAGCACGTTTGAGTCAACTGATACTTGGAAGTGCCTGCCAATACTGTACTTACGTGGTCCAAGAGGCAGAAATACACATTTTCTGAACTCAGAATCCAAACGTGAAATCATGCTCACTTCAGGGAGTGATCAATATGGGTTTGCCCCCCAACTTTGAAATCTAGTGGCAACTCAAGGTATTTCCAAGCTTTTTTATAATCTTTTATCTCAGGAGTACAACATGAAAATGTACGAAGTTATGCAGATGGTTCAAGATGCACCTAACCTTCTACCCAACCTTTTAACCGTAAGTGTAAGGACATGATACACCTGAGGAAAGCGTAAGAAAAAGCAAAAACATATTCTGCAAGGAAAAAATCCAATATATCATATGCAACTTTCCTACTGAAATCCCATTTCTATGGTTGTACCAACCCCATATGGAGTATGAGAAAAGGGGAAGTTTTCCTGTGTGAGTCTACTAAACACAAACCTGACGTTTCATTGTCTTGAGTCCTAGGCAGGCTTGCTCTGTGCTAGGGAAACAAGCCGCTTTTCACAGTCATTATCTTCAACAGATAAAAAGTGCTCTGTTCAGTTTAAGAAAATTGTTCTGGCTCCCTCTCGTGGCAGTATATTACCTAAAAGGTTTTAGAATTATTTTGTTATCAAGCATACTGATGTTTAAGAAGCTGCATGTGCTATTTCTCTTACAGTTACAACTTCTTAATTGTATTTAGTGATTTCTTCTTCACATTACACGAGCAGGTTTTTAAAGTATTCAACTGAAGACCCAGATCAGACTCAGTGGATTGGCACCTAGCAGTGGCTAAGGCAGGACTCCACTGAGAAGTTCAGTATACTTCAATGCAGAAATATTAGTACTGATTTTGTTGAGAACAAAAAGGGAAGATAAAAACCAAAAGGTAGGGCTCTGTTAGAGCCTTAAAAAAAGCACTTCCAGGGGGTTAATTCCAGGCTGCTTTACATGAATATGAGCTAAGTGGCACCAGCACAACAAATACTGGCCCAGTGCAGTGCCTCAATTTCCTTTTTATCACACACAGCACAAATGTGGACACATTTATAGTACAAAAATACTGGAGGGACACATTACATCCCACAATGCTCACTACTCATGTATTTACGTGACGCCCTTGTATCCTAAAGGCCACTTTAAAGAAACCTTTCCATGCTACAGAGGCTGGTTAACTACCATCCTCACTTAAAAACTGAGAACATAAGAAATAAATAAATGAATAAGGACTACTAATGATGTCATCATTTACACTACCTTCAACTGAAAACCTGTGACCACTTTATAACTCCCCCCCCCAATATCTTTTCCATCTTTTCTGGTTAGGGTGGTTAGCTCACGTCAAAAGGTAAGAAGGAATAAAGGTAAGCCTCAAGAAGCTGCTCCTCATGAAGAAACAGAGAATGTGATTTTCTTAAAAGAATGAATCAACAATAATTTAATAAAATAGGCCTAGGTCAACTCAAAAGAGGATGGACAGTTTAACCGACATCCCTGAACTACTTAAAGGTTTCTAGGTAATAACCAAGGTAATGAAGAGGCCTTCTCATGAGGGAAAGTTTGACAAACGTTTCCCATGAAACCGATACAGAATTTTTTTAATCATTAATTAACAACACTGAAACAAATTCCAAAGATGCTTCAACAGCTACCTTTTCTGATCAAAGTCAATACTCCCATTTAAGGTTAACAAGAATTGTATGCTCCACAAGGCTTTTCCCAAATTAAACATTAAGTTCTAAAAATTCAAACTGACCTAACAAGCTGGGATCTGCGCGAACCATTTTCTGTTTCTTCTTTTTCTTCCCACTCTGCACAGCCTCAAAATTGGATTGCTGGTTGTTGCTCTGATTGGTCTGAAAGACTGAATGTAGCGAACTGTGGTTCATTCCCCACACCGAATCCTAGAAAACAAAGCAATTACAAGATTATAAAGTGTCATTAAGTTTGGTGCATTTATATTGAAAACATTCAGAAAACCCAAAGCACCTTCTACATCACCTGTGGTAGCACTAGCCACTGATGCATCCATCCAACACATCTACCTCATCTTTGTAAAGCATATCCAGGATCAGCATAGGAAGACTATTTGATCTACAGTTGGCTTCAACTGTTAGTTATAAAAGAAACTTGATTTTGCAGTAAATATTTGAAATCTTACTTATTCTCTGCATTTCACATGACCTGTAAAATCCTACTTATCCTCCTAGCCATCTAGTAAAAACACAGACTCTTCAAACTCAAATATAGTCTCTGTATGCCCCTAAGGACTATAGTGAGATTCACCTGTTGCTGCTGTTGTTGCCGCTGCTGACTGGCTTTCTGTTTGGCACGGCGCTCAAGAAACTGCTTGGCAAACTCCTTGGCCTCAGGAGTATCTCCAAGATAAGCTCTGATGTAATCATGGACCTCATAGGGAGACTCCACTTCCTTCAGGAAAGAAACAAACGTGGGAACTGCAAGAAGAAGGCAGACCATAAGGGAATGCACGTTGATATGTGAACACATACAAGCAATGAACACGAACTCTGGACTTCTGTTTCAAATATTTGCTAGTCTGGTAGCCATGGCAAACAGCTTGCCCTTCCAAGTTCCCTACAGCAAAGCCCTATGATGCAATGCTTCATCTATTCTGCAGTCAAAGCAAGGGTAAGAAAGCCAGCTAGTGTGGTGAGAAGGAAAAACAAACTGACAACCCTAAGAGTATGTTAGCCCATCAGCTTTAAAGCTCAAATTTAATGCCAGACCCAAATGGAAAATACTCTTCTCAAAGCTGTCTTGAGTACAACCTCAGTTGTGCTTCAGCCAAAAAGATCATATGCCAGTGGCTGATCTGACCCACAAGCACCTGAAGTCCAACAGCTAGCTCACCTGAAAACCTTCTTTTTTTCCTTAGACTAACTTTGTTGCATTGAGTTTTATTTTAACAGGGGAAGGGCAAAGCAAATCACAAGTCAGGCAGACACCAGGACAACAGGTTGCCACCTGGGCCAGAAAGTACTCTGTGTAGAGTGGCAGCTCACTGTGGGTGCGTGACTCACAACAGCACCGCAGGGCCGCAGCCTCTCCTCAGACACCAGATGCAGCTAAGTCTGCACGTCACAGACAAGGCCAACGAGTTACTTCTAGTATCTCTCCCCTAAAAGCGGGGAAGCTGTGGCACTGTGACTGTGTGAGGTGTGATCCTGGCTCTCAGTGCAGCACTGGTTCCCCACTCAGGTTCAAGGGTCCCACAGAACTACCGCTTTGCGGTGCTGGGGCACGAGGTTTTGTACTGGAGGCAGCAGAATGCCTGCACTGCTCCAGTACAAGAAGATATCAGTTTGTGACCTCTGCCTAGGCATTCCTCTCTCTGCCCTCAAGGAGAATTAGTAGAAAACCCAACCAGTTTCACACCAAAAAAATGTTTGGCACAGGGATATATGATAATTAAAAGTGAACTGGATCCTCATCTGTCTGCCTGATAATGCTTCCATGACCACCAAAACTCCTCAGCAGAGCTCTGGGTGGCAGACTTTAAAACCATTTCCAATCCCCACTCATTTGCTGTAGTTAGCCCAGCAAAAAACATGGAGAAGATGATGCAGTGATAATATACAGACCACTACTTAATGATGTCAGTTTGCTGACTGCATTAAAAACATTACTTTGATGTGATTACTTTCCCTCAGAACTATCTGGTCAGGAAACAAACAAATACTGTTTCTCACCATGGATCACTTACATCCCTCCCCACCTCTTACCATCTAAGTTGTTGGCTGTGTTGAGTGCATGAAGCATCTGTTCACACCACTGAGTGAATCCATCCTGGGCTTTATTAACCCCCTGGAACAATTTTAACAGCTTCTCCTCTTCTTCCACCTTCTTGTTTTGTCTACTTGTAATACCTACAGATTTACTGAGGTAAAGAAAACACGTATGACAAATTATAAGTTACTAGACTTATCAACAGTACAGTATACAGTACACAGTACAGTGTTACAAGACTCACTAGTTTACAAGATGCAAAGACTGTTTAAGAACCAACTAATTTTTTAAGTAGATGACAAATTGTGAATGATCACCTATTGGCTATTTCTGTTGTCAAAACAGATCCTGAGTGACACAGGAAAAAAGGAAAACACATGAAGATGTTGTAACTGCTAAGTGATCATCTCAGGATTAGTAGCCTTTCTTTGCAAAAACTCCTTCCCCAATTCCTACCTGAGGCTGGCATTGCTTTTGTTTTTATTGGTCGAGTTACGAGGTCCCACTTCCTTCACTGCATCATCCCAGAAACCCATGTTTGAGTTTTTGGTATCAGCATTACTCCAGATGCTACTGACTAGGTCAGATGCCCACTGGTTGCTGGGATTAGTGTTTAGGGAGCCCCACACTGAATTCCCAATGCTGGTGTGCAGGTTAGAGTGCTGTTGAAACATAACAAAGAGATCCTGGTTATTAGCACCAGACCCGGCAGAACAGTAATGAACAGACATGGAGAACTGTCATGTACTGTTTTCCTCTACATACTGATCAGACAGATGCCATACATACCGTAGTATTTCGGACTCTGTTCGGCTGCTGGTGCTGCTGTTGCTGCTGTTTCTGCATCTGCCTCGCCTCTTCCTGCTGTATTTCCAGCAGGGACTTGGTGGTCCCTGTTGGCTTGGTGACATTACCCCAGCCTGACAATTTTTGCTGCTGTTGCTGCTGCTGTTGCTGGAGGGCCTTCATCAGTTCACGCTGCTGACGCCTTTGCTGTTTGCAAGCAAGACAAAAGCACTTGTCCATACTTACAGAAGATCACTGCTACTCAAAAGTCTAGCTGGAAAACTGGTTTTAAACTGATTTCACTCTCTTCTGGAGGAGTGTGGCTGTCCTATATTTTTTGAGCCATTCAGCTCCTCCAAAAAGGGAGACATGAAGTAACCAATAAATACAAATTGTTTATTAGAATAATTTATTACAGAATACATGTGTCAAGTCATGACTGTAGCCAGCTAAGCATCTGGGGTCTCTCCTACCATCACTTGTGGGTTTGGGTTCTTTTACCCCCTTAAACTGCCCTCGTCTTGTGCATATCTGCAAATATATTGGAGTATAGATGCAAAATAATTTTATATTGCTTTGTGAACTTATTATACTCATAGGGTTGAAAGAGTATAGTTTTCCCTCCTTTCAGACACTTGTATTAAGAAGCCATAAAACTTTCCAACAAGGACTTACTGAACCTATGCCTGAAAGACAGGACGCTACCTGAATTACACTATTTCAAAAAAACATTCATCCTCACCATTCCAGCTAAGCAGTCATACAGCTAAGCCCACTCTAACAAGTTACAGCCCATTACTGTTCATATTTACCTCTTCCCGAAGCTGTCGTTCTCGTTCTTCTTCTAACTTTTGGATTTCTGCCAATGACAGTGTGGTCTGGGATTGGCAAGCGCCTGAATTGGACTGCTGACCCCATGTTGAAGATGAAGGGAGCTGGGCCAAAAAACACATCATTAGGAAATTAAAAAATGTTTTAGAGAATATTGCTGAAGCGTAATAATGAAAACTCAATATAAGCCCACAGCACAGAAAGACAGCCTTTAAAGTTAAACAAAACACTGGGAAGTATAAAATAGTATAATTAAGTACAAAAAAGTATGAAGTACAAACTGTATGTTTCCTTGAATTGCCCTCTGATGTATGTGTTAAAGACACAGTGTAACAGAAATAATGTAACACTTCACTGCATGAAAAGTAACAGTTTTGATTTCAAAGACTTTAGGAACTCCAAGCTTTAGAAACTGCACTGGCCCTTGCTTATCACAACAGAACAAACATCTGCAAACTCATCTGCAAATTCCTTTCCAGTATGCTTCTATCGACTGAACCTTCTTCATTTTGTAACTTGTCTTTCTGTTGTTTCTCCCATCACTTTCACAGACAATTCTACCATCTTTCCTCTCCAGATAGTTCACTCGTCCCTGCTCTGTTCAAGCTAGCCTAGACAGCTCTGAACCAGCTGGGGCTTTGCTTACTATGCTGAACTGAGGGAGGAAGTTAAACCCTAGGAACACATTACCTTCATTTGTGCAAGTTGCTGCTGTTGCTGCTGTTGTTGCAGCCGTCGTAAAGCCTCCTGCTGCTGCTGCCTCTGTCTCATTATTTCTTTCTGGCGCTGGAGTTCCAGCTCCTTGCGCTTTCGTTCTTCCTCTTCAAGCCGCTGTCTGGCTGCCTCTTCTTCCATGCGTAGCCGACTTTCTTCAAGTCGCCGCTGAGCTTCCTCCTCTTCACGTGCCCACTTGGCAGCCTCCTCTTCCTTCCCAGGACATAAAGAGGAGTAAAGTAGATTTAGAAAATCTAAATAACACCTCCTCTGTGGTAATGATGTTCTGATAGGACAGGCCTGTACAGATGTTCTGACAGGCCTTTACATCTGCAATTTGTGCTAGTTAGCTTCTTCATTTACCTTAACATTTCCCAGGCAAGAAAGCCTATAATCCCTAAAACCAGAACTTTCCCATTGCTCCACTCAAGGAACTTGGAAGAGAATGACATCTCCCTAGTTCAGACTAGCTAATTTCGTACCACTTTCCTTCTAGGAGTTACACACCTTTTGGTCTGAGCTTCTATCTACTTACACTAGAGTCAAGTACTGCTAATCTTGACTTTAACTTGACAGGACTGAAACCTGACAGGAATAAAGGCAGAAGAGGTTTTGACGTGAAATAAGAAATCAGGTGACAGTGACATTTACTGTTGTTACTCAGCACTAGAGCTGCAAAGGAAAAGATGCTTCTGCTGACCCCAAGGCAAAAAAAACCTGCTAACAGTAAGACAAGAAAAGGGAAGGGAAAAGCAGAAACTTTCACAGTGGGTATAATCTTGGCAAAGTACAGAAACACTGGTGAAACTCATCATCTCAGATTATTATATAATTGTTATCTTTAACATCAAGGATCAGAAAGTGACAATTCAAATCTGGTACTGTACTCTGCCTTTCTCTGGAAGAAAGGAGTAGAAATACCATGCTGCAAAGCCATTCCTAAAGCTCAAACATGAAGGAAAACACTTATTCAACACAAATCTCTCTTCCAAAGGGCAGATCAGATTCTGATTATTTTGTCTGAAATCAGGATACAGGTAAACAACTTATTTGTCAGTCAATACTGTCTACAAGCTTCGCTTTCCTCCACCAAAACCAATGGGGTTGGTGATCAGGCACAGATGCAAGTTTCAAAGCTTGACCATTCTCACAGCCTCCATAATTAAATATAATAGGTCCCTTTTGCCATTTTTCACCTGTTTACGAATTAACTCCTCTCGCTGCCGTCTTTCCTCCTCTTCTCTTCTTCTCTCTTCTAATCTCCTAAGTGCTTCCTCCTGTTGTTGCCGCTCCTCTTCCTCCCGCTGCCGCCTTAGTGCAATTTCCTGCTCTCGTTGTCGCCTCAGGGCTTCCTCCTGGAGTTAGGAACAAAATGTCAGTCTGTAAATGCCATTTATTGATGAACGGCATCAGAACACAGATTACATCATGGTCTGGCCAGATAAATGGCCTCAAGAAAAACTCCTTAGCTCCAAGCTAAGCACTACCAAAACAACTATATTAAACACTACAGACCCACATGTTAACAAGTTTTTTGATGCAATGTGCATCCCGTACATAAATGATTTTTATGAAAAAAAGACAGGAAATTGCCTATCTTTGGTTTAAAAAAATATGATGTTGAGAATGAAAACAAAGGGTGAGACTTCTCTTTCCAATATATACTAACTGTATTTTAACATATATGTATGTTTTAATGTGTGTGTATCATCAATTCCTTTTGTGTGTGTGTGTGTGTGTGTGTGTGTGTGTGTGTGAGCTATTAGTTGGAAGCTTTTCCTACTTACAGGAGTTTCTAAACAGTGTCTTCTCAAGTGCACTACAAAACTCAAACCATATCTCCAAACAGCAGAAATAAGCTGAAGAAACCCAGTGCACTTAAGGACACTGTAACCATTGGAAGCCTCAGAAACGTGGAACTCCGTGAAAGGGCTTTGACTGGGCTATTCCTATGCTATTTAAATGTTGTGGGCAACAAAATGTCTCGCGAGGACTTCGATTTTGGGCTATCCCTAATTTAAACAGCTTCCAATAAATTATGGTTTGCTTTCCAAGTAGTGAAATTATTTACTTAAAAATAAAACATAAGCACCCTTTCCTACTGCTCTGAAGATCAACACAAACAGAAATTCCTCCATTCCGCTACTTGCTTTTTGGAGGAATAGGGCACAAGCAATCTCTGCCCAGTTTCCTGTGTGCTGTTAAACAGGAGCACATGTGTGCAACTCTTCCCCCTGTTCTGGACTTTCCCTTGCATAAAATAGCCTTGGGTTCTGCTGCCTTTTCTGATCTCTGAAGTCCAGCAACTGTGTTAAGGCCATCCTGCTTTTCATCCTTTCTATTCTTCTCTCCCCTGACTTATCCTACCAGCTCAACCTGAAGATCCTACTTTTCGGACAAGAACTTGTTTAAGCTTTTATAAATACATTTTCCTTTTGAACAATCGGTACTGTGCAATTGTAATCTCACAAGTTTTTTTACAAGCAATACATTATTCACAGGATGAAGGGAGACTAACTGTGCAGAATGGATATAAATTTTGAATTCTGGTAAATCAAGGAAGTTAATTCTGAAATCTAAGAGACCATTTTATTAAATCTGATACCAAACCTTCATATACACACAGCATAAACTGCAATATAGTTCACTGAACAACTGGAGCAGGTTCCTCTCTGACTTCAGATGTCTATAATGTAACTGTCAGTAGACAGAGTATGTTTTGTAGGCAATCCTATGGACTGAAGAGCTGCTAGCTGCAAGCCAAGAAGTAATTTGTATTCCTGTATATCACTTAAGTGGTTTAGTGCTAAATGTAAGTGCAGTAAGTGTTTCTTCCACTAGCTAGACATGAAACAGTAGCTTGTGAATCATTTTCTCATTAATCAAGTCCTTGATTTGTCATATTCACAAAAGCTTCAAGCACAACACACAACACCTAGACAATTTTTGAAACTTGGGCTGTCGCTGTATTAATTGGACACATGCAGTCAAGTCACAGTAATCAAGTGTCCCCAATACAAGTGCTGAAAAATTTCTGCTTGTTGTTCCTTTTACTGAAAAAGTCTACTGAGGAGGCTGGAGGTGTGCCAGTCTGCTTGGTTTGACTAGAGACCACACACTAGGATCTCAGCTCAGGATGCCTAGTTGCCAGCCAGGCCGGGGGGATGGTCAGCACTAGTCACTGACAGCACATACAGTACCTGAGAGAGATGCACAGTCACCAAGTCCTCCTACACAACAGCAGTTCACTGGCACCTCTGCCCTACTTTCCCTTTGGGAAATGAGGCTAGAAATTGCCGTTAATAAAGCTGTAGGGATCTCCTCCTTTCTCAGGCATGCCAGGAGAGACACTGCTGAATAACAGCCGTTTAAAAAAAAAAAACCAAACGCTTCTCTCCTCTAGAGTACTGAAGATGAACAGTGCTGCACTCATGTGAGGGATAAAAAAAAACAACTATCTGCAAGATTATGAAAACCTAGGAACCATGTGGCTGATGTAATTTTCCTACTCTTCACAGATACAGAAGTGTCTTAATATTTACTTCTGTATCTTCGAATTATTCAATGTTTTTGTTTGAGCATGTGACCAAAATCATTCAAAGCTCTCCAGATTTCTGCCACTGACTTGTACGGGAAACAGACTCATTCCTTTGGCTCTTACTGTTCCCATATTCATGGCTTCCTGCTCCGAAAGAATCCCAATATTCTTTAGCAATTTTTCTAATAATTGTTTTCAAGCACAAGTAACTTGCTGTACAGACAAGTTATTTCAGATCTTTTAATATATCTGTAATATTGCAGAAAATCATTAAGTAGCAATCCCCATTTCAATAGACTCTGGATTCTTAAGTATTATAGAATTTTTTGCAGTTAGTAACACTTGCAATTCTGCTTGTCTATGTTACTAGGGCTTACAAATCTTTTTGTTTTGTGGATCTCATCTTTGAGCCAGGTACTTTAAAGGGAGAAAACAATTATTAGCTAATTATTAAGCCTCATATTTTGTTCCTGAAAGCAATCAATCATTACAAAATAGAAGATACCAGACCAGAAACAAAAGAAGAAATACAGGAGCTACACAAGCTGAGCATTACTGTTTGCAATTCTACAGTGCAAGAAATTGATGAAAACTATGAACAGAACTGGATTCAACATTTGGTATGACATTTCATCCTAGAGAATTTAATTTCTATTAGTTATTTTTTTTATTTAGAATTCACCATCAACAGCATATTTACTAACCTTATATACTAGTCTTTTATGCAGTATTACATCAAAAGCCTTCCTGAAGTCCAGGCAGATTAAGTCTACTGCTTCACCCCTCTCAGCTCTCACTGTCATCTCCTCAAAAGAAGTTAATCAAATTTGTTAAGCATCATCTCCTCTGTATAAATCCATGCTAATAAATCAGTTCATCCCTGATTCTACAATGCCTTCCAGTACAGAAGTCAGATTCAAATATTAGACCAGTTTCGTTTCTTTTAAATACAGAATACAATATTATTTTCTCTTTCCAGAGAAGTGCTTAAATTCTTTATTACCTTTTCAAGACATTACTGCTCAGAATTAAGCATTGTGGCAATTATTCCATTTGTAATGAACTAAGATACTTGCTGTTACTGCTTTTCAACCCCATTCTGCTTCCTCCTTGTAAACAATCACTTCCCATGACATCTCAGAAAGGGAGAGTCAGATTGTTTGCTGGATAAATCCAAAGTGGACAAAAAACTTTGGAATTTAATGGACATTTCTAAGTAGTTATACACAGTAGCAAACCTGTTAGTTGAAAAAGAACAACACAATTCTATATTTATTTGAAGCCACCATGGATGACACACATTGAGTTACCAGGTGATCAGCTAAAAATTTATTTATTAGTAAAACAGATGTAATGCAACTTAACTCAAAAGTTAAACTTTTGAGTATATTAATGCTACGGTAAAGCTTGAACTCGAGCATCAAAGGATGCTTTTTCACTGTATACCATAATGACTTGCTGTACACAAAGCAGATAAATTAAACCAAGAAGCCATTTATTTATAGACTTAATTATTAAAGATACCATGAAAGCTAACTACATATCATACTGCAGTCTGTTAAAATAGATCTTCAGTGACAAAACTCAACCACTGAGTGAAAAGAGGTCTATGACTAACTTTACAAATAAAACTAAAGATTCTAGAGTCTTCCTCAGGAGTGTCTGATCCTTAAAACAGGAAACATGCTTTACAACTGCCTACCTAAGCACACAGAAAATAAAGGACAGAATTATTCATTACTTTCACCTACTATTCATGTGCTACTTTACAGGTCATTTATTGACTTCTCAGTGAATAAGCTCAATGTGCTTACCCTTATCCTTCACACAAAGGGTGAAAACTTTAACTGTCTTTCCCTCCTACAACACTTAGAGAACAATTAATCTTTCTTCCATGCAGAATTCAGAAAGTAAATGCCAGAAACATCAAGCTACTAATGTCTCCATTTTGTATTCTTGTAAGATTAAGAACATACCACAACTCCTACAATCATTCTCCTACTGCAACACAGATCACACAATTCATTTTAACAAATCTGCTTATCCAGACTAAGTCCTTTCCCAAATATCAACTCAAGAAAATAAAGCTGACAGACTCTATGACACAACCCAGATAATCACTTATTAAAAAAATTATTTACCAAGTTAAAAAAGCAACAAGGAAAAAATAAGCTAAATGCTGCATCACTTTTTTTCCACTACAGTCCTCTATATTTTATTCATTTGAAACAGCTGCTCAAGCTCCAGTCTACTCCAGAAAATACCCTTATCAAAACACTGGACTGCACATATGGTAAATAAAGATTAAACATACCATAACTGGGCAACTAACTAAAGACTAATATTGACACTAAGAAGTTGCAAGGGAATCTTCCACATGGAATAAAGCCTCTTGGCTCACAAACAGGAACCTATCTCAAAGTGAACCACCAATGCCCACTTCTCAGCTTGTAATTTGGGCTCTTAAGAACTAAAATCAAGAACAGAAATATCATTTCATATACTCACATGAAAAAATTAGAACTGTCTTCATACACACCTACCAAAGATTAATCAGACCCCACAGGATTCTTAAAGTGAGTTTTATAAAGTATTAAAATTAATTAGAGATTAACTACATTGAGGAAACTCACTTGCTTCCTGCGGGCCAGTTCTTCTTCTTCCCGTCGTTTCCTCTCATCTTCCTGCTGTCTCCTAAGTAGCTCTTCTTGTTGCCTCCGAAGCTCCTCCTGCCTTTTCCTCTCCTCTTCCTCTCGTTTGGCCCTCATTTCCACTTCTCTCCTCTCTTGCTCTAGCTACAATTCACATAAAACTATACTCAGATGCAGGTAACGTATTCCTACACCATTTCTTAGGACAACTCTGCTGAGATTATACTAACAACGTAACAGATGAAGCCTCTGACAGATGCTCTCCCTTAAGTGTAATTTTACCTATCAGCTGGCTGCCTACCGGGGTCAGATTCCTGAAATACTCTAGAACAATTTCTGACAGTTTCTGTTCTGTAACGAACACCAGTTCTCTAGTCAGTCTTTCTACATCTGCTCCTTAAAATAACCTCTGACTTTAGAAGCTAGTAGCGAGTTGCTCTGCAGACACCATAAAATAATCAGTTTCAGGAGATGTACAGAATCATACAGGTTCAAACTTACAAAAATAATTTAATATTAGAGTGTCAAACAACCCCAACAAATAGGACTTACAACTTCCTGAACCAATTCTGGTGAAAAGATGCAAGGATTAAGAGAACAACTACCTGCTCCTACTCAGGGTTTGGCATGACAGCTCATGGTGATCCCATTTTAGAAGAGGCGGCTAGCAAAGAGTTTTTTAATCACAAGTGTAAACCACACAACCACTACTTTGGAGGTCAGTAGTACCTTCACAGAAATAGTTTCCTAACAGCAGTCCACAAGGATTTCGTAAGTGGTTTCTATAACCCCTATTCTCTTTATGGTGTTTTTCACAAAAATCTAATCAAAATGGTACAGAGTGGCCTGAAGATTGAAGATCTAATAAGTCTTCCATCGGCTCAAGAAACACAGTTACATTGCAGAACAGCAATCCCAACTTCTTACAGTACAAAACAGTCTCTGACCTTTGCAGCTTTGGCCTTCTCGAGCTGCTGAAGTTGTTCTAGAGCTGGTCCCTGAGTTGCAGTATCAATGGGGAGATCCCAGACACTGCTTCCTTCCCAGACTAGACAGTGAAGAAAACAAACATTGACAAGCAAAAATAAACACATCAACAAAACACAACTGAAAGGGGAAAACCTTGTGTATGCTGTTACTACGTTTTATGAATTAAAATCATAACACATTATTCTTAGTCAGTAGAGGGCCACCTTATCTTCCTGTAGAACAAAGCTTGTCCATTACTGAAGCAAGGCTGGGTTCCCACAAAATTCTATGCAAGAATCAGGTATTCAAACTCCTCCCATCAAAACAGAATGCCTTTATAATAAAACACTCAACCCCTCTGAAATGAGACATCCCATAACCATTGGAAAAATTACCATGTTCTTCACAGCTCTCAAATGGAATTTAAACTTCAAGGCAAAGTAAACTGAACCAGTTAAATACTGATGCAGAAATAATTTCCCCTAGTGTCAAAAAGGGAGCGATCATCTCAAAGATGCTGGCTCTTAACCCATGAACTTTTCTCAACAGATCTGACACGTGCTAAGCATCTTACCTGTAGGTTGTGAAGCTGACTGAAGTTCCCATATTGAGCCAGTGTCCGGCACTGACACAGACCTTGTAACAGGTGGCATCATGTTCTGTTCAGATATTCTGTAATACCAACAGAAGAGTCAACATGCCACTTCCACGGAGAAGAGTGCTCTGAACATGCATGAGATTCAGTAACTTGTAGCATACTCCTTTCCTTCTACACCTCTATTTAAAACAAAAATACGATGTGGACAACACTAGTTGCTTGCAGAGTTCTCGCTCATCTCATCCCTGCTGCCAAGTCAAGGGCTAAGCCAGCTACTACTACCATTTTGCATTTGCTAGTTTGAGGAACAAGCATCTAGTATTGCAGAACTCAACTGGAAAAGCCATTCTGTTACGAGCACAACAGATTTGCTAAAAAGGTATGATTTCAACTACAGGATTTTCTCTCATTTTCATAAACATTGTCTAAGGTAAAGGCTACCTATCCAAAGAAGTACTCAACTTCCCACAACTGTTACATGTTCACACAATTTTAAAAACATGTAATGCTCAAATATGAGCAAATGAATAGGATAGACCACAGACAAGATTCAATTATCATTATATGCATGTTGGAGTAGAGGAAGAATGGTATTCAGTTCAAGTCTGGGTTAACTCACCTCATCTTCAGGGCCTGGAACTGTTGCAAGAGAATAGCGAGCTGCTGCTGCTGCTGGGATGAGAGGGCTGCCTTTTGCTGCTGAGCCAGCACCTGTGCATATTGTTGTCTTCAAAAGAAAAGCAGAGAGTCACTGGTATTTGTTCACTTGCTTAATGCCCAAGTTGCAGAAGCTGCACATATATTTGTTCTCCAGGACTAACGCCCACTGACCTATATAAAGTACATGCCAAGTACTAGAGGAAACCACAGAATGGGGCCTTGGAAAGAAAGAATACAACACATCGGCCTACATGAGCAGAACCAAATTTCTCTTCACCCTCAACTATGTCAACTGGTTATCACTGTCCAATGTGTCTCTTGTAAATTGTGCAACACTACTGCCCTTTTCCTATAAATTACATACAGATTGCTCAAATTAATCTGGCTTGGATGACTGCCCACCTACACAAATCTATCCCTGCCCCAGTATGCCAAGACATCCCGTAGTACAGGGGCAGGCTCTTCCCTTATCAAATCATAAAAGCATAATCATGACACATGATTTCAGGATCCCTATCTGATTGCTTTCTCTTCTCCAGACTCCTGCAAAACAAGTTGTTCAGTTCTGGCTGGTTCCTAACAACTGACAACTTTGGCAAAGTGGATGACAAACTCCTTTCTCCAGCAGTTATCTTCCACTGATCTTCAAAAAGCTGAGTAAGCAGCCTAAAAATAAGTCCTGCCTTCTGCATCTCCACTTCAAAACATGTATAGCCTTCTCCTGACTCCAAACCATCCAAACTGCATTACATGGATAGGTGGGATTCAGTTTGACCCTAACATTTATACATATAATAGGTCTCACCAAAGTAGCCATGCCTGACACCCAAACTGACTCTGAGAAGTGTGCCTGAGGTAGCCACACTCTTTCTGAATCCTGCAGACTATTGCGCCTCTGGTGTTTGTGGAAGTAGGCTACTGCTGTTGGAGATGAAGCACTCCCAGCAACATTGCTCAAGGAAACAATGACAAGAAACTGAACCCAGATGATAAAAATGCAGAGCAGAACACAGGCACTGGGACTGGCAGTCTTACTGTATTAAAAGATGCTGATACTGGAGGTGCTGCATTTGTATCAGGGCCAGCTCTTGTTGTCTAGTCAGCCGCTCTTGGTCCAGCTCACCCTATGTTTAGGAATAAAATATTCTATTTTAATAACATATATAGCAACAGTAGTATACTGGCAAATACAAGCAATGTAAGAAGTGGCATTCTGAACTGAAAAGACAAAGGAAATAGAAAAATACCTAGACAGAGATCAACATTTACAAAGCCTGTAGTATGGTGACTGTGAACTACACAGCACTCATGTATCACAGGACCGAGCCTTCCAGCCACAGGTATGGCAAAACACGCATTTTTAAATTGAGCCTATTTTCTTCTCTTAAAAAGGTAATTTAACAAAAAGTTCAACTTTGGTGCTTGGAACACCTGCAATTCCAAGACAGAGCAGTTGACACGTAAATAATTCAATTTCTATTTGATAGAGGACCACTTGAATACTGTAACTGTCACATAATTACCAGATGTGGAAGCGGTGCTGGACCTGGCGTGAAGGGAACCCTGCCCCACATTTTCATGATGTCTCCAAGCGGCTGGAAAGTCTCATCACAGGCTCTCTTAACCAACAGTGACATAGTGAAGTATCCAGCCTGGAACCACTCCGCCATCTCCTGATTACTGAAAGGACCTGAAATAACATCAACCAATACACATGGGGCAGGGAAAGGGAAGTAAGGCCAAGGTGAGCATACTAGAAATGAAGAGTATGGTGCGTGTTAAAGTAACACAGTACCTAGCATCAGGCACTCCTGTCTGTCTCACCCACTCATCTGGGCAGACAGTACATTCAGGGCTGGAGTGTGAATGCACATCTCTAGATCCCTACAGCAGCTACAGCATTTGCCCAGATAGTCTTTAATAAAAAGTGCATGAGTGCTTTCAGCATGCATTGGAGGGAGACGAGTCAGCTCCAAGATGAAAGCCAAGCAGCCATGGTGGTGTGGAGCTTGGTCCAGCTAACACACATCCTGCCTCTCAAAGCTCACTACTTCAGGCTCAGTATCAGGTTGACAACAGTTGCAATTTCCAGTTTATACCTCAGCACTGGAAGCTAGCAGATACTGCTAAAAGCACAAGCGCTACTTTCTCCCCACACACTGCATAAGTACTAAATCTCATCCTGTTCCTCGACTTCAGATTGGAGGTATCTGTATGTTTTACAGAAGTTTTGCTTCTGAAACTTAGCAGGCAAGCAGATCCACCTCTGAGTGGACAGTGGACAATTATATTTTTTTCAGATGAGGAAAGCAGTTTCTCTTTCTCAGAAAGCTAAACTTTCTCTTCTTTTCCTGTTTCCTGAGAAAGATTTTAGTCACTCCCTTCAAAGGGGGACTCCTATACTAATTTTACATATCCAATTGGACACAAAACCAGTCTAGAAAAATAGATTACTAGAGTAAGAACCACATAAATATAAGTTTTGCAAAAACAGCAAGAACATTCAGTAATTATTGCCTTCTCTGTAAGAAGTATCTGTAGAAGGCAATTCCTCCTAAAGAATATGAAACCACAAGAGGTATCCCAAGAAAAAATTACGTGGGAGTGAATGTGACCTCCAGAAGTAAACAAAGTAGTACTTACTCCAATAAAAAAAAATCTGTTAGATCATCACTGAGCAATAAATACCCAGCAGCAACTACCATACAGTTTAAAGCACACTGAGCAAATAAAAATGTTTACAGTTACCATCCTTTGAAGGGGCAAGAAGAAAACCCTGAAGATGTGTAATACCTGCAGATGAGAGATTGGCACTGATCCCACAAATAACATTCCCCCAAGTCCTATCTAGAGTTCACAGCTGAGGAAGTCATTCCACTAAACAGCGTTAGCAACTACTACTTAGTGAAGTACAGCAAGTAAGGAACTCACTGCTTAATTGCATTTTTGGGAGGCAGCTAAGCAGCTGCTAAAACAGAGCCCTGAGACTTCCAGAAGAGAAGTACTTTCTGAAAGTGAAGATGCAAGTATCTATATGAAAGACATGTTCCAACTTCCACTGCAAAAATATTGAGATTTTTTTAAGCGAAAACTGCAAGCATGGAACAGTTGGTATTATATGAACTAATAATGAACTGGCTACAAGTACAATTTAAATTGAGATCATGAGCAAGCACTGGCTTGTGAAAACTTGTTTTCTCTTTGCTCTAGATTCTAAACAAATTATCCTTCCCTCAATACTCAATTTCTTCAGGCCGAGACTAGAAAACCAATTTCAATGTTTCTCATGGATTCTTCAACCAGCAACTGAATGGTCACGTTCTTGTCTTGTTTCCGCTATTATCTGGAAAACTCAGTAACTACTGATGTGAAAGCCAGGTTTTCCTCTAACCTCAATTTACACAAACATGAAGTGATGGCAAGCCTTCACCACAATACAGCATAATTCTGGATATTAGGAATGCTGAGCTGATGGGGCAGTGATGGGTAGAAGTCCTATTTTCAAAACCTAATTCTAGAGTGGTAAGTTCCCTGTGCTGCTTTTGTAAAAACAATCATCAGTATCTGTTGGTGGTAATTTTGTGAAGAACTTAACAGTTCTGTGAAACAGAAGAGGAAGTGTAAAGGGCACAGACCTACCCTGAATTTCTCCTTGTGGATCTTTGTAGTACCACTTCTGCATGGCTTCATGGAACAATGGCATAGAGGAACCCTTTGCTCTGTGCTCTTGAATTTTTGCTGCTAGCCTTTCATCATCAAGGGCACTGTCCTGCAGGTATGCCACCATTTTTTCTGCTTGCTGCAGGAGACATCAAAACCAGCAAGGAATACAAGTGTTAGATGTGTGCTTATAGATTTGAAAATAAGTGTGCCAAATACAACCACCTTGTACTACCTAGTGCTCATGAGTGTACCAGGAACTACAAGCAATGGAAATACAACAGGTATAGGAGCAGTAGCATAAAAAATGCTCTATATCCCAGCAGCCACTAAACTCATGAACACCGTTTGCACTTCATTTATGGTTTTTCAATGTTTAGGTTTTTTTAAACATATTGGGCATACTGTTTTATTGTTTCAAGGCAAATGTAAAACTACTTGACAGTGGTCATAAACACTAGGGTCGCTAGCTCTTTAACACTGGGTACCCTTATTCAGAAAAATTCTACATAGGTTGAATTATTCTCAAAAAAAACAATGGAGGAAAGAAAACTTTCAGTATACACTGTAGACTGTAAAGTTTCAGTTGCATTTCTGTTTTTATGAGCTTCAAATATTTTTTGCATTCCACATCCCTCCAGTCTCACGATTGTCAACAACAAAGGAATTTGAGAAATTTTACCTGCTCTAGGTGTTTGAGGCCCTCTTCATCATCTGGGTCAGTGGGAATGTTGCCCATGCCTGGAGCAGCTGTGACAGGTGTCTGAACTGGCCGCAGAGCAGGATTTGAATTGGAAACAGGAGGAGAAAGATGAGAAGGAGAAGCTGTGTCTGCAGAAATCTGTGGCAAAGGTTGAGCAACAGAAGCCAAATCTAAAGAAAAATGTTAAAATTAGTTCATTATCTTTAACATTAATTAAAATTACTTTTAAAGAACTTACTGTGGAAAACATTCAACACCTCAAAATTAGCAAAAGTATTTTCAGATCTTCCAGTATGTATGACTGCACACTGGTACTGTCTACAGCACAGGCACTCAACCTAACTTCAAGGAACAAACAGTTTAGTTCTAGCAGTGCAGAACTCGGCACATTTCAGTATATCCTGTTCCCCAGCCACTTACATTTGTCCAGACTGATCTGCTCTACCACAATGAGGCACATCCACAACTAGCTCCTGTTTCTCTAGACTCCATTGCTATGTGAAGTACCAGTGCACTGCAAGAATTTGAGACGGCATATGCAACAAATCCTGTATTTATAGACCAGTTGGTGAATCCTGTCTTTTCATCACCATAATCCAGTCCTTGACTCTTAAAAGACACCAAGACTAGCCACAACAACTAATAGAAACTTACTAAATTTATCAAATTTATTACCTTCCCCTCTGTTGGACATTTTGGCTGGCGGTGTATTCTCTGTTCGATTCTCTTTATCTTCTGTTTTTTCTGTTCTTTCTGGCACAGACTCTTCCTTCCTTTCAAAAAGGCTGGTCTGCAGTGGGTCTGGAGGCTGGGATTTTGGTGGGGTATCTGACCTGGCAGCTGGTGAAGATGCTTGGACTGCTTCTTCCACTGCTTCTGTAACATTGCATGGTTCTACGTAACTGAATTAATGGAAATTCTACACTGCAGCATAGAACAGATGTATGAGAAACCCTCCTTACCTGCCACTACTCTATCTGTTTTCTCCCCCTCCTTCTTGGCGGTCTTTTCATGATCTTTGGCTTCTTCATTGTGGCTCCCTTCAGAGTCAGATCTTTCTTCCCCTTCCTCCACAGGTCGGAAGTCCATCTCCTGTTCCTCAGGGATTGGCTCCTTCTGCACCTTCTACAAAGTCAAAATAACCATCCATAATCCACCTGACATAAAAGGACATTTGCTCAAAGTGAACAAAGGGCCCAAGCCAGCTTTTCACCTTTAGAGAGAGAAACGCTCCAGAGGAGTCAAATGTTCCCATTTCTTCCTCTGCATCTTCTAAGCACCACTCAGGGAGACTGTCTCTGTCATCATCCATGCTGCCACTCCCACACCGTACTCGTCGATAACCCCGTTCATCATCTCGTTCCCGGAAATCAAATTCAAACCTCCGCCGTCGCTCCATGTGCTCTCGCCAGCCTGCAGAACAAGGGCCATGTAAGCAGGGGCAGGGGGGAAAGTAACTTTACAAGACAGTCTTGAGGGTAAGAAGTTTACTTGGAAGGGTGAAGGGATGGGTGAAGAGATGGCAAACAGCAACAGAAATTCAGAAAGCTCCTACATGGTACCATCCACCTAAGATCAAGCACCTTAAAGGACAAGGAGAAGAAAAGGAGTATCTTACCATTAAGCAGGAGACTTTCAAATATCATCCACTGTATATCCCCACATTATAAAGTGCATCATGAGCATTAAAAAAAAACCACGTAAGGCTAAGAAAGGTTGGGTTACATAATCTAAAACATGCTGGAGAAACAGAGTAAGACAAGTGACACTAGATCCTGATTGAATTTACCAGCCATCATTAACTAAAATATTTTTTGCAATCTTTATACATATAAAATTTCCTATTTGTTTTGAGGCAATCTGCAAAAGTCACATCTTGAACAAACCACCCATGCTTTTTTTTCCTCTTGCCCTCAGTGACACCTGAGTGCATATACATGAAAAATGGACTGATGACTGTTCAAATACTTTTGAAAGGACTGTTAAGTCTCTTGAATGGTAATTTTTCTAGCCATGGAATACTGAACTTGGAATGATAAGAAAACTTTCCAAATACAAATACACATTTTATTTCACTTTTCTTTCTAATAGTTTTGGAAGACATCTTCATTAAGCCAAGTTTAAAATCTTCTGACTGCAATAATGTTATTTAAACTGTAAATAACTTGCTGCTAAGGAAAACAAATTGGGAGTGAAAGGATTCTAAGTAAACAGCCTTCCATCCAACAGAAGCTCTCTTTACCAGAAATGTGGAAAGCAGAAATGAAAGTACCTTAGTTTTGAGTGCTTTTAGTGGTGGCTGTGTTCTTTTCAGGAGAAAAAAAGTTAATTGTTTTGTCTCAGAATTTGTTAAATCAGTACAGTCTTACTGTCTATCTGATGGCTACCAGAAGAAGTCACAGTAAAGAAGAGAAACACTGTCCTCTGTTCCACCTGCTTCATATGAGAAATGTTTCCACATCAACCTTAATTATTACTATGCAAAAATCCAACTTTGTCTCACAAATACAGGAAATATAAAACAAACTCCTTCTAGAAACACTATGAACTTTAAGATCATATTTGATCAAGAAAACACAAAAGGTTAGACTTCAACAAGGCCTTCATTATACCGTATGTGCTTATTTGCAAATAATTCTACTGCATAACTTAATCTATGCCTCTAGTTATGCCGTTGAAACAAACAACATTTTTGGTATGCAAAACTGTCAAATCAGTGTTCTGAGGCAATCTTTTTAATGTCAAAGAAATACATAAGGTACAGTAAGCTTGCACTTATCCCATCTTTACTCCCTGCTTTAAAGTAGTTCTTAACATCTTAGGTAAGCCTGTTATGTCAACCTCTTGTTCATCAATAACTTCCGAAAAATACGTAAACAAAGACAAGGGCTCACTGAAGAGGCACTAATGGAGCAAGCACTCCAGAGAGCTCAAGTACACTTTTGGACACTTTTACAACTCAGCTGGACAGGGTGCTGGGTCATCTTGTCTAGACCACGCTTTTGCCAAGAAAGGTCAGATGAGATGATCTTTGGGGTCCCTTCCAAAGTGGTATTCTATGATTCTATGAAGTAATAACCATTTCATACACCCTCTTCAGAAGAGGATGCCTGAATCATGCCCCATGCCCTCCGCCCACAGCGCTCTGGCCTTCAACTTATGCAAACTCTGGAGGTGCAGGTTTCTAAGGGTTATCTTTTTAGGCAAGTCATACATACACACACCTCATTAAAGTGCTGCTCAATTTTAAAAGAACAAAAGCATCTCTGGGACCAATCAGCAACTAAACAGACCAACGCAGTCTATCCAAAGGAAAAGGCACTGAAATTCCACTGACATGCCACAAGAAGCAGCGTTTGCTTCTCCCCTCCGCATCAGAAACAGCAACACTTCAAAAGCAGGACTTCCTTTGGAATCAGACAGCTTTTGCCAAGGTTTACACGTGACAGGTTGCTGACAGACAGACTAGTTTTTTGATTAAAACCACGGGAAGACATATCCTCAGCACAGCCAGCACTGCCTACGTCAGGTTTCCCAATATGTGGAAAAACGGAGCTATGGCCGGAACCTGGCAATGTCATACTGTACAGATTAGTATCTCTGCCTGTTTGCTATCCTGGGGCTCACAAACAGCTGAGCAGCTCTTCAGCTCTCTTACATAAAAGAGGAAAATTTGGTATTAAGAACTTTCTATACAGCCATAAATGGGCCATCTTGAGACTACACATTGAGAAAAGCCTCAATTATTTTTACACAGCTCACACCAGGAGCACAGGCTCTTCCTAGTGGGACCCAGAAACATGGGTTTTGAGGTGAATTCTAAGTATTTTGTTAATTCCAGGTATCTTCAAAGTTCAAATTAAGAACTTAATGAGCTTTTGATTGCAAAGATTTAGTCACATAATTTCCTTTTATAGCCAATATATTTTCAGAGCTAGGTGGGCAGGCAAAAAGAAGAGATAAGTGGAGCAGACACATGCCCTTGTTTCTTAATAACAACAAGAATTTATAAAAGCCTAGTCAGAATACAGTGGGCAACTCAGGTGTGAAGTACAGGGCTGCCAATCTTTAAAGCAAACCAAAAGTAAAGACAAATCTTACCTTCTTACCTAAAAGGTGTTTAACCAACAGTTAGGGCACAAACACAGCTTTAAATTCAGTCCTGTAGTACCATTAGGCACCACTTACATAATCAAGATTTCAAGTTAAAAGAAATTATTTTAAACTAAATTCACCCCCTGTAATTTATGGTGGCATTATAGGTGGAAAAAAGCCTACTGGGTGCTTCAGGAATTCCAAGTACACCTTAGTCTCAATTATTAATAGCTATTTATCTTGTAAAAGTTATATTCTCTAATTCAGAAAAGAAATTTCCAATGTATATTAAAGCAATAGTAAACAAAGCAATACTAAACACTAAACAAAAGACAAGGGAATAGTGCACATTACTTTTTGGCATACATCATGTATGAAGCTAATTTTTTTTTTGCTCAATTTGAGAGCAAGATTCTCGAATATACTTCAGCTACTTTAAGAAGCACAAGGCACAATGCCCAAAAGATAAGTAGTCTAACTTGATTCACAGCAGTTTATTCTGAAAAATGGAGTGAACCAAGATTAATTTGAAAAGACTTTCAAAAAAAGCAGCAACAAAAAAAATCTTTATATAAGATTACAAAGCCTCTCTAAAATGCTTTTCAGAAAAGAGATCTTAATAGAGCTGCTTAAACAAAGACACAAAATCATATAATATCTGAGAAAATTTTAGGTGAGATGACATGATTTCTATTCCTTAAGTATGACTTAGTAACAAAAAACAAAATCAGAAACATCTGTATATAATTCACTAGTTTTGAGACTAAAAAAGGTTTGTATAGGCATTGGATAAAATGGACTGCAAATTTAAAAGGTAATCATTGCAGAAACTGAAACAACAGAAAGAAGGGGCTTTTTAGATAAGCAGTCATTAAAAAGATGGTTAAAAAAAGAGAGAACTTTGAAGCAACCAGTGAATTTAAAGCTATGGTCACATTCTTCTAACAGATAGTGAACCCGATCTAAAGATCCTATTTCACATCTACAATAGCAGCGGTACCACATTTTTAACCCAGAATAACTAGCAAAACAACTTCTCCATTGTATAAGCCAAGGAAAAATGTCTTCTCATCAGACTTCTGAGTCCTAGTACACAAACAGTAGTAGAAAAAGTAGAAAATCCTATAAACACTGACTGTAAAAGCCTGGTCATGCAATCCAGGCAGTTTTCATGCTGCAAAACCACAAAAGTTCACATCCTTCAGAATTAAGCAGTAGAATGAAAAAAGCATTATGCTTGTCTATTTTAAGGAGAAGTCTGATCTACTTCTTCACTTTACTACCAATAGTCAGAAGATCCCTCACTTCATATGAGGCACAGCCATGTGAGTTTATTTAAACACAGCATGGACACATGACAGATCCCTTCAACTATGTCAAAGGAGTACACTTTAGCTACATTAAATCAGACCATAGAATCTAGGAAGCTATACTATGGGGCACAAGACTGCTTCAGCATATGCAGTCCCTCCTCTTGATCCTTTGTGCCTATTAAAAAAGCACAAAATTACCAGATTTAGGTCAGCCATCCTGCAGTAAACACAGCTGACGGAGCAAGAGGAATTCAAAAGCTGGAAAAACAATGGTCTGTGGGAAGCACAGTATTCTTTACTTAACAACAGAAGATAAACTCAAGCCTGACAACTGCTATGTTCTTCTAAACTGTTCTCATCCAAAAGAAAAAAGCAAGCAGCATACGGTCTAGTAGGGAATATGCAGAGCTAAGCCAGAGGAAGGTCCAGCTGAACAATGACGACAGTACTCTGAAGACATTTCTCTATTTTTAGCAGGACACATGATTAGTACTATTACCTAACAGCAGAATAAGTACAAAGAAGTGGTTTAAGCCATGCCAATTTGAGTTAAACTCATTGTTTAAAGGCAGAATGTAATTAAAACCATTTTGATGGTCCTGTGGCTACTACTAACAGGAGAATTCAAATACAGCTCTGACCAAAGCAGAGAGACTAGAACAATACAGCTGTCAACTCAATCTATCTCAAAATTAGCAACTTCTCTGCAGATTCACAAAATTCTTAGAACAGGCTTTTTATAATACCTGCTAAAACTAACTTGTAAGTGAAGTCAGGTTAGTGGTCTACTACAGCAAAAATTCAAATAAACAGTAGTATTTCCTATGAGGGAAGTAAAATGAATTTTCAAAACCTTCCTCAGAACAATTTCCAAAAAAGTTCAAGACATGAACTTCTGAACTTTGAGGTCTACGCTTCCTTTAAAGCTAAAGCATGCAGGCTTTTATTTGCAAAACACTCCACTCCTAAGTATCATGCTGCATCTGATCATCATGAGGTACAATCATAGCTGGCCTGATATCATCTGAACTATCTAACAAAGTAGCAGTGTGTAATGAACAACTGTGACCAAACACTGATGAAAAGAAAATTACATTCTTCAAAATTTGCCCTCTAGCCCTGCTCTAAATAGAAAACATCTGGTAATAAATCTAGCTTTGGGCTTGCTGCTAAATTTTAGTACAAGCTAACAGTTGTTTGAGGGCAGTATAATACATAGCTGTGGAGAGGGTTAGGAACAGAGGTAATGGTTGCTCACAACTGTTACAGTACTGAAATTCCTTTCGGATGTTGAAAAGGGTGATAGACCCCCTGTAAGAGCAAGTGTGACTTCTTTTAATTGATGAAATTAAGTTGTCCAGCCCCAAAAATGTGCCATTGTGCCTTTGCTTCCCTATGAAGGTAGCCACAGTCCTTCTTGGGCTCCCCAGAAGCCTCCTGCAGCCAAAAAGACACCCAAAACCAAGATCTCACAACAAGTATGACTGGCTAGCAGCATCTTTTCCAAGCAGAAGGAAAAAACAAATAAAAGTGTTTCAGCCATACTACTCAAATACCAAGTTCTGCTTTGTATTTCTCCTGCAACTCTAGCAATGGAAAACAAGTTACCCAGACTGACTTTGTCACGCCATGGGACAGTAACACCCAACTGAAATTTAGAAACGCAAGACATCCTGTAACTAACTACAAGATGCATAGAGCAACATATGTTAAGATTTTCCAAAGATGCCTCTTGGCATTACAAGCAAGAGCCCAACAACCTGAATGGTTTAGTGTCAGCATTACTCTGCAGCCTCAGATACGCTACCTAATGTGGGTAATTTCTCTCCCCTCAACATCATAGCCACAGAGAAACAGTAGTATTAAAAAAACTCCGATTTTACCAGGCACATAACAGACTTGGAGCACAACAAGCGCACACCTGAAAAATATTGTTCCTTTAAATACATTAGGGTATCAAAGATATTAAAAAGAAATCAAAAGGCACATAATTTTATGATCAAGAGCCCCAGGTATGCCAAAACAGCATTTAATGACCCAAATCACATGAACTTTACCTGATTTTGTCCCTAACTTTATGCCACCTCCCATTCCTCTGCTTTCCCCATGCCCTGATTCACCCACTGCCCCTTCCCTATAACCATGGCTGCACTTCTCTCCCATCTCCTCTCACCTGGACTGTGAGGGCGCCACCTCTCACCATCCCTCCGTGACCCAGCCAGTCGCCAGCCTCCATCATCATCTTCCCCATTTTGTTCCTCCCTGAAGATGCGCCAGTTCTCGCTCTCAGAGCGTATAAACTCATGCTTCCTTCCCGTTGTTGCTGTCCCACCTTCCTCAAAGTTTGGTCTCACTGAAAAGAAAGCACATGCCAGTGAACATGCATACCATCTTTAGGAACCTAGAAACAAAAGGGTTGAAATCTTGCTCCCTTAGAGGCAAAAATGCACCACATGTAAGTGGTCATAGGAACCTAGGAGAGGAAGGGAAGCTCATGGAAGGACACACATTGAAGAACAAACATTGAAGAAATCCCTCCACACCCCTACAGACCTTAGGATGGAAAGACTGAGGAAAAACAGAAGAAAGAAAAGCATGCAGGAAATTATGACATGGATAGGAAAGACAGAGTGTGGAAAAAAAGACAACAGTTTAAGAGACATAGGGAAGCACAAACGAAGCTGAAGTGTGCCAAAAAAATAAACTGCTGTATCACAAGAAGTCTCACACTAAAGAAAAATGGGAATAAAATAAACTGTAAACATTACACACATTTTATATAAACCAAACCTATTTGCTACTTCTGTAATAAACAGAACATATGATCTATATCTTTAATCCAATACGATGTACGTTGTTCTTGCATTGTTTTAGGAAGGACTGAAAATTAAAAGTAGGATTGGGATTAAACAAGAAAAACGTAAAAGTGTTAACACTACCATGTGAATCCATCTTCTAGAGCGCCAAGGTCAGCATATTAGGAGTTAGAAGCAACTATGCTCAAGTACAAGACTACCAGAAGTTTAGGAGAAGGTATAGTTTTTTTAGTTCCTAATTTACATTACATTTAAAACATAGAAAATCCTCAAGTCCTTAATGAGGAGCAGCAGTGAAGAGCAACCACATTGAGTTTTCCCATGCTTCACAGAAAGTAAAGGCTACAAGCTCAACAAAATCTAAGTCTGGGAAATATAGGGGGTTTTCATTTTATATCTCTGAAAAGCATCATGTAGAAGAACGTAACTGGAAGCACTGGGAAGCCTCTCTATATTGCTCCTTGGATGGGCTTCACAGAGTAGAAAACTAGGAGACAAAGGCTACAGAGCCAAGCCAGCTGAAAGTAAAACAGAGATAGTAGCCCAGGAGAGAGCTGCAGTCCAACAGACCAGATGAGCCTAAGATCCATATGATAAGGAATATGCCTTGTTCTTTCTCAAATTTTAAAATGCTACAAGAAAAGGTAAATATTTTTTAAATTCTGCAGCACAATGCACTCATTTTACCTTAGTAAATTAGTTACCGACAGGGAAAAAAAAAGCTATGATTTGCTATTTTGAGACTAGAAAAATGTTTTTAGAGTTATAGCTATTCTTTGCATCAAAATTCACAGGTATTACCTGACGTTCATCATTAATGTTAATTCAACATATTTTAGACACTACCAATTAAGAAAAAGATATGCTATTTCTTCTATCATTATTAAATTCAGTTAAGATTCTGGAGACTTTTTAACACTGACAAGCTATCAGCTCAATGGCTCTGTTCTGCTCTTCCATAAGCATTCAGAGAAAACAAGCTACGTAACGAATACTGTGAAGTCTACTTCGCCACTGAATACCTGTACGTTCCTAGCCTCTCTGCAGATATATACATGCTATAGGCATACCCAAGGCAACTCAGGTTTTTTTTAGTCCTTATGACAGCTGGGTTTGTTCCTAAGAACTGAACTATCAGTCAGGTTTTGTATTCTGAACTTGCAGAAAATGGCATCCCCATTTGCTGCTGTGGGATTTGAAACATCTCTACAGAGGTGACACCTGTGATTCTGAAACCTTTCTAAACACAGCAGCACTCCAGTATGTCTCATGACTGTTCTGATGCCACACTTCAGTGGAAATAAGAGAAATCTTAACATACTTAAGCTTTCTGGTATTAGGACACTATAGCAAGCAATATTCAGACAGCAAGGTATGTGTCAAAACAGATATGACATTAGATGATCTTGCACATTAGACAGATCAGCCAAGAAACTAGTTCTTTACAAATACAAATTGGTCACAGGTGAAGGATCAGAAAAATTAAGCTACCCAAGTGACTCTATGATAAAACTCTATACAGGAATACTCCTACAGTTTACATCTAAATTCATAACTTGCAAAGCCCTAGCATATTGTCTTTGCAAACTGTTCTAGACTTGAGAACACTCAGCTGAAATGACTTAGGTCAGAGTCAGTATTTGGCAATGCTCCGAGGATGAAAAAAATAAAAAATGCAATTGATGGTTTTGCCTTGGACTAATTGACTGGACTTCCTGAAGAGAAGGAGCAGGAAAAGGGCACCTCTGTTCAAGTCTGTCACAAAGCCAGCAATGGTGTTTACAGAACACTTCAGATAGAGCCTAGTGGTATCCAGCCAAAAAAGCCTACAGCTGTGCAACGCCGAGTTGAAGGGAAACCAACTGCAAAGATCAAGACTGGGATTCTGGGACATAGCCCCGTGGCAACACGTTTGTGAAGAGGACTTACTAACAGAATGGCAAATAACTTCTGTTCTCCATGCTGTCAGTCTATGTTTCCTATGATACGCTCACTGTTTGGAGAGAATAAACAGGAAAGCGATGATTGCCAGCAATACTGTTTCCTCTAAAGAGGGCAAAAACTAGAGTCTAAGTGCTTTGACTTGCTTTCTTCTGTCTGGTGTATGCTACATACTTCCTCAAAAAGAGGATAAGCAGAAAAAACCTTTGCAGCTAGCGTTTTTAAAGGAATTCAAATAATTTTGCCTAGGTGTGCAATTTTGTAGCTCATTTTACAGAAGAGCAAAACAAATAGCCTTAAGATGATGTTTCTAAAGGAGGACTACCTTCTCATTAGGACAGTATTTGACAGGCTAAGGGACACTATTGGAATACATAGTGAAGTGACTCACTTGTAACCAAAGCCAGTGACAGATCAGAAGTCCTGGTGCTCATTTCTAGCTTCACATTTTGTCTCTCCATAAAAATCTCAATCTCAACAGTAGCTGTCTCAAAGACATACTATGCAAGTATCACGCTGTATTTTTTCACTAAACTGATCATTACCCACTGTCATGAGTATGGGTGAACCAGTAAATTCAAAGGCATTAACAAGAGAGTTTAATTCCATAACACGTACCTGGAAATTACATACTGTAGCTATTTCATCTGTTGTATGACAGTGTTAGATTTTTCAATCCATTCAGTTGAATGAGATGAGCAAACCTGTGACTGGACACCACATGCTTTCTACAGTATAAAATATGGTTTCTAAGAAAATACAGCTTGAAGAAAAAAAATCCTACTTGTGAATAAAAGAGGCTGTCTGTAGTGGAAGTTCAACTTTGCCAGAGTATAGAGAGAAGGGTGAAGGGCAAGTCACATCGTCCCACAGGCTTGCCACGGTGGTGGGAGTTCCCTTGCACTGCATTATTTGCCCTGGTTCTGAAGGTCACACTATGCCTATGACAATTTTCGGTGCTGTGCCTGAACATGTATTAGAAGGTTGCATACTAACGAAGCAAAGAATTAATGTTTTGCAATTTAGGGTTGGGGGAAGGTAAAAAAAAAAAAAAGAAACAAAAAAGCCCACTAAAATGAGGGCGGATTTTGATCCTAAGCAGGAAAGTCTACATTAATAATTTTCCCAGCAGGCCTTCAGTAGTTTTACTGCAAACAACCACAGCCTTTGTTTCTCAGATCCTCTTACATCTAACATTCGATCAAAGCCCTCACATCAGCAGCTCACCAAGGGAAAAAAAAAAAAGTGTGAAATACTACTGCATTACAAAGCTGTCCTCAGAGTTTGGTTTAGTAGTTTAGTAGTGCAGCATGCTGACCGCTCTGAACAGACATTCAGCTAAAATATCTTCCTTAACTAACCCTTCTCATTTGCTAAGCAGGAGAGAAAAAAAAGCTTAAGTGAAAGTGGTTTCATTTACTGCAAGGAATCAGCAACCCACCTAGTCTGCATTGTTACATTCCTAGGCTTTAGCAGAACCCTGTGATTAATTCCACGTTTTCACAAAAGAGCAATGTGCAGACGGAAGAGAAGTGGCCAGATCTACATCTTCTGACCAGCATTAAGCTACAGTTCAGCAACACCCTCCAGAGCCCACAGGCTGTACCATTAGCTACAGCCCACCTTGCTGTTAACACCAACACTCCGGAGCTGGGGACCTAATGAGAAGAGGAAGAAGTGGCACTAGACAAGCAACAGTGAGACACAAGAGTTTTTCTTTTCACCTAAACAAACAGTAGTTGACACTGGTCAGGGAGAGACTATCCAAGAACAGTGTTTTTCAGCAGCAATATGGTAACTTTTTCTATTCAGCTTCTCCAGAGGAATTTTGGCCTCTTCAACTGTCGTATAAAACTTTAAGATTATACAAACCTAAAAAATTATCTTGATTAAGGAGGTGAGGGGGAAGGCACCCCTTCTCCAAGTAAGTGTTTGAGGATTTCTCCTTGGCCGCTAAGGGTTTGTGTTGGGTAAAGAAATGCTCCTAACAAACCAGCATTCTTTTCCACATGATCAGAGCTAACCAGCCTCCCTGCAGGCAAAATGACCAATCAAATCAGCTTCAGATGAA